>NW_026606132.1:24027500-24372500 GCF_029834395.1 Sorex fumeus | reverse complement strand
AAGACAAAAATTAGAGGACTAAAACTTCTTTGTATCATCTTTCTAAATGAGCTCCATCACGTGTGTTTACATTTGTAGTCACCAGCAGCCCTAAAACTAAAGAACTGAAATTCAGGTCTTAGAGACAGGAACATAGCAATTAGGGCATTTGCCTTGCATGCGGCCAACCTGGGTTCGATTCCTGCCCCCCTCTAGGAGAACTGGGCAAGCTATCGAGAGTATTTCGCCCACAGGGCAAAGCCTGGCAAGTTACCCGTGACGTGTTCAATATGCTAAACACAGTAACAACAAATCTCACAATGGAGACACTACTGGTGCCCACTCAAGCAAATCGATGAACGACGGGAGGACAGTGACAGTGACAGGAATAAAAAGCTCCATTCCAAGAATGGAGTGATGATATATCAGGTGTGATGCTTGCCTTGCATATGGCTGACCCAAGTTCAATCCCTGGCACCAAATATGGTACCACAAGCCCCTTGGACGTGATCCCTGAGCACAGTGTTAGAAGTAAGACCTTATCACTGCTGAGTTTGTCCCCAAAACAAAATGAAATGAAAACAGCTGCATCCCAAGCATTTGTCCTTTCTTTCCTATAAAGAAGCTGTCTTTTCTTTGTGGAGCAAAAGACAAACTCTGTCACCCTTAGAGAATACCAGATATGTACTAAAGCTGGAAAAAAAAGGGGACAGGGTGGGCATGGTGGGCAGGGAGTCAGCACTGTCCACACTGTCCTCCCATTGTTCTTCTATTTGCTTGAGCGGGCACTAGTGATGTCTCCCTTGTGAGACTTGTTCTTATTGTTTTTGGCATATCAAATACATCACGGGTATCTTGCCAGGCTTTGCTGTACGAACAGAATACTCTCGGTAGCCTGCCGGGATCTCCGAGAAGGGCGGAGGAATCGAACCCGGGTCAGCTGCGTGAAAGGCAAACGCCCAACCCGCTGTGCTCTGGCCCGGGCGGGGAGTACTCCTCGAGAAATAGAAATCATGTGCTGGGCTAGAGTACACAATTGAAAGGCGAATTATTGAGATGATCTCTTCTGAGAATAAGAGGCACCTATCCTAAGACAGGATTTAGCAAAACAACACTCATCCCAGTTCCCAATTCCCCATATGACTAAGCAAACAAATCCAAGTAACCTGTAAGAGCAAGACACCACTGGGAAAGGAACAGAAAAGAAAGGACATGGAGAAGAAATTCATCTGAGGAACAGAACTTTAAAGGAAGACCTCGATGTCAAAAACCCAATGTCAAAAGAATAAATAAATAAAATTTTTAAAAAACCCAATGTCAGAAATGTATTGCTTACTTCCCAAAGCATTATACTGGTTCATTGCAGGCTTTCTAAGGAGACCCATGGCATTTTTCAAAGAAATGGATCAAATACTCCTGAAATTCTCATGAAGCGATAGATCTCCCAAATAACCAAAACAATCCTTCCGGGGTGGGTTGGGGAGGAAACCATGAGAGACATCATTTTCCCAAACTTCAAATTGTACTACAAAACAGTAGTAATTAAAACAGCATAATTCTGGGAAATGCCAGACCCATAGATCAATGAAATAGAAATGGAAGTCCACAGACAGACTCCCAGGTATATGGTCAGTTAATCTTTGATAAAGGAGAAAAAATATGAAGTGGAGCAAGGAAAGCCTCTTTCTTCAGTAAGTGATATTGAGGAAACTGGTCGACCCAGTGCAAAAAAAATGAACTCAAATAAATACCTTTCTAATGCCATGCACAAAAGTCAAATCAAAATGGATTAAAGACCTGGATATCAGACCTGAATATGTAAGGTACATGAAGGAAAACATAGAAAGAACTCTCCGTGGCATTGAAGCTAGAGTCATCTCTAAGGATGAAATGCCACTGACTACTGGAAGTAAAGATAAACAAATAGGACTAAATTAAATTAAGAAGCTTTTGCACCTCAAAGGAAATGATGGTCAGGATACAAGGTCAGCCCACAGACTGGGGGAAATTATTTACCTGTTACTCATTTAAGTGTTAACATTCAAGATACATAAAGCACTGGTAGAACTTTACAAAAAATATCCAAGCTCATCAAAAATGGGGAGAAGAAGCTTGCCCTTCAAGTGTGTGTTCTCCCTTGAGCATACATTTTGCTTGCTTGTCTCTTGTTTCTTTGCTTATTCATTTTCACTCTGGAAAAGCCTAAGTGAAATAAGGAAGAAGACAAGTTCCAGATGACCTCACTCATTTATGGGACATAGATCCACAAAGGGAATAGACAAAGTCAAATGAAAACAAAGCCTTTCACTCTGCACAAATTAGTTTAACAAAGGCTGAGGAATGGAGAGTAGGTGAAAGGATACAGGGGTCTAATGGAAGGTGTTAGAGGGCATTGGTACTTAAGTAGTAGACATGATAGGGTTAAATTTTGGAAATGTGGAATTGTACCCCCAAAATATAATATGTTCTTATAAACCAACATTAGCACTGTAGCACTATCCTCCTGTTGTTTATCGAT
Source organism: Sorex fumeus (assembly GCF_029834395.1). Classification (NCBI taxonomy): domain Eukaryota; kingdom Metazoa; phylum Chordata; class Mammalia; order Eulipotyphla; family Soricidae; genus Sorex; species Sorex fumeus. The sequence continues at coordinate 24,370,003 of NW_026606132.1, read as the reverse complement.
TTGCTCGAGCGGGCACCAGTAACATCTCCATTGTGAGACTTGTTGTTACTGTTTTTGGCATATCGAATATGCTATGGGGAGCTTGCCAGGCTTTGCTGTGCTGGCGGGATACTCTCAGTAGCTTGCCGAGCTCTCTGAGAGGGGCGGAGGAATCAAACCCAGGTCGGCCTCTTGCAAGGCAAACGCCCTATCCACTGTTCTATTGCTACAACCTAAATCAACATTACTGCAATTAAAAAGAAAATAATTACAATTCCCAGAAGACTCCAAAATTAAATGACAGACACTACATTAAATACTATAAATAATACTATAAATACTATAAATACTATACATAAATACATAAAATACTATAAATACTATACATAAAATACTAGCGGGTAGGGCGTCTGCCTTGCACGCAGCCAACATGGCCGACCCGAGTTCGATTCCTCCGCCCCTCTCGGAGAGCCCGGCAAGCTACCGAGAGTATTCGATATGCCAGACACAGTAACAACAAAGTCTCCAATGGAGACGTTACTGGGCCCGCTCAAGCAAATCGATGATCAACGGGAGGGCCTTTACTTTTACTTTTACTTTACACATCCAAGATGCTCAGCATATCAAAGTCAAGTTGCTGAAATTAAGAGAAAAGAGAAAAAAGTCTTGAAAGCAGAGTATAGAAGTTACAGAGAGATAAGAATTACATACAGATGAGAATAATGTCTGGTTTCTCATTAGAAACCAGCAATTTTTTTTAAATTCCATTTATTTTAGTGTAGACGAAAGCCGCAACCATTGATACAATTCTAGAGTTGAAATGTATTAGATAGCAAAGCATTTAAATATTAAATCAATATTAAAATAAGTATAAAATAAACTTTGATGTGAAAATTTTTATGTCTGATAATGGGATTGTTAAGTCCTTGTGTAAGGGTTTATTATGTCATTGCTAGTTGAGACTTCTATGTTATTGTTCATGTTTGCTGAGTTTAATTGACTTCTGTCATTTTCCCATCTAATTTGGTGTGCTCCCACTGGAATTTCAGTTTGAAGAATTAGGAGGCATTATAGATACATCAGGATCTATGGTCTGGGCCAGTGAGTTGACATGGTATTGGATTGGGAGGTGGGCATTGAGGGCAAGACCTTGGGAAGAATGGGGAAATGGGGCAAGACTAACCCCCCAACTCCAAGATAACATGAGAGTTTGCAGCCTGAGTACTGGGATACCTGAAATTATTTACAATTTGGTGTCTCTGCAGAGAATATTTGTGAAGCCATGGAGTGACTATAGTGGTGGGGTCTGAGTGTGGCTGTAGGGACTTAGCAGGGTGGGTATTTGGCCCACCTGCCAGCTGAAGGCACCCCAGAGTTTTCAATTGTAAGAGCCAGTGTTTCCATGAATTTTAGCTGCGTGTCTTGCATCTCCTGGAGATTTAGTCGGAAATTCATAGAGCAGGACCGTGGCCAAGTCAGCATGGTAGGACTGTGGAAGGTGGGCACGAGCAGTCAGAATGATTTTTTTATTCAGACAAAAATCTTTTTAATTGAAGGCATTATTGCTAGTGATATGGCCAATATAGAAACTCATACAGCCACTTTAAAAAAGAAATTTAAAAATTAGCTTTTTAAAATGTAAAGCATATGAACTTTACCACTGATATAAAAGGTATAATAATAGGATCATGTAGTAGCCATTTCACATTAAAAACATCACTACTTTGAGCAAAAAAGGAAAAGCATTATACAGCTTGTATAGTTTATATAGTATATTCAACTGGATTAAACTTCTCAAGATAATTTTACTGAAAGAAAAATGTTAAATACAAATTTACCATATCAATCAGCCATTTCACTCCTAATAAGAAGTAAAATGAAAACTCTTTTACACAAAGAGTTGTCAGAGAATGGTTATAATAGCATTACTCACAACAGCTAAAAAGTGAAAACAATTCAAAGGTTCATCAATTTTGAAACAGATATCAAAATACAATATATCCATATAATGGAATACTATCACATAATACAAAGGAACAAAAGAACTGACTCATGCTACAACTTGGAAAAATCACAAAAACATTATGATAACAAATGAAGCAAGGTGCAAGAAAATTCAATTTTGAATAATTCAATTACACGTGATTCCAACTAAGACAAATAAATATACAGGGATAGAAAACAGATTCGTTTACTATAGCACTGTTCACAATAGCCAAAATCTGGGAATAATTTAAGTGCCCGAGAACAGATGACTGGTTAAAGAAACTTTGGTACATCTACACAATGGAGTACTATGCATCTGTTAGAAAAGATGAAGTCATGAAATTTACATATAAGTGGTACTACATGGAAAGTATCATGCTAAGTGAAATGAGTCAGAAAGAGAGGGACAGACATAGAAAGATTGCATTCATCTGTGGAATATAAAGTAACAAAATAGGAGACTAACATACAAGAATAGTCGACATAAGTACCAGGAGGTTCACTCCATGGCTTGAAGGCCAGCTGCACATGCTAGGTGAAAAACAGCTCAGATAGAGAAGGGAACACCTGGTAAAGTGTATTGGGAGGATCTTCCCAGGATGAAAGATGCATGCTGAAAGTAGATTATAGACCGAACATGATTGCCACTCAATGCCTCTTTTGCAAACCTCAGCACCCAAAAGGAGAGAGAGAACAAAAGGGAATGCCCTGCCACAGAGGTGGGATGGGATGGGGGGGATGGGGGAGTGGGAGGGATACTGGGATCATTGGCGGTGGAGAATGGGCATTGGTGGAGGGATGGGTACTCGATCATTGTATAACTTGAAACCCAAGCACAAAACCTTGTTAGTCTACAACTGTACCTCATGGTGTTTCACTAATAAAAATTTTTTAAAAAGATAGAGGGGCTGGAGCAATAGCACAGTGGGTAGGGCATTTGCCTTGCACGCAGCCGACCCGGGTTTGATTCCCAGCATTCCATATGGTCCCCTGAGCACCACCAGGAGTAACCACTGTGCATCGCCAGGTGTGACCCAAAAAGCAAAAAAAAAAAAAAGAAAGAAAGAAAGAAAAAGAAAAGAAAACAGATTTATGGTGGCCCAGGGTTGAAAGATTTGAAGGCTAACAATGGTATGAGGGATCTTTGGATATCATGGCAATATTTTAAAGGTGTATTTTGGTAATGTTGCAAACTCCAGAAATTCACTTGAAATCATTAAATTGTACACTTTAAGAGGATAATTTATAATATACATGTTTATCTATATAAGGCAATTTTAATTAATGGAAAGACTTTCTCAGAAAACAAAGATAATAAGGCAAATTGTGGCAAGTAGGCTTGTTTTATGAGATATCTCTAAGAAGTTCCAGGCTGGGGGTGCAGAGAGATAGTACAGTGGGTCAGAAGCTTGCCTTGCATGCAACTTAACCAGGTTTGATCCCCAGCACCACATCTGGGGGCTGGAGAGATAGCACAGCGGGTAGGGCGTTTGCCTTGCACGCGGCTGACCCGGATTCGATTCCCAGCATCCCATATGGTCCCCTGAGCACCGCCAGGAGTAACTCCTGAGTGCAGAGCCAGGAGTAACCCCTGTGCATCGCCAGGTGTGACCCATAAAGCAAAAATAAATAAATAAATAAACAAGAGTGATCCCTGAATGCATAACCAGGAGTAAGCCCTGAGCACAGTTGCATGTGTACCCTTATAGGTTGAAAGAAAATCTTAGGTGCAAACACAAATCTTTAGAAGGAAATCAAGATAATTATGAAGACATAGATGAAAGTTAAGCAAAAGGGTATATATATAATTAAATCTGATAACTGGCAATAGCAGAAATAGCTAATTATGCTAGATTAGTTATAGCAACACCAGCCAGTTCATAACAAGAAATGGCAGAGAAATGGAGAAGAACAGCACTAAAAAGAGGCCAATTCGCAAACAATAAATAAGAGTTTTAAATGTGTTTGCACTTAAGAATACATTTGGCCAATAGTGACATTACAGAAAGGAGAAAAGACAAATACACATTTTAATAGGAGCTGTCAACACTCTCAATTAACTGATAGAATGCATAGTCAGAACTTTAGTAAGAATAGAAACTACATATAAAGCAATGTCAATGAACTGACCTAAATTACATATACGCAAAATCTATGTATTTATTGCATATAAAATAAAGACAGAGTATATTGTGGGCTATAATCAAAAATCCCTTAACAAGGGGGTGGATATATAATACAGTGGATGAGGCACTTGTGTTACAATGCCCACCCTGGGTTCACATAAGGTACAACACCAGGAATAATCCCTGTCTACAAAGCCAGGAGTCAGTTCTGAGCAGTCACATGTGGATCACCAAAAAAAAAAAAAACCATAATTTTAAAGACTAATAATCATTAAAATATCTTCTCACACAATATTGGAAACCAATAGAAGAAATCAATCTATAAGGCATTGTCAAGAGAATGAATACAATTACTGACAGTAAAAAAGTACTTGGAAATCACATATCTGAAACAGGACTTGTACCAGTACAAAGAACTCTCCAGTACAACAGTAATAGTAATCATAACAGTGGAGAGCAGGTAGAGACAATATAGATCAATAAAACATAATAGAGAACATGGAAATAGATACACACAAAGACCTTAATGAATTTGAAGAATTACCCTACACAAAATAGGAAACTAACACCCAAGAGTGGCCGGGATTAGTACCAGGAGGTTTGATCCATGGCTTGGAGGCCAACCACACATGTTAGGGGAAAAGGGAGCTCAGATAGAGAAGGGAGCACCAAATAAAGGATGTTGGGAGGAGCCTCCCAGGATGGGAGAAGCATGCTGAAAGTAGATTATAAACCAAACATGATTGCCACTCAATGCCTCTTTTGCAAACCACAACACCCAAGAGGAGAGAGAACAAAAGGGAATTCCCTGCCTCAGAGGCAGGGTGGGATGGGGGATGGGGGGGTTGGAGGGATACTGGGATCCGTGGTGGTGGGAAATGAGCACTGGTGGAGGGATGGGTATTTGATCACTGTATAATTGAAACCCAAGCACAAAAATTTGTAAATGTACAACTGTACCTCATGGTGTCTCACTAATAAAATTTTTTTAAAAAAGAATTACGCTGGGGCTGGAGCAATAGCACAGCGGGTAGGGCGTTTGCCTTGCACGCAGCCAACATGGCCAACACAGGTTCGATTCCCAGCATCCCATATGGTCCCCCGAGCACCGCCAGGAACAATTCCTGAGTGCATGAGCCAGGAGTAACCCCTGAGCATCGCTGGGTGTGACCCAAAAAGCAAAAAAAAGAAAAAAAAGAATTACCCTACAAAAATTTTTATAAAGTGGCCATCTTTGAAGCCTTAAGCATAAGAGAAAGAACACATGGAGGGTGCGGGATCCCGGAGGAAAAAAAAAAAGAAGAAAAAACAGGTTCCAAAGAGAGCCGAGTTCACCCGCAAGTTCCAGATGGAGTGGGTGCCGCATCCCGCCTCCCCCAGATGGAACCCCGGTGACCAGAGGCCTCTGCAGACACAGCTCGAGTATGCGGGAACGAGGACTTTTTCTCAAATCTGCCGGACTACACCTCCCAGGTAACCTCTGATTCCGGAAGTCACGCCCACAGCCCGCCCCCCAGCGCCATCTTTGAAGCCTTAAGCATAAGAGAAAGAACACATGGAGGGTGCGGGATCCCAGAGGAAAAAAAAAAAAAAGAAAAAACAGGTTCCAAAGAGAGCCGAGTTCACCCGCAAGTTCCAGATGGAGTGGGTGCCGCATCCCGCCTCCCCCAGATGGAACCCCGGTGACCAGAGGCCTCTGCAGACACAGCTCGAGTATGCGGGAACGAGGACTTTTTCTCAAATCTGCCGGACTACACCTCCCAGGTAACCTCTGATTCCGGAAGTCATGCCCACAGCCCACCCCCCAGCGCCATCTTTGAAGCCTTAAGCATAAGAGAAAGAACACATGGAGGGTGCGGGATCCCGGAGGAAAAAAAAAAAAGAAAAAACAGGTTCCAAAAAGAGCCGAGTTCACCCGCAAGTTCCAGATGGAGTAGGTGCCGCATCCCGCCTCCCCCAGATGGAACCCCGGTGACCAGAAGCCTCTACAAACACAGCTCGAGTATGCGGGAACGAGGACCTTTTCTCAAAACCGCGCGGCCGCTTACGCGGCCGCGCGACATCTCTCTATATACAGGGTGATCAATGAGAAGTAAACCACCCAATCTTTCTCCCTGAAAGTCAGAGTTGAGTTTGGAGCACGGCCACAGCCCCAGAAACACAAGGACTTAATGCAGAACCCAGCATCTTAGAGCAGAAAAGTGAAAGGACTATGCGTTGACCCAGGCCATCAAGTCTGCCGGAGGGGAAAGGGTGTTGCCCCATTCGCCCTCTCCTCTCTGGAAAGAAAGATGGCGGCCACATGGGAGCCTTGTGGACAGCAGGTATGAGCCGGGGGTGTGGGGGCGACTAAAACCTCATGGGAAGGGGGCGTTCCGGTCCGTCCTTCACGCCCTACCGAGGTCACCAGTTGCCCCCCACGAGCGGCTCTCCAGCACGGCCACAGCCCCAGAAGCACAAGGGCTTAATGCAGAACCCAGCAGCTTGGAGCAGAAAAGTGAAAGGACTATGTGTTAATCCAGGCAATCATTTCTGCCTAGAGGGGAAAGGGTGTTGCTCCCTTCCGCCCTCCTCCCTCTGGAAAGAAAGATGGCGGCCACATGGGAGCCTTGTGGACGGCAGGTATGAGCCGGGGGTGTGGGGGCGACTAGGACTTCATGGGAAGGGGGGCGTTCCGGTCCGTCCTTCACGCCCTACCGAGGTCACCAGTTGCCCCCCACGAGCGGCTCTCCAGCACAGCCACGGCCCCAGAAGCACAAGGACTTAATGCAGAACCCAGCAGCTTGGAGCAGAAAAGTGAACGGACTATGCATTGATCCAGGCCATCAAGTCTGCCGGAGGGGAAAGGGAGTTGCCCCATTCGCCCTCTCCTCTCTGGAAAGAAAGATGGCGGCCACATGGGAGCCTTGTGGACAGCAGGTATGGGCCGGGGGAGTGGGGGCGACTAAAACCTCATGGGTCGGGGGGCGTTCCGGTCCATCCTTCACGCCCTACCGAGGTCACCAGTCGCCCCCCGCGAGCGGCTCTCCAGCACGGCCATGGCCCCAGAAGCACAAGGACTTAATGCAGAACCCAGCAGCTTGGAGCAGAAAAGTGAACGGACTATGCGTTGATCCAGCCCATCAAGTCTGCCGGAGGGGAAAGGGTGTTGCCCCATTCGCCCTCTCCTCTCTGGAAAGAAAGATGGAGGCCACATGGGAGCCTTGTGGACAGCAGGTATGAGCCGGGAGTGTGGGGGCGACTAAAACCTCATGGGAAGGGGGGCGTTTCGCTCCGCCCTTCACGCCCTACCGAGGCCACCAGTTGCCCCCCACGAGCGGCTCTCCAGCACGGCCACGACTCACTCCAGAACACAGAAACCAATTTCTTAACTATCTGACTTTCAGTAGAAATACTTCCAGGGTCAATAGGTAAAATAGCAGAAATCCAAAACCAACATTTAATTCTTGAACCCAGCTGTAGAAAGCAAATCACTTCACAATGCTTTTTCAGCATGTCTGATTTGGGGGGGGGGGGGTAAACTCTAAATAATAGTGGTGAATCTTTTATTGAAACAATCTAATCAAAGCGGATAGAGTGTTAACTAGAATTCATCTGCCTCACAGGGACGGGGAGGGGTGGGGGGTGGGGTTTTATTGGGGTTCTTCATGGGAAAAAATAAGTATTGGTAAAGGGAAATGTGTTTGATATTTGCATGACTGAGACATAAACCTGAAAGCTTTGTAACCTTTCCCACAGTGATTCAATAAATAAATAAAAAAAAACAAAAAAAAAAAAACAAATAGGCAGAGTTCTAAGAAATCCTCAATGCCTTTCTTGTCCTTATCAGCATAAGACAGTAAAAAGAATCTATCCAGGGTCAGAGACTTAATAAAGATATTAAAATGCAAAAAAAAAAAAATTTTTATAAAGTTCTCTGTTGTACATCATCCTATATAAAAACTCCTGTTCTATGAAAAACCCTGTAGAGGGGACAGAAAGAAAAATTATAGACTGTAGAAAAACGTTTTAAATTATATATCCCATAATATGTCTCTGCAGCAGAAGAAAAACGTCAAAATTCAACACCATAAAACTTTAAACAATGACAAACCCTTGGCCTTATATTACAAAACTCACCAACAAACAGTGGAGGAAGGGATGGGGAGAAATGAAGATCCAGCCAGAGGTGACATAAGAACATTAGTGGATGGTCATGGCATTGTGGTGGTGGTGGTGGTGATGTGCAGGAAGTAACTTTATGTGTCAGTAGAATCTTAGAAACAAAACCACGGAGCGATAGCACAGTGGTAGGGCGTTTGCCTGACAAGCGGCCAACATGGCCGACCCGAGTTCGATTCCTCCGCCCCTCTCGGAGAGCCCGGCAAGCTACCGAGAGTATTCGATATGCCAAACACAGTAACAACAAAGTCTCCAATGGAGACGTTACTGGGCCCGCTCGAGCAAATCGACGATCAACGGGAGGGCCTTTACCTTTATAAAAAATAAAATGAAACAAAAAACCTTAAATGGTCCCTTTAGCTTCAATGTCGTGGAGAGTTCTGCCTATATTTTCCTCTATGTAATTTATGGATTCATGTCTGATATTGAAGTCTTTAATCCACTTTGATCTAACTTTTGTGCCTAGTATTAGACAGAGGCCAACGTTCCTTTTTTTGCAGGTAGTTATCCAGTTTTCCCAGCACCACTTGTTGAAGGGTCTTTCCTTGTTTCACATTTCTTGCTCCTTTGTCAAAGATTAAGTGGTCATATATTTGGGGGTCTGTGACAGAATATTCAACGCTGTTCCATTGGTCTGCAGGTCTGTTTCTAGCCCAGTACCATGCTGTCTTAATTACTACTGCTTTGTAGTACAGTTCGAAGTTGGGGAGGGTGATGTCACCCATCTTTTTATGGATAGACATGGAGAGTATCATGCTAAGTGAAATGAGTCAGAAAGAGAGGGACAGACAAAGAAGGACTGCACTCATTTGTGGAGTATAAAACAACATAACATGAGGCTGACACCTAAGGATAGTAGATACACGGGACAGATAGATTGCTCCATAGCTGGAAGCCTGCCTCATAGCAAAGGGGAGAAGGCAGCTGGAATAGAGAAGAGATCTAGAAAGAGATAAGAAAAAGATGGCTGGAGGAATCGGTCGGGATGGGAGATGTGTGCCGAAAGTAGATAAAGGACCAAACATGATGACCTCTCAGGGTCTGTATTGCAAACCATAATGCCCAACAGTAGAGAGAGATTATGGGGAATCATGTCTGCCATGGAGGCAGGGGGAGGGTGGGAAGGGGGGGTTATACCGGGGATATTGGTGGTGGGGAATGTGCACTGGCGGAGGGATGGGTGTTTGATCATTGTGTGATTGTAACCCAAACATGAAAGCTTGTAACTATCTCACGGTGATTCAATAAAATTCTTTTAAAAATGGTCCCTTTAAATGGTCCCTTTAAATGCTCCCTCTAAAGAGACATTAATCTGAATATACACAAACAACAAATAAGCATGTAAAAACTGAAATCATTAGCCATCACATAAAGGAAAAAAGGCACAGTGAGATATTAACACAAGCCTATCTATTCAACTAAAAATAAATTGTGGCACTGCCAAATGAGAGTGAGGATGCCAAGAAAATTAATCATGATCCATAAATTGGATCAATGATAATGATAAATTAATCAATGACTCACAACACATTGGTAATTGTACCATAAAATATTATAGTCGCTCTTAAAAATAATCAGGAAGATTATTAAAAAACTAAAAATGGACCTCCATAATGACAGCAATTGTTATCTTGGGCATTTTTCCCAGATTAATGAAGACTTACATTAGTGCAGAAAGTTTACTGAAGCTTTATTTGTGAAAACCAATATCTGAAAATACTAAAGTGTTAATTGTTAAATTGTGGTTATATTCAAACTAAGGAATCACTATCTTTTAACAGAAAGAAGCAAAAATTGTTACATGAAACAACTTGAACAAACTTTCAGGGACCTAACTGCTGAGTGGACAAAAGTATCAATATGGAAGGGATGACACAGAGCCTAGAATGAGTCCATTATGCAAATTATTTGAAAAACACATTTGTGGAAATGGGAAATGAAATAGTAGTTGCCAAGGATAAAAGAGAAAGAGCAGGAAGAGGCTACAAAGGGTTCATAAGAAGTGTCACGTTGATATGACAAGCTACAGATCTGTACTATGTAGTGGAAGTTATACAACTTTAGACATGTCAAAATTGCATGGCAAAGAACTACACACACACACACACACACACACACCTTTTCAAAAGTACCTGTGTAAACTCAGAAAATCTGAACAAGCTCTGCGGATGGTTCCAACGTCAATTTCCTGGTCTTAATACTATATTCTAGTTATAAGGATTTTAACACTGAGATCAGCTGAATGATGTGTAAAGGGAACCTCCCTACAGATTTCTTTGTAGCTTCCTCCAAATTTTTTATTATCCCCAAGCCTGTCAGGAGTGATCACTGAGCAAAGAACCAGGAGTAAGCCCAGAGCTCCACTGGGGGTGCTCCCCCCAAAAAGAAAATTCACTAAAGAAGTCATATAGATGGCAAATTAGCATATGGAAAAATGTTCAACAAAGGGGATATCAACTCAGAATAGCGTAACAACAAAAATGTAACTATAGTAAACGCTAAGTAAGGATGTGTAGCCAATGGGATTCTCATCCACTGTTGTTATTAATGCAAACTGGCACAAGTCTACACAAGTAGGACAGGTTCTTATAATCATTCAGTGTTTATATGTGTTCTTATGAACAGCAGTCCCATTCTTGAATACTTAACAAGAAAAATGAAAATGAAGTGACATGAAAATGTATGTTCACATAAAATCTATATATTAATATAGCTACTTTATTCGTAATGGACAAATACTGAAAGCAAAACAAATGTCCCACAACTGGTGGATTAAAGAAAACAAAATAAAGCAAAACTGAAAAATTATCATCTCTTGAAAAATACTGATTATAGTTTAGGTTCCAATAATGTTACATTTTTAGTTCTAATGTTTTTAGTTATTGCATCAGCAACTAAAAGTCCACAATCCCCAACCACTGTCATTAAAAATTTTTAAATATTACAATTTAAGTCATATTTTCACAATAGCGTTTGCCTTTATTGTTGTCATGTGTACAATTAGCTCACTTCACAAGCATCAGTGTCTCAAAACCTTCCACAAGTGCATACTTCTAGTACAATATGTTACCTCTAGCCCTTCATATCATACATCTCATTCCCTTTTGCTCTCTCTCTCTCTCTCTGTTTCTCTCTCTCTCTCCTTTTAGGTGTTGTGGTTTGCAATTCAGGTATTAAGTGGCCATCATGTTAGGTCTTTGATCTAGTTTCAGCCCACATCTTCCATCCCAAGCAGGCCCTCCTAGCACCCTTTACTTATGGTCCCTCCTCTATCTGAGCTGCCTTTCCCCCCAGCATTTGAGGCCAGCTTTTAAGCTGTGGAGTAATCCTCCTGGTACTTATCTCTACTGTTCTTGGGTGTTAGTCTCCCATTCTGTTACTTTATATTCCACAAATGAGTGCAATCTTTCTATGTCTGTCCCTCTCTTTCTGACTCATTTTCCTACCATGATACTTTCCATGTTGATCCACCTATATGCAAATTTCATGACTTTATCTTTTCTAACTGCTGCATAATATTCCATTGTGTAAATGTACCAAAGTTTCTTTAACCACTCATCTGTTCTTGGCCAGTCGGGTTTTTTTCCAGATACTGGTTATTGTAAACAGTGTAAATAAAGCACTTTTAAGGAAAGATATGTGATTGTTTTACAAGACAAAAGGCTTATGAACGCCTTGGGGCCAGCAGCTTGAAAAAAAAGAAAATTATATGTACATATGTATATTCTAAAAGTCATTCATATACCTACAGATTTTTGGTTGGTATGCAAAGCTTCTCTACAGCAATAGTCACATGCAAAGACAGTGATTGAAAAAGAGAGATTATTTGGGAGGAAAGGTTAGATCATTCCAAGGAAATAGGGGAAATAGGGCTTTATCTAGAAAAATGTAGGAAGCCAGCATGGCCAACAGTTCCTTATTCTTCTAGCAACTATTATCTCATTTCTCAGTGAAAAAATGTAAAATGCCTCCACAGAGAGACAGAGAGATAGTACAGGGGTAGGGCTCTTGCCTTGCATACAATGGTCCCTGGTACGATATATGGTCCCAGCACAGCATACAGTCTCCCAATCACTTGCAGTAATGATCCCTGAACAAAGAGCTAGGAGTAACCAGAAAAAAAATAGCCCCATCCAAAATTATTCTGTAGCACTGTAGCATTGTCCTCCCACTGTTCATCCATTTGCTTGAGTGGGCGCCAGTAACGACTCCATTGTGAGACTTGTTGTCACTGTTTTTTGGCATATTGAATACGCCACGGCAAGCTTTCCAGGTTCTGCCATGCGGGCGGGATACTCTCGGTAGCTTGCCGGGCTCTCTGAGAGGGACAGAGAAATCGAACCCAGGTCGAACACGGGCAAGGCAAACGCTCTACTCACTATGTTAAATAAAATACCAACAATAGAACTCAGAGATAGCTCAAAGGATGTTAAAACATGCTTTTGATGTGGGACACCTGGTTGAATACCTGGTGTCTGTCATAGGCACTGCATTGCCCCCTGATCACTGCTAGCAATGGCTCAAACTCCCCTCTCCTCAAAATCACATGTGATGTAGACATATTACCTAGTACTCTTGCAAGGTACATGAAAACATTCAAAGGAAAAAAGTTGAATCTATGTTGCATTGCTTTCACTTTATTGTACATAGGTTTGAGGAAAAAATAAACATTAAAAATAGTTATTTCATGTCTCATCCATGTTTGATATTATGCTATGCAGTGTCTAATATTTTGTTATATTTTCTATTCTCATATCACGATCACGATCACGACCATCCTGTCATTCGTCGATTGCCTCGAGCAGGCCCCAGTAACGTCTCCTTCGTCCTAGCCCTGAGATTTTTAAAACAGTGCCATATTCAAGGCTCTTTCAGAGTTAGGAGAATGAGACCCATCATTGTTACTGGTATTTGGCATATTGGGTACGCCATGGGGAGTTTGCCAGACTCTGCCTTGTGGGAAGGCTACTTTCAGTAGCCTGCCAGTTTGTCTAAAGTAGGAATGAGATAATAAGATGTCGCTTCCGGGATCTGGGTTTTATAGTCTCTGAGTCTTGGCCATTGATGGGATTACATGGCGCCAGGAGTCCAGTTGGTGGGTGTGACCCCCGCCTACTGGAATTTGGAGGATCTGGGTGGAGGATGCTCAGCCCCGATCTGAGTAGGCTTGGAGATCTCAGTCCCGGGACCCGCATGCCTTTGTTCCTCTGCCGGTACCTTCATGTGTGCGGAGAGTGGTCTCAGCATGGTGGTGGCTGGTTCTGGAGGTCTTTGGCTGCCGGAGCCCTGGTCGGGGCAGAGAGGGAAACTCAACCCGCTCCCCTCCAAGGGACCCCGGTGAGGACAGCTGGGCGCGGGGGCAGGAAACTCCGTTCTCATATAGTAAATAGATTTCAATTGTTTGATAAACGTATGCCTTAAAAATAATAATAGGAATGCAAATAATTGTAATGTAATTGAGCATCATAAAATTTTGTTATGAAATCATTCTTGAACTTCAGTGAATGTTCTCCATGGCAAATTTCATTCTTGCATAATTCAATCAACAAAATAAATGATAATACTTGGAGGTTTGGGAAAATTTTTTAATAAAAATAAAATGAGCATAGTGGGCTAAGCGATAGTACAGAAGTTAGGGTACTTGTCTCCCATAGAATAACCTGTGTTCAAATCCTGGCACACTAATCGCTGACTGCAGAGCCAGGAGTAGTCCTGAGAATCACCAGCTGTAGCCAAAAAACAAAATACTACTACTACTACTACTACTAATAATAATAATAATAATAATACTAAAGGCCCAGAGATAGTTCAACAGGCTGAATGTGTATGTTCCTTGCAGGAAACCCACATTAACCACCTGAACCACATGGTTCCCCAATCACAGAGCCAGGAATAATTCCTATATGGATGTGTTTCCAAAACAAAACAACAAAATAAAAGGATGGAAAGAATACGTAGTTGGAAAAGTTAACAAATATTTAGCATGTCGCAAAAGTCAAAGCAAGTAACATGAATTGCCTGATTTATTTCTATTGTTCATTATTTCTCCTCTTTATTTCTGCAATAGTCAGAGATTCACAGGGCTCAGAGTCAGGAGAAACTCACGTGTAGACTTCCTGTTCCAAACCTTTGCTACCTCACTGACACTCACCCTCTCAGCAGAAAAAATAAACGCATTGGCATATGCATAAAGCTTTTACCCAGAGAGGCTGAGGTTTTAGGCTGGATGATGTAGACATTCGGCCTAGTGTGCACCCAAACCCCAGAGGGAGTCTTTCCAGAGGGAAGCAAGTTTAACACAGAGTAGCACTGTAGCACTGTTCTCCGGTTGTTCGTCGATTTTAACATCTCCATTGTGAGACTTGTTGTTACTGGTTTTGGCATATCTACGTCACGGGTAGTTTACCAGGCTTTACCGCACGGGCAAGATACTCTCAGTGGCCTGCCGGGCTCTCCGAGAGGGGCAGAGGAATCGAACCCAGGTCGGCTGCGTGCAAGGCAAACGCCCTACCCGCTGTGCTATTGCTCCAGCCCTCAACACAGAGTACAAGTTGGAATCACAGTTGATACCCACGGAGCTCCATCCTTTCTATTAACTGAAGATGTCAGAGCTAAATTCTCAGCTGCCACGAGAGGGCGCCCTTGCGTAAGCAATCTTTTATCAGACCTGAGCACCTTAACGCACACTCCGGGGTCTCTAGGCCTTACCAGGGCCGTGTCCCAAAATCACAGGGATTCTGAGGAACCCCACGGCACACGAGCGCCAACCAAGCGAGTATAAGGTAAAGGTAAAGGTAAAGGCCCTCCCGTTGATCGTCGATTTGCTCGAGCGGGCCCAGTAACGTCTCCATTGGAGACTTTGTTGTTACTGTGTCTGGCATATCGAATACTCTCGGTAGCTTGCCGGGCTCTCCGAGAGGGGCAGAGGAATCGAACTCGGGTCGGCCATGTTGGCCGCTTGTAAGGCGAACGCCCTACCGCTGTGCTATTGGAATTAATAACTGCATACACTGCACCGAGCCTCCTCCTGACAGGAAAGCACATCTGATTGTCACTTCTGACTGTCACGTGACACTCTGCAGAAGGAACTTCGGGCTCAGTGATTTCACTGAGATTAAATTCTCCACCGCCAACATGCTTCCACAGAACCCTGTACCACAAGGCACAGTGACAGCACAGGGAGCCCGCTGGCCTCGCCTCTTGTCCTTAAAAGAGGGCATTAGTTCAATTTGGAACTAATAAAAATAAAATGAGCACAGTGGGCCAAGCGATAGTACAGAAGTTAGAGTACTTGTCTTCCACACAACAACCTGGGTTCAAATCCTGGCACACTAATCGCTGACTGCAGAGCCAGGAGTAGTCCTGAGAACCACCAGCTGTAGCCAAAAAACAAAATAATAATAATAATAATAATAACAACAATAATAAAAAATAATAATAACAATTTGGAATATAGTTCAGTTCTGGGGTGGGAACGATAGAACAGCGAATAAGGCACTTGCCTTGCAGGTGGCCAATCTGGGTTCAATTCCTGGCAATCAGGAGTGACTCGTGAACGCAGGGCCAGGAGTAAGTCTGCATGTGACTGCCGCATGTGACCCCCCAAAACAAAAAGTTAGTTTAATTCAGGGAAGATAGCAATCAGTTGAACGGTGTGTAAAGAGCTGGTTGTGCACCCCTTAAATATTTCTCTCCAAATCCAAACAAAATGTGTCCCAATATAACGTCTTTTTCATCTTGTTAGCAAGGTTTCAAACCTGTCCAGGGTCACAACATTGCTACCTAAGAAAAAAAGCAAGAGTGAAAGAGACAGCAGAAGGGAACGAGGCATGCCCTGAAGCAACAGTGGCTGAAATGTCTTTTGTAGACGTTACAGACCATACGACAAGCAAAAAAAAAAAAAACATAATGCTAGGACCCCTTCAGGGCCTGTGTGACCTGGCACTTCATCTAGAATGACATTGACCTTATTGTGTACCTTACACAATGGGAACGAGATGGAGCTAAAAGGCTGGAGTCCCGAGTCTGAGGTAGAGTGATGAGAGCATATAATCAGAGGTAAAAAATGGGCTGGAGCGATAGCACAGCGGTAGGGCGTTTGCCTTGCACGCAGCCAACATGGCCGACCCGAGTTCGATTCCTCCGCCCCTCTTGGAGAGCCCGGCAAGCTACCGAGAGTATCTGGCCCGCACGGCAGAGCCTGGCAAGCTACCCCTGATGTATTTGATATGCCAAACACAGTAACAACAAAGTCTCCAATGGAGACGTTACTGGGCCCGCTCGAGCAAATCGATGAACAACAGGAGGGCAGTGACAGTGACAAGGATAAAAATAAGGATGGACCCCAGAGAACCAGAGTGCCAAGGTGCTGACTACCCAGAATCATGTGAACAGAGTGTGTGAGAGGAATAGACAGAGAGCCTGAGTTGGGGTACAGACCAGGTTCCTGTACTACAGAATGAGAAATAGACTCTGAGGTGTGATGGGCACTTGAGGAACAGGAAGTTTCATCTGGTCAATGGAGTCAGGCTTGTTGAACCATAGACAGAGAGAAGCTGTGCTAAGTGGACACCACATTGATTCAAGCTGTCCAGGACTCCAGATGGCAGCTAAGAATGATAGTCTCCCGGACAGCCTTGCATGCAGTCAAACCATATGTTGTTTGAGTCACACTGGCTCTGATCCCTGAGCACAGAGCTAAGAGTAATCCCTGAGTTCCACTGGGTGTGGTTCCCAAGCAAAAGTAAAACAAAAATAAAAAGTCTACCAGTTTGGCTGGGATAAAAATATGCAGCTTCGTAGACATGTCAGGTAGTTCCTGCTGCCTGCCTGTGTACCCGGCAGGAACAAGAAATTCTTGAAACCTCCTGTGAGGGCCTCTTGCTTTTTCTTCCTGCTAAACTCAAGAGGAATCCTTTGGGTTCAGAGAGGCTTGTGATCTCAAGAGGGGATTTTTTTTAAATTGTTAATGGTGAGACATCAGGAGGTACAGTTGCAGACTTCCACATTTTTGTGCTTGGGTTTCAATTATACAATGATCAAATACCCATCCCTCCACCAGTGCCCATTTCCCACCCCCACGGAAAGGGGATTTTTTTTTGATGGGGAGTCGGGAGAGGAGAGCCTCCCAACAAGAGCTCGGAGGCCAACAACATGGGCCCAGTGGTGCTGAGGGGAGCCTACGCCCCGGGGGTGGAGCTCAGGGTCTTGTACTTCCCAGGCATGTGTTCCAGGTGCCAGCCCATTGGCATCTCCCTGGCCCTCACAGACATGCTCCTGGGGATGGCAGCACCTGCTAAAGCCTGGAACGCAGTGACTGACAGACCCTGTGGCTGGCCAGTCAGCCCAGGGACAGGCACTATGTTGGCACAGCACCCAGGAGGCAGAGGCCCAGGATTGAGTAACACACTGACTAAATCCACAGAGTATGTTGGCTGCATCTTCAGGGCCTTTGGGTGCCTGTTGGACCACTCGGAAGAGCATCATCTGCTCAGCACATGGTGGTCCTACTGTGACACCACTGTCACAGGCCCTTGGTGGTGGGGGCTCCTTCGGCAGCACAAGAAGCATCCCTAGCCAGAGTCACAGAGCCTTATCACATGGCCGCAGGTGAAGGACACACTTATCTAAGCATCTTCCCATCCACCATAGAAACTGCCTTGGGTTTGGTTTGTAACACCACCTGCTCAATAAATAATCTCTGCCATGCATATTCTTTTTTTTTTCTTTATGGATCACACCCAGAGATGCTCAGAGGTCACTCCTGGCTCTGCACTCAGGAATTACTCCTGGCGGTGCTCCAGGGACCATATGGGATGCTGGGAATCAAACCCAGGTCGACCAAGTGCAAGGCAAACGCCCTACCCTCTGTGCTATCACTCCAGCCTCTGCCGTGCATATTCTTATATAAAAATAGTGCTCCAAAAATAGTGCTCCAAGCAAGTCCCTTCCAGAATGAAGGTCTGGGGGCACTTCTCACTCTTCTTCTCAGAAAAAAAAAAAAAACAGAACTCCTTGCTGTATCCAACGTTGGCCAGAGACACCCTAGTGAGACAGAAACATCTAGACCAGCATTCTTCAGCCACCAGCCACAACACTGACCGGTCACCCCGGTAAGAAATGAGGCTCCATGGACCCGCACGCATGACAGGAGCCGGCCCGCATGTGTAAAGAGGTGGACGCACACAGTATAGACAGTAGCCACTCCTGTCTACACCACCAAAGGCTTCTCACAAAACTGGTTCTCAGCGGATACAATCTCGGCTCAGCAACAGGTGCTCCTGAATCTCTTTCCACACTGCAAAGCTAGACCCAGAAGTCTGCAGCCCGGAAGATATGTGTCACCCAGACCCTGGCACCCAGGTGGCGGACTTCAGCCCGGAAAGCTGTGACCCCGGTGCCTATCCGCTACAGTGCCACACCCGGACCCAGGCACGCAGAAGCAACAAACGACTCCAGGCTCGGGGCTTCTGCAAAAGCAGCGGCCATCTGAAAAGCTGACCCAGGGCCGGACGGGACACGATGTCCATAGCTGTGCCCGCAAACAGCCCAGCGACGTGAGTGGCGTCTGTGTCACTTACTCGACATACGTGCGGGAGACCCACGGGTACAAGGCCCACAGGGAGAAGCCGACTGCAAACCCAGAGGCAGAGCGTTTGGTCCCACTGCCCCATGACCGTCCCGCCCAGTCCCCTTGGGTGCCCACCACACTGCTGCCCCCTAAACACGGACACACTCTGCAAGGGACCTCTTGCACCCTCAGCGCCCACCATCGCAAACCGTGAGCTGTCCCGCAAAGCTGCTCCTTGGACGGGTCTTCAGAGGGAAACGCGGTGCTTGCAGCGTTCCCCTAGGGGCCTGTGCTTGCGTTCATGTCCGTCTCTCTGTTCATGTCCGTCTCTCTGCCGCTGCCATCCTGAAGCCTGGAGAACCGGAGAGAGACTGAGAAGGCAGGAAGGGCGAGAGGAAGGAAAGGGAAGGACCTACGTTGCCACTGCGGGCCCCAGCTGGGCACAGAGGAGAGTTGCAGAAGTGTTTGAGTCAGCCCTGGGGCAAAACTGAGGTCGGTGGGTGCCCAAGGGTGGCTTGTGTGAGGTGGAGATCACAGAGAGGGTCATGTTGTCCTGAGCTGCCTCTGCCACCCCGGGGCTGGCTGGGAAGGTTTGGACGCAGGATAGAGTGAGGCTTTGCTCTGTGCAGGAAAGGAGAGTCCGTCCTTATAAGCCCCTACTTAGGGCTCATAGGCTCTCGCCTGCTTCTCAGAAAGGAATTTCAGGATTAGAGGTACAGTGAAGTAACTTGATCACTTGACTTCCCATTAATCGTGGATTTGCTCGAGCGGGCGCCAGTAACGTCTCCATTTGTCCCTGTCGCGTGCTAGTGTAGCCCAATGGCGTCTGTTCGTTCTAGGAACACGAAGTAAAAAAAGACTTTATTTGGAGGCTTTTCAGGTAGGGGAAGGACAGAGAGAAAGTGAAAGAGTAACGCACTCAAAGGAGAAGGCGGGTTTCTCCAAAAGTGAAGAGAGTCTCAGTCCACATCTCAAGCCGGGAGATCCCGGCGACGCATGTGCTTGGCCACATGAACGCAAGCAACACAGGGGCTCGGGCAGCATGTGCGCCCTTCCTTCGTTCGAGGAGGCTTTTATAAGGTTTCCCCAACCTGCCCCCACGAGGCTTTCTAGCTAGGTAAGAGTTTGTCGCTAGGGTGATAACCAAGGAGGTTGCCTTGGTCTGGAGTTTCTCTGGCAGAGCTGGGGTCATGCAGGTGTCATAAATCTCCTTTGGATCCTTAGTTGTGAAGTTTGTGTCTCTGTGGGGTCCAGCCTCCCCAGGGTCTGTGGCTGGTGCCAGGAAGATCTTATCAGGTCTAGGCCTTTATTCTTGCAGCTTCAGGATTATTGGGTTTATTACTTCTCAGAAATTCCTTGCCATGGGCCCTCTCCTACCTATCTGCCTGCCTCCAAACCACCCTGTCGTTTGGGGTGGTGGAAGGCTCCGGAGCTTGCATATCACTGGGGCCCTGCGGTTATGACCACCTCAGTAGCGGTAATGACCAAGGCCCAGCAGCCCCCTGGCCAAACGCCTCTGTCCGGGCTGCGAGTTAATTGCCCCTCCAGAGCTTCCTCCACTAGAGCCGTCTCCAGCTCAGAAAGCATTTTCTTGTTCAGACAGGATGTTAGGAATGGCATGTGCCTCTCCAGGACAAACGCTTTCTGACTTTAATGGTGATGGTGACACAATGTCTCTAGGGCCAGGCGACCGCTCAGAGCTGGGCAGCAGCTTTGCATGCAAGACTCCTGGTTCAATCCTCTGGCACTGTACACCTGAGCACTGCCCGGAGCGACCTCTGAGCAACAGGCTTGGAGTAGCACCTGCTCTGACTGTGTGGAAGTGGAAATCCGCCCTGGCCAAGAGCAGGGAGGAGCAGCCAACTGCAAGTCTCTCTGTGCTGGCTTCTTCCTCCAGGCAGCCCTCAGCTGAAACTGAGCCATGTCCCTTCCTCCGGGCCGCGGTGCTATTTTCTTTTTATCAACCTAATACAAAGATGGGTGTGCACACCTTGTTTCTAGGCTTCACAAGCTCAAACTCGGCACGTCTGCCTGGAAGGTACTCATCACCTAGGGAACTGAAATTACTAGGTGAAGTTGAACAAGGCGGCCAGCAGATGGCAGCCTCCTTTGACCAAAGCCTGGCTAGAGCTCTTCTGACACAGAAACAAACGGAGCCTGGCCTGAAAACGATTGTGGGCATCCCCGGTAACCCCCAGGGTGTCCAGACAAGGCAGCGGGCTGATCTCTGTCGTGGTTTGGACTGCGCCATCTAGCCACCGCCGCCAGCGGGAGGAGGGCCAGAGGCCCCGCGGGAGGGTCACTGCCAAGGCTTTTGACCGAGCTGATGTCGGTGGGCCCCACGGTTGGCTCATGTGAAGCGGGGAGGAGGGACTTTCTCCCAGTCCGTCTCTACCACCCGGGACCTAGGGTTATTGGATTTTTTTCTCACCTCGCGGAAAAGAATTTCAGGAGTAGATGAGCAGTGAAGGAAAACCAGATTTTATTTGGAGGTCTTTGAAGGGAAGGAGGAAGAGAAAGTGGGAGAGAGTGGAGAGTAACGTGCTTGAGAGAACCCAGGCTTCTCCAAGGGCAGAGAGAGGCCCCCCACACCCCAATACTAGATATGGAAGCATGAACGTCTACATCTCAAGAAGAGACATGCAGGTGACACAGGTGCTCAGGCATTACGTGGACACAAGCGGCACCTGGGCTCGGGCAGCATATGCGCCCTTCCTTTGTTCAAGGTGGCCTTTATAGGGTTTCTCCAACCTGCTCCCACGTGGGGCTTCTACCTAGGTCAAAATCCATTGCTAAGGAGGTTACCAAGGGGGGGGGGAGGTTGGGAGTGGTCAATGGTCTTCCTGGAAATTCCTTTCTGGCCTTCTGTTACTGCTGGAGCTGATGTCCGAGGGCTGTCCAGCCTTCTCTGGGTCCGCTGCTGGTGTGTGAAAGTCTTACCAGGCCTCAGTTCCTGTTTTCTGCAAGGTTGGCTTTTTGCAACTTCAGAGACACTGAGGGCTGGAGCGATAGCACAGCAGTAGGGCATTTGCCTTACAAGCAGCCAACATGGCCGACCCAAGTTCGATTCCTCCGCCCCTCTCCGAGAGCCCGGCAAGCTACCGAGAGTATCTCACCCGCACGGCAGAGCCTGGCAAGCCACCCATGATGTATTCGATATGCCAGACACAGTAACAACAAAGTCTCCAATGGAGACGTTACTGGGCCTGCTCGAGCAAATCGATGAACAACGGGAGGACAGTGACAGTGACAGAGACACTGATATTATTTCCCTGGAAATTCATTGCCATTACTGTGAGGAAGGGGATTCCTTCTCTAGCTGCCTGCCTGCATTAAGCCACTCCTGGGACAGGGGATGACCTGGGAAAAAGTCACTCAATGCTTCCTTCCTTTCTTTCATTTTTTTTTTTTTGCTTTTTGGGTCACACCCGGCATTGCACAGGGGTTACTCCTGGCTCATGCACTCAGGAATTATTCCTGGAGGTGCTCAGGGGACCATATGGGATGCTGGGAATCGAACCCGGGTTGGCCGCGTGCAAGGCAAACGCCCTACCCGCTGTGCTATTGCTCCAGCCCCACAATGCTTGCTTTCTAATGGTGAGGAAAATAGGCTCGGTTCATAATGTCAGACAGGCTTGCTTCGGCTTGGCTAGCACCTAGAGCCAGGAGCTGGCACTTTGGAGAGGCAGTTGAGACTGGATGAGATTACAAACGAGCGTGGAGTGCTTTCAGGCTGTCCTTCAGATAATCAGTGTCACTCTGTAGCCTTGGAAACCTGGGAACAGAATACCAAGTGTGCTCAGGGCCTCAAGGTGGTCCACACGTTGCTTTGCAAAATAACAAGCTTTGGATTCCGGCTTGGTCCTCTGCTGCTGGCTGCCCGCAAGCGCCCCGCCCCCAGCAGACAGGTGGGAAACCGAACTTCTGCCTTGTTCTGACCCCAGCACTGGAGCCCAAGCTCCCTGGGTCCAGAGCCTGGTTTCACAGGGCAGCTTGCTAAGGTCATCTCGGGCCCCAGCATGTGTGATATGGTGGGAAAAGGGTGTGGCTCGGGACCCAGTTGCCAGTGGGTGTGGAAGTGCAAGGCTGCAGGAACCCCTCCTAGGCTCAGGCTCCACGTCTGCAGGAACTGTCTCCCCACCTGCGCCGTTCCCAGCTCCGGAAGCCCCTCCTCCTGGAACGGCCTCCCGTCTGTGTCTGGGGGGCCAGAGAGGCCGTCCCTCCCTGAGCCCAAGCACCTCCCCCTGCCCCCTTGGAGTTGGGGCCTTGCTCTGTGACGCCACATGGTGACAGAGTCAAGGCTTTGGCACTCAGTGTCCCTCAGGGCCCCAGGGAGCGGCTCCCCTCTTAGCTGTTCCCTGCGGTCCCCGAGGATTTCCACCCTTAGCCTATGCTCAGGCCTCTCACAGGGGCTCCAGGCGGGCACTGCCCACAGCCTCAACCTGCTCTTTCCCAGTAGGCTGGCACGCGGGGCATAGTGGAGGTCCGAGGAAGGGTGGCGTGTCGTTCTTGTTTCTCTCCTGGGCACCCTCTGAGTTTGTTCCCAGGGTGAATCTGGCTGGGGCCAGCCCTGGGCTGTGATAGTATCATGCCACTTGGGCTGACTGGCAGTGTGGGGGGCTCTCACTGGCTGGCCTGGGGCTCCAAGGCTCCACACCCGTGCCCCGTGTCCTGCCCCAGGGTGTCCTGCCCCAGGCTGTCTTACCCCCAGGCTGTCCTGCCCCCAGGCTGTCCTGCCCCCAGAGTGTCCTGCCACCCCCTTCTGGCCCCTGACAAGCTGCTCACCAGGGCAGCTGTGTCTGCAAGTCTCTGCCATAGCCGGGCGGCGGAGGGGCGTGGAAGTCCTCCCGGGGTCCTTCCCACGGCCCACTTGCCCCGCTTTGCCTCCTGAGGGGCGCAGGCCACAGGGCAGAGTGCAGTTCTGCCAGCGTCAGTGGCTAGAGCTGCCTCCCAGTTCTTCTCCCACGCACCCACTCCCAAGGGTCCCACCCTGGGTGCCGGCTGCACCTTCAGGCCATCTGGATCACGGTGTGGGGGGCTCAGAGCAGGACCCTCCCCGGAACCCCTGCAGCTCCGGCTCCCTGCTTTTCTGGTCAGCTGGGCACTTGGGGGCTGGAGGGACACGCTCCCTTAGTGCTATTCCTGCCTGTGGGTCTCAGGGTCGCACTCAGGAGGCCCCAACCTGGCACAGCTGGTTGTGCAATAATCCCAAGAGAGGTGGGACATGGGACCACCCCACCAGCCGCCCACTGAGGACATAGGAAATGGACACCCCGGGCCCCAGCCCAGTCGCCAGGAGTCCCACCCCCTCCAATGCTGCCTGGACCCTCCTAGTGGGGAGCAATTTTAGGGCAGGCCAGGCCGCCATCCGGAAATGACAGGACAGAGGTGACAGGCAGCGCAGTGGGTAGGAGAAGCGCAGAGTGAAAACCAGAAGGCACCCCAGATCCCAGACCAGCTCCGAGCCAGGCCTGCAGAGACACGCTGACCTCCGCGCCCGTGTCAGGCCCACTCCAGCAGCAAAGTGGGCGACACCTGCACCCCCCCCCCCACACAGAACACGTTTCTTCTCAACCGCAAAAAGTTGGCGTTCCCAGAAAGGCCCAGGGCCCCGCCGGCAGTTACGGGGTGCTTTGGAGTGTAGGATGAAAACCCAGTGCCCCCAGTCCCGGTGACCCCAGGAGTCCTTTCTGAGGACGAGGACCAGATGTTTTGTGCTGAAGTACAGCCAAGCGTGCAGCTGGGACTGGGGGCCTTGGTCGTGGAATCTGAAGGACGCAGAGCAGGCCTTGACCGCCAGCCACACAAGGTCCCAGGGCCCCAAGATCGTCCCTGCCAACCCATCTCGGCTCACCCCCATCCCTGTTCTCCCCAAACTTCCAGCTGCCCAGCCCTTTTCCTTGTGGCTCCACCTCCCCAGCCAACCCCTGTCCATGTTCTACTCTGCGCCCCGCCCTTCTCCTCCCCAGCCAATCCAAGTCCTAGTCCCATTCCTCCCCTTCCGCCTCCCAGCCACACAGCTCTCCCTCCTGCGTCTCCTCCGGAGTCCCGCCCCCAGTCCGGCCCAGCCTTCCCCAAGTCCCGCCCTCCTACCCCCACCCCTTTTCTGGCTACAGCACCCAGATTGGGTCCTCAGAATTTTCTCCCAACCCATGCAACGGTCACCATTAAGCCTATCCATCCAGTGGCTCCGCCCCAAACGTCCCTCAGTTTTCTCACAACGGTCCCAACCTGCTCCCCGATTTCCTCCGAGCCCCGCCCAGCAGCCCTTGCAGTTTCACCGTTGCCCCGCCCATTATGAAGCCCCGCCCAGCAGCCCTGCTGTTTCTCCGTGGCCCCGCCCATTCTGAAGCCCCGCCCAGCAGCTCGTGCAGTTTCATCGTTGCCCCGCCCATTCTGAAACCCCGCCCAGCAGCCGCGCAGTTTCACCGTGGGCCCGCCCAGCAGCCCGTGCCGTTTCTCCATGGCCCCGCCCATTCTGAAGCCCCGCCCAGCAGCTCGTGCAAGTTTCATCGTGGCCCCGCCCATTCTGAAGCCCCGCCCCGGCCCGGCGGCTTCTTCCCCCTAGCCCCGCCCTCATCCGGCTCGGGTTTCCGCACAGCGCAGTCGCCGGCGCCTCTGACCTTCCTCAGCCCTCTGACGTTTGCACCTCCTCTTCTGCATCTTAGTGACCAACGCCTCCCGTGAACTCCCGAAGGTACCCTACCCGCAGCCTTCCGACAGATGCCTGCCTCCAGCCTTTCTGGCCTCCCCCCAACCCCCACAGCCCACCGCCTTCCGGATCCCCGTGGGCCCGTCCCTGCTCTGTTTCTTTAGAGGCCCCAACTGCAGTTCCAGGCGACGACTTCCGGGGCGCCTGTCGGAGCTCCTGGGGACCCGCCTGCGTGCAGGGGTGCGGGGCGTGCGGCGTTCCTGTGCGGGGACGTGCTACGTGTGCACGGACGTGCGTTTGATGCAATCACAGGTCGCGTCGAAAGCGGAAGTGTTCCGGGTTCCTAGCGCCGGTGCTTGTGGCCGATCCCTGGTCTCCCGGTGGCGGTGGCCGCGTCCGGAGGCGGGCTGTGCGCTCGGTCCTGTCTCTGCCGCTGCGTCGACTCCTCGGCAGGGCGGGAAAGCGCTGTTGCAGGTCCTGTGGTACCCTGACTCCCCTCCCCCATCCCTCCACCCGGTCCTCTCCTCCTGCCGCTGTCTGCCCGGCTCCTCCGGACGGAGCCTCTGAGATGCGGGTCCCAGATGCCACGTGGCGCATCTTGCCACACCTGCCATCCTGAGCGTGCATTCCACCCAGAGACAGGAGTGGCCTCCGGGGACACCTCTACACACGCATCCCCCCCATCCTGTGCCCCTTAGGCTGTGACTTCACCCAGGCTCCAGGCAGGACAGCACTGAGGGCGCTGGGTGGTGAGAGTCCAGACCCTTCCAGGGGACCTGGGGACAGGAGGGCGTCATGACCTCTACGATCTGGACTCCTTGACTCCGGCAGTATTTTGTGCTCCTGTCCCAGGTCTCACCTGGCAGGAAGGAGAAATACCCAGGGTTGGTGGCAGAACCCGTGGGGGCGGTGCATTTGGTGCATCGGGGCCTCGTGAGGTCTGAGGCAACTTTGTGGGGGTCAGTTGTCTGCATCTCTTTTGGCACCTGCTGGGCATGCCCCTCTTGTCTCTCTGCAGCTGACAGGTGGAGGCGAGCAAAGCACATTCGCCTGGCACTACCAAGCAAGTTCTCTGCAGCAGGAGGCAGGAGGGCATTCAGCCTTATTCCCACCTTATCCTTGGCTCAGCTCGAGGCTTAGGGTTTCCCTGATGACAGGAGGATGGCCCAGGGAGCCAGAAAGTCGCATAAAGGCATGTAGTCATCTCCCGGTGGACACATGGAAGGGACCAAGAACCAGGGACCGGAGCCAAGTGGGGCGAGCGGGAAACGGAAGACAGCTTGCAGCCAAGAGAACCTCGCCTTTGAGAACAGCCAGATTTATTCCAGCAACAGAGCGCTGTTGGAGTTGGGGTTATGGATGTAAAGATAGAGAAATGACTGGAGTGGGCTGCTGGTTGGATTGGATGAGGCCCCAGGCCTTACCTGTGACTCCTGGTGTCAGGCCTGGGCTTGGTGCCCTCTGGGTTTAGTCTCTGTCCTGGCGTTGAAGTGAAGGCAGACTCATACTGGGTGTAGTTGGGCAGACAGTTTCCAGCGGGGGTCCTGCTTCTCCAAGGACATATTTCTGTCTTCCAGCAAAAAGGTGGCCCATGAGGGGTCATCAGGACTTAGATGATGTTACGACCCCAGGGATTTGTGCTCGGCAGCTCTAGAGTGGGGACTCGGGACTTTGGAGTGTGCTGTGCCTTGGTGGCAGGGCCAGCTTGCTGAGCACCTTGGGGATCAGGAGTAGAAGCAAAGCCTAGGATTGTTCTTATCCAAAGTAGAGGAGGCCTGAAGCTGGAGGGAAGGCAAGTGGCCTCTAAAGGACCTCTCTTTTTTTTTAATATTTATTGTTATTTATTTATTTATTTGATAGATCACTGTGGGGTACGGTTACAGACTTACAAATTGCCATGCTTACGTTTCAGTCTTACAATGATCAAGTGATCATCCCTCCGCCAGTGCCTGTTCACCACCAATGCTCCCAGTATCCCTCCCATCCCCCCCTCCGTCTTCCCCCTGCCCTCCCTCCTTCCACCTCTGTGACTGCCACATTCCCTTTTACTCTCTCCTTTAGGGTGTTGTGGTAAGGGACTTCTCTTACTCCTCAGCTCCTCCAGGATTGGTGACCTCTGTTGTATAGCTGATGTCATGCCAGCCTGCTTGTGCCTTTCTCTGGTTGTCCTGCCCTCCGCCACGGCCTTTCCAGAGATGCGATCTGATGGAAGAGCCTACCCAGCTGCCATTACTCTTTGGGGCCTGGAACTGTGTGTGCAACAGAAGTGTCCACACTTGCCTCACCCCACCCTCTCTGTCATTGGGGTATTCAGGAGGTCAGGCCCTTGGCCATGATCTGCACCAGTGCCTGGTGCTAACTGGAATTCCTTTTGTTTCCATAGGCCACCGGAGACCCAAGGAACGCTGGGAAATGAAATTCGACTGCCTCTCCTTCCGCCAGCCTTATGCTGGCTTGGTCCTCAGTGGGGTCAAGACCTTGGAGACGCGTTGGCGCCCCCTGCTGAGGGACCATCAGAACTGTACCATTGCCATTCACATAGCCCACAGGGACTGGGAAGACACGGCCTGGAAGCAGCTGCTGCTGGAGAGGCTTGGCATGAACCACACTCAGATTCAGGCCTTGCTGCAGGAAGGGGACAAGTTTGGCCGTGGAGTGATAGCTGGCAAGTGACTGTACCGAGACCTGTTGAGGAACCTTCAAGGTTTCCCGTCCAGTCCCTAGAACTTGCTTGGGAGTTCGATGACTTGTTTTCTTTTAAACCAGTTAGCATGGGTTCTGTGGGCTGGAGTGATAGTACAGCGGTAGGGCGTTCGCCTTACAAGCGGCCAACATGGCCAACCTGAGTTCCATTCCTCCGCCCCTCTCGGAGAGCCCGGCAAGCTACCGAGAGTATTCGATATGCCAGACACAGTAACAACAAAGTCTCCAATGGAGACGTTACTGGGCCCGCTCGAGCAAATCGACGATCAACGGGAGGGCCTTTACCTTACCTTTTAGCATGGGTTCTGTGGAATTTTTGATTCAATGTTTAGGTCACATCCAGCAGTATTCAGGGGCCACTCCTTGTGTCACTTGGCAGCCATATGCAATGCCAGTGATGGAACTGGGGTTGGCCATGTGCAAATCAAGTACCTTAACTCCTATACCATCTCTGCCCCCATACTTCTTTATTTCATTTGTCTTGGGAAGTTGGAACACGCCCAGCTGTGCTCAGGGCTTATTCCTGCTCTGTGCTTGGGAGTCACTTCTGGCAGTTCTCAGGGGACCACACAGAGTGCTGGGGATAGAAACCCGGTCAGTCATAGGCAAGACAAGTGCCTGACCCACTCTACTATCACTCGGGCCTTTTTCAGTTTCTGGGCAGCATCTAGCCAGTAGTGCTCAGGGATTACTCCTGGCAGTGCTCAGGATGTCCTATGTGGTGTCTGAACTAGACTGGGCCACATTACCCAGATTTCTTTATGCACTATCCCATTAAAGCGGCCTTGGGTACATGCTCTCCTCTGGGCCTCACTGCTGCTTTGTGATCTGAGAGACAGGGACTGCCAGTGATAGCAGGGTAGTTTGCAGTGACTTCCAGACTCAGGCTGCCTATGGGGTTCACCCTGAGCATGTCCCCTTAGTGCCTTGGGGTCTGAGTGCCCTCATCCATTCCTGTCATCTGCTGAAGTGTCCCTGCTCCCCTCAGTCTAGCTAGGGACTTGACAATCCTTGGAGGAATCACTGAGAACTGGGTGCACTTGTCTTCACTTCTCTCCCCAATTGTCCTCTCCCAGTATTTCCTGAACAGAGTTGGGCATGTTGTTCACCTCATGACTATCTGGAGATGTGATCTTCATCACTCGGGGTTGTCAACATGAATGACCTGGGTCACCTGGTACTCCCACTCAGGGCCATCTCTCCTGTTCTGTCTTTAGGGCATGATTTATGTAAGTGAAACATTTGGGTGTTTCTCTCTGTGCACAGGGCTTGTGGACATCGGGGAGACACTGCAATGCCCAGAAGACTTAGCTCCTGATGAGGAGGAAAAACTGGAAAATCGAGCTGTACTGACCGACCTGAAGCACAAGTACCTGACCTCGCTTTCCAACCCCAGGTGGTTACTGGAGCCCATACGTAGGCATGGTCGGAAGGGCATCTTCCAGGTGGACATCCCAGAATACCTGATCCCCTTGGAGCAAGAGATCTGAGAGGGAACGACTCCTGAGAAGGGGAGGGAAAGATCAGCTCCATCATGATCCTGTCACTAGTCCATCACTCCACAGGCCAGCCAGTGTGGTTCAGCCTGAATTATACTGCATTGCTGAGCGTGGCCCACCATAGGTTGGCCTTGTTCACAGATCTCAGAGCGAGGGACAGAGAGGGACCCTCTTGGTGAGCCCCTCTCTGGGGTCATGCACAGGTTTTCAAGGACTTTGACCAATAAGGATGAGGCAAAGCTAGGTAGTGTCCTGGAATTACCACTAGTTTTGGTCCTGGATTTATGGATTATTCCAAGAAATATGTTTTAAGAGAAGTAGTTAGAGATGGGGCTCATTTCTGTGCCCCCCTCCTGGGTTTGGCTCAAAATTCACAGAATATTCAATACACAGGGGACAGTGTGGACACTGGAGCAGGAACTGAGTGGCAGCCATGATCACCAGCTCTTGGTGGCATTGTTCACACTCGAGGGCATCAGTCTTAGAAGTGACATCTGTTGGACCAGATAGATCTCAAGAATCTGAGGGCATGTGTTGCATGTGTGTGAACTGGGCGAGTTCCTTGTGATGCGTGGTAACCGAAGTACCAGTAGGAACAGCTGAGCATTGATCTGGTAATAGCCTATGAGCACTGCTACGTTTTGTAACAAGTTTTAATAAAAGAGTAAAAAGAACTGAGCTTTAATATGACCCAGCAGTAACACTTCTGGGTCTATACTCTGGGAGCCCCAAAGTGCACAGCAGAAATGCCATCTGCACTTCTGTGTTCATTCAGGAGTAGTTACAATAGCCAGGATCTGGAAACAGCCCCAGTACCTGAGAACAGACCACTGGATAAACAAACTAAGGCACACCTGCATAATGGAATGCTATGCGATCACCAGGAAAAATGAGGTCATGAAATTTGCTTGCAAATGGATGGACATGGGGAGTATTATTCTGAGTGAAATGATTCAGAAGGAGAGGGACAGACAGAATGATTGCACTCGTGTGTGGGATATAAAAAAAAAAACATAGTATGAGACTAATAACCAAGAACAGAAGAAAGAGGTCGGGAGGACTGGTCCACATTTGGAAGCTTGCCACAAGTGTATGTGTATGTTTGGGGGACGGGTGAAGGGCAGTTAGGATAGTAAAGGGACCACATGACAATACTAGTTGAAAATGATCACTCTCAAGGGGCTGGAGCAATAGCACACTGGGTAGGCAGTTGCCTTGCACGCGGCTGACCCAGGTTCGATTCCCAGCATCCCATATGGTCCCCCGAGCATCGCCAGGAGTAATTCCTGAGTGCATGAGCCAAGAGTAACCCCTGTGCATAGCCAGGTGTGACCCCAAAACAATAAGTACCCAAAAGGAGAGAGAGAACAAAAGGGAATGCCCTGCCACAGAGGCAGGGTGGGATAGGGGGATGGGGGTGGGAGGGATACTGGGATACATGGTGATGGAAAATGGGCACTGGTGGAGGGATGGGTGTTTGATCGTTGTATAATCGAAACTCAAGCACAGAAATTTGTAAGTTTACAGCTGTACCTCATGGTGTTTCACTAATAAAATTTTTTTTAAAAAGTAAATTATCACTCTAGACAAGATCTGAGTGCTGAAAGTAGGTAAATGGATGTACATGATAACCTTTCAGTAACTATTACAAATCATATACCCAGAAGGGGTGTGTGTGTGTGTGTATGAGAGAGAGAGAGAGAGAGCGCGCAAAGAAAAGTATCTGCCATAGAGGCAGGCTGGGGTGCGGGGTGAGGAGTTGGGGTAGTGGCAGGAGTGAAATTGGGGACATTGGTGGAGGGAAATTTAACGGGTGAAGGGATGGGTATTGGAATATCCTATGACTGAAACCCAATCATGAACAACTTTGTACTGCGTATTTCATGGTGAATATTAAAATAAAAAAAGAGAAAACAAGAAATAACACCTGTCTATCCTTTCAAACAACTGTGATTTGCTGTTAGTGTTCATTGGTTCAAGGGGCCAAGTTGTAACCCATATTGTGCAGCTGCTTCGTAACTAGGGGACCCTCACTGACAATCCCAAGCAGTGTTTGTGAGAAGTCTTGTGTGTGTTACATTTCAAGGATGGGCACTTCCCCAGGCATTAACTACAGTGACCTGTTCTGAACCAGTTTACACCAGTCCTACTCCACGTGGCAGAAAGGAGTCCCAACTACTAGAGGTACCTAGGGACTTCCATTGCTGATCATGAACTTCCTGGCATCAGGCATCTCCTGAGGCATGACCCTCCTGTTGGAGATTCACCACCAATGTGAGGTGTTCCCTAAGTCAGTGACCAGGCTGCTGTGTCTCCTAGGCAGTAAACCTGGCTAGGGGACCAGACTTGCCTGGGCCGACCTCAGTGCTCAGGCAAATCCCAGCCTGTGTTGGAAAATGCAGCCACTTCTAGTGAAAAGGATACGGGACCAGAGTCTGTCTTGGCCCTCCTTCAGGGCTTACAGGTAAGAGGTGTATACAGTCGAAAATTAGAAAAAGCAAAGATTCTTAAGTAACATCAGATTATTGTTTCCCTTTTTCAAAGACTGAGAGAACAGTCAAAGTTCAAAGTGACAATTTACAGTAGTTATGTGTCGCTCAGTCTTCAGTTGTTGAGGATTTCTTGAGTTGATCACAGATTATACAGTTTATAACCCAAAGCACTCTCTTCTGACTCCTCCCCATCACTGACCTTCAACTCCTTCCCACCCTCATCCTCTGGTTCCTCTCCATTCCCATCCTCTGGCTTCTCTCCATCCTTGTCTGATTCCTTCTCCTCATACTTGTAGTCTGGCCCCTTCTCCCCATCCTCATCCTCTGGCCTTTTCTCCCCATCCTCATCCTCTGACTTTTTCTCCCCACTTCCATCTTCTGGCTTTTTCTTCCCATCCTTGTACTCTAGCTTCTCCACATCACCATGCTTTGACTTCTTCCCTTCATCATCATCATCATCATCAGGCTCCTCCCCTTCATCATTTCCACATGGAGACAGCACTGAGAAGTCAGGTAGTAGCTTGGTACAGGAAGTCTTGTATGATGGAAACACTGACTCATAGTCAGGGTACTCTGTGTGGCCCCTAGACACTTCCTCTCTGTCTCTCATTCTATTTGTTGAAGGTACATGAATGTTATTACTGGATGTTCCCTCCCCACTTGGTCCACCTCCCTCACTGAACCTGAAATATTCCTCAGAAGATTCAGCTGCAGCTTTCATGTAACAGCTACCTGATAAACTGAGTCCTTCTGAGAACATGATGCTCTGTATTGTAACTCCTTGATGAACTTCTGGTTCAGTTTGTTGGGCAGAGTGACTTATGCAGGATAGAGGGGGGTGTCTGGTAGCTACTGTGAACCCCCTTTGGCTGGGAGTTAGGGTCTTTGGGCAAGTGGTGGTTTGCAAGTTGACTTTTCTCTGGATGGTATCAATGAGCTGAAGTTGATCTCTCTGGAAGTTCGGGTGGTGGTAGACCTGGAACAAAATTAATGATGGCACTGACACTAGCAGTTAAAGTCCATTCTGACTGATTCTCAGCAAAGATAAAAGCTACCAAGTTTCAAAGCTGAGACATCGTGGCACAGGGGCCCTATTTGTTATACAGGGTCTCCATTTTGCTTCCCAGGAAGCACACTGCTGCAACGCAGGGGGTCCTCTTTATATCTCACTATGAGCATACAAAGACATCCTAACTCTAGTCATCTAGCCACACAACAGCACAAAATAAACGCCTCCGGACTGCAAAAGTCACGGTGAGGAAACAATGTAGAATCCCACCATCTTGGAGTGTGAAGATGGTAGCTCAAAAAACTGAACCAGTAATAACAAGCTATATAATCTCTCTGATAAGGACTTTAGAGAGGAAGTGTTGGATGTTTAAGGAGCTCAAGAAAGTAATGTAATGAATGGCCAATGAAACACAAGAGGATATGAGAGCAGAAATGAGGAAACTACAAACAGAAATGACAGAAGTGAAAAACTTGTTAGGTGAATTAAAAACTCACTGGAAGGCCTCACCAGCAGAGTAACAGTTGCTGAGGACAGAATAAGTGAGCTCCAAGATGAGGTGCACAAACCTCCAAACAACAACAGAACATGGGGGGAAGCCTCAGAATAAGTAAACAGCAGATAAGAGAACTTTATGATGAATTCAAGAGGAAGAGCAAAAGAATCACTGTGGTCCCAGCGGGCCAGGAAGGCAACTCTGAAAAAAAAAAAAACAGTCAAAGAGAGCACATGCACCCAAATCCAATAGGCTTATAGGTAATCAGCTTAGAGAGATTTAAATAATACTGCAAGATACATTCCTATAACAGAAACCATAGATAGAGATAGAATACTTTAAGCAGTAATATCAAGGACGGAAATTATATCAAAGGAGTGTCCTTAATATTTACCAAACAAAACCCTCCAGACCCAAACACAGTGGTGAATTATAGTGAAAAAAAGTAAATGAAATGAATTCTTTACCAAGAATACTTCCCCAGCCAGACTTTCATTCAGATCTGAAGGAAAAGCAGAACAACTCAAAAACTTTACATAATAGACTCAAAACCATCTTTACAAGAATAACTAAAGGAGCAACTTTAAGACAAGGTGAGTCCCACAAATACGCAAAAATCTGGCAGAAAGATGGCACAAAACTCCAGGATAATAATCTTTCTCAATGTCTATGGGATAAATGTACCAATTAAGAGACATAGTGATAGAATAATATATTAGAAAATTGAACCCTAGCTTCTGCTTCCTGCAAGAAACACATTTGAATAGTCAGAATAAACACTAACTCAAAGTTAAAGCTTGGAAAACAGTTCTTTAGGCAAAAAACTCCCTCCAAAAGGCCAAGGTGGCCATATATAGTATCAGATGACATCAACTTCAGGCTGAAAAGGGTAATAAGAGACAACGAAGGTAATTTCTTAGGATCGAATATCTGTAAATCAGAAGGAACTCACACACAAAGAATGTATATGCATCTATTGAGGGACCAGCAAAATACTTAAGTGCAAATAGACTTGAAGAAATATATTGATAGCAACACAGTACTAGTTGGAGACTTCAACACCACTCTGTCATCCCTCAATAGATCTATTAGATTAAAGCTTAGTAAGAAAACCAACGGGGGAGGGACAAAAGGCATCGGAACTTCCGTTGTACTGGTGATATGGGGGAGACTTATATCCAAATCATGGACTCAACAAAACAGAAAACCTGAGATCTAAGCTATGACCAGTGGGTCGTATAGGAAATTAAACTATTCCTGGGAACAAATGAGAATGAGGATACTATCTACCAGAACTTGTGGAGCACAGCAAAAGCAATGTGAAAAGGAAAGTTCATAGCTATGAAGGCATTCATCGGGAAGGAAGAAAAGGCCCACATAAATAACTTGACTGCACAATTTAAGAAACTGGAAAAGACGTCCAAAGCAGTTTTGAGGAAGAAAATAATAAAACTTAAGAGCAGAAATTGAGCCAGAGCAATAGTAAAGTGGGTAGTCTGCTTACCTTGCATGTGGCAGACCCAGGTTTGATCCCTGGAATCCCACATCCCACATCCCACATGGTCCTCCGGCACCATCAGGAGTGATTCCTCAGTGCAGAGCCAGGAATATCCCCTGACCACTGCCAGGTGCGGCCCCAGAACTTAAAAAATAAATATAGACCAGAAATTAATAAACTGGAATAAAAAATTCCAAAAGATCAACAAAACCAAGAGATGGTTCTTTGAGAAAATAAACAAGACCAATAAACCACTAGCAAGATTAACAAAGAAAGAGAGAGAACCCTAATAAACAAATCGGAAATGTAAGTGGAAAAGTCATAACAGAATCACATAAATTCAAATAATCTTAAGAGATTACTTTGAGAATTTATAGAATTTATGACATAAAATGAGAGAACCTACAAGAAATGTATAAATTCTTGGACTCCTATCACCTCTCAAAGCTGAACCACGAAGATAGAACACTTGAATAGACCTATTACTTTTGAAAAAATCGAAAAAATAATAAAAAATATTCCCCAAAATAAAATCCCAGGCCCAACCGGATTTACTAGTGAGTTCTATCAAACCTTTAAAAACCTTCTGCCATTTTCAAGCTATTGTAGGAAACTGAAGAAAGAGAAACACTTCTAAACAGTTTATATGGAAAAAAAAACATCACTCTGATACTAAAAGCAGTGAGAGGCACCACAGAAAAGAGAGTTACTGGCCCAAGAGTATGGGGAAGAAAAGGAAAGAAAGAGTTGGGGCTGGGGGAAAGAGACAGATGAGAAGAAAGGGGGTCAGGTCAGGGGATTAAAGTGGTGTTAAGGAATGAATGCTGAATATCCAAACTACAGAGTCAAAAACACTGAAATCAAGAGACCCAAACTTTAACCCAAACTTAGTTAAGATGCCTGTCAAGAGGGCATCCTGGATGGAGTGGGGTGAGGGGAGAATGTGGGGAATGCTAGGAACACAGATTAAGGGAAGCTGATACTAGAGATGGGATCGGTGTTGCAATATTGTATGTCTAAAACTTAACTCTGAATAACTTTGTGAAATCACGGTGCTTTAATAAAATAAAACATTTTGTATTCAGATAAAAAACCTTCATAATAATAAAAAGAGTTGCAGGCCAATATCCCTGATGAATACTGATACAAAGATCCTCATCAAGATACTAGCAAATAGAATCCATCATCTCATTGAAACAGAACATAAAACATGACAAAATGGGAATCAAGGACAGTTCAATATACACAAGTCAATCAACATAATACTCCATATCAGTAAAATAAAAAAACATATAATCCTATCAATAGACACAGAAAAAGCATTTGACAAGATCCAGCACCCATTCAGATAAATACTCTCAACAAAATAGGATTTGAAAGAATTTTCCTCAACATAGTCAAAGCTATTTACCATAATCCCAGAGCAAACATTATGCTCAATGGGGAAAACAAGGAGCCTCTAAGATTATCTCATACCACAGGCATCGACACACATCAAATAGAACAGTGCTCGTGCAACTGTGGGAAGAAAGTGACTCTCATTCATGGTTGGTGGGAATGTCAACTGGTCCAGCCTTTTTGGGAGGCAATATAGACATTTCCCCCAAAACTAGAAATTGTGCTCCTATTTGATCCAGCAATACCATTTTGGGAATATATCCCGGGGTCCAAAAATATACAAAAGAAACACCATATGCATTTCTATGTTTATTGCAGCATCATTCACAATAGCAAGGGTCTGAAACAACCCAGTGCCTGAGAACAGACGACTGGATAAAAAAAAATGTGGTACATCTACAAAATGGAATACTTTTCAGCCACCAGAAAAAATGAAGTCTTGTAATTTGCTTATAAATGGATGGACATGGAGAGTATTATGCTGAATGAAATGAGTCAGAAGGAGAGGGACAGACATATAATGATTGCACTCATTTGTGAGATACAAAAACATAGTATGAGACTAATATTCAAGAAAAGAAAAAACAGAGGTCCGGAGGACTGGTCCACAGTTGGAAGTTTGCCACAAGTGTGTGCGTGTGGTGGAGGGTAGTTAGTATAGTGAAGGGACCACTATGACAATAATAGTTGGAAATGATTACTTTGGACAAGAACTGAGAGAAGAAAAGTACCTTTTATAGAGACAGAGAGACAGGCTGACAGGGATGGAGGGTGGCAGGAGGGACACTGGGGATACTGGTGGTGGGAAATGTACAATAGTGGAGGTATGGGTGTTCGATAATTGTATGACTGAAATTCAAACATGAAAGTTTGTAAGTATAGTTCACGGTGATTTAATTTAAAAATTCCTTTTATCATTAATAAAAGTTTAAATTAAATGAAAAAATAAGGCAAGATTCTACAGAAAAAACCTAGAAACAATAGACTTGTATAGTACAGTGACAGGCTACAAAATTAATATACAAAAATGCATGGCTTTTCATTTTAAGGAGGACATTGCCAGCAATACAATGGTAGTCAGAGACCTCAACATCACCTTATCACCTCTGGATAGATCAACAAGAACAAAACTTAGCAAGGAAACACTGGCTTTGAAGGAAGAAATAGAAGAGAGATGGCTTACAGACCTATACGGGGCTTTATACCCCCCAAAAGAAAGAACACACATTCTTTTCCAGTGCACAAGGAACATTCTCTAAAATAGACCACGTGTTGGGTCACAAAACATACCTCAATATAATCAGGAAGATAGAAATTTTATCAACTATCTTTTCAGACCACGATGCACTGAAGATAGAAGCAAATCACACACAGATGCTGAGAACCAAATGAAACACCTGGAAATTAAACAACTCAGTGTTGAACAATGAGTGGGTCAGGAAGGAAGTCAAGGACGAAATCAAAAGATACCTGGAAACAAATGAGAATGAAGACACGAGCTACCAGAACCTATGGGATGCAGCTAAAGCCATGTTAAGAGGAAATTTTATAGCCTTGCAAACATTCCTCAGGAAGGAAGAAAGCGCCTACATAGAGAACTTGACTTCACAAATCAAGACCTTAGAAAAAGACCAACAAAAGGAACCCAAGCCCTGCCAAAGGAAAGAAATAATAAAATTTAGAGCAGAAATTAACGACATGAAAACACACACACACACACACACACACACACACACACACACACACAAACAATCCAAAAGGTCAATGAAACCAAGAGCTGGTTCTTTGAGAAAATAAACAATATTGATAAACCACTAGCAAGACTCACAAAGAAAGAGAAATAGAAAACTCTAATAAACCGAATCAGAAATGAAAAAGGGGACATCACAACAGAAACCAATAAAATTCAAAAGATCATCAGAGACTACTTTGAGAATCTGTAAACCACGAAACAAGAGAACCTAGAAGAAATGGATAAATTCCTGGATTCCTACAATCTACCAAGACTGAGCCAAGAAGACTTGGAATACATGAATAGACCCATTCATATCAAGGAAATCGAAACCGTAATTAAAAGTCTTCCCCAAAACAAAAGCCAAGGCCCAGATGGTTTCACTAGTGAATTCTTCCAAACATTTAAAGAAGACCTGTTGCCAGTTCTCCTCACAGTTTTCCAGAAAATTGAAAAAACAGGAACCCTCCCAGTTTCTATGAGGCACATATCTCCCTAATCCCCAAAGCAAACAAAGACACCACTAACAAAGAAAATTACAGACCAATATCATTGATGAACACAAATGCGAAGATCTTCAACAATATATTAGCAAATAGAATCTAACAACTCATCAAAAAGATCATACAGCACGACCAAGTGGGATTCATCCCGGGGATGCAAGGATGGTTTAACATTCGGAAATCAATCAACATAATCCATCATATCAACAAAAAAACGATATGATCATATCAATAGATGCAGAGAAAGCTTTTGACAAGATCCAGCATCCTTTTATGATGAAAACTCTCACCAACATGGGTTTTGAAGGACTTTCCTCAAGTAAAGTCAAAGCCATCTACGAGAAACCCATCTTAAGCATTATCCTCAATGGGGAAAAACTAAGGACCTTCCCTCTAATATCAGAGACAAGACAAGGATGCCCACTATCACCACTTCTGTTCAATATAGTACTGGAAGTACTTCCAATAGTGATTCGGAAAGAAAGAGACATTAAAGACATCCAGATAGGAACGGAAGAAATCAAGCTCTCTCTATTCGCATATGATATGATACTATATCTTGAGAATCCTAAATCCTCTAAGAAACTCCTAGAAACTATAGACTTGTACAGTAAAGTTGCAGGCTATAAAATTAATGCTCCAAAATCCATGGCCTTCCTATAAGCAAATAATGAGACAAAGGAAAGTGACATGGAAAAAAATCCCATTCACAATCGTGCCCCAGAAAACCAAATACCTTGGAATCAGCCTAACTAAAGAGGTAAAGGACCTCTACAATGGAAACTACAAAACGCTACTCCATAAAATAAAACAGGACACGAGGAAATGAAAACATAGACCCTGCTCATGGACAGGAAGAATTAACATCATCAAAATGGCAATAATCCCCAAAGCTTTATACAGATTCAATGTGATCCCTGTAAGGATACCCATGAAATTCTCCAAAGAAATAGATCAAGAACTCCTGAAATTCATACGGAACAACAAATGCCCACGAATAGCTAAAGAAATTCTTGGGAAAAAGAAAATGGGGAGGCATTACCCTCCCCAACTTCAAACTCTACTACAAAACCGTAATAATTAAAACAGCATGGTACTGGAACAATGGTAGGGCTGCAGACCAATGGAACAGGGTGGAATATCCGTGCAAACAACTCCAAATGTATGAACATCTAATCTTTGATAAGGCAGCAAAAAATGTGAAGTGGAACAAGGAAAGTCTCTTGAACAAATGGTGCTGGCATAACTGGACAACCACATGCAAAAGAAATGGGATTAGACCTCTACCTAACACCATTCACAAAAGTCAGATCAAAATGTATTAAAGATCTCAACATCAGACCGAAATCCATAAGGTGCATTGAAGACAAGGTCGGCAAAACCCTCCATGATATTGAGGCTAACAGTATCTTCAAAGACGACACCCCACCGATCAACCAAGTGGAAACAGAGATAAACAAATGGGACTATCTTAAATTAAGAAGCTTCTCACCTCAAAAGATACAGTGACCAGGATACAAAGGCAATCTACAGAATGGGAAAGGATATTCACCCAATACCCATCCGATAAGGGGTTGATATCAAGGATATACAAAGCACTGGTTGAACTCCACAAGAAGAAAACATCCAACCCCATAAAAAAATGGGATGCTGAAATGAACAGAAATTTTCTCAAAGAAGAAATCCGAATGGCTAAAAGGCACATGAGAAAATGTTCTACATCACTAATCATCAGGGAGATGCCGATCAAAACAACAATGAGATACCATCTCACCCCACAGAGACTGACCCACATCCAAAAGAACAAAAGCAACCGTTGTTGGTGCGGATGTGGCGAGAAAGGGACTCTCCTTCACTGCTGGTGGGAATGCTGACTGGTTCAACCCTTTTGGAAAACAGTATGGACAATTCTCAAAAAATTATAAATTGAGCGCCCATTTGACGCAGCTAATACCACTCCTGAGAATATATCTTGGAGACGCAAAAAAGTACAGTCGAAATGACATCCACACTCTATGTTCATTGCTGCACTGTTCACAATAGCAAAAATCTGGAAAAAAGCTGAGTGTCCAAGAACAGATGACTGGTTAAAAAAACTTTG
This sequence comes from Sorex fumeus, assembly GCF_029834395.1. Taxonomy (NCBI): domain Eukaryota; kingdom Metazoa; phylum Chordata; class Mammalia; order Eulipotyphla; family Soricidae; genus Sorex; species Sorex fumeus. The sequence continues at coordinate 24,329,098 of NW_026606132.1, read as the reverse complement.
GTACATCTACACAATGGAGTACTATGTAGCTGTTTGAAAAGATGAAGTCATGGAATTTACATACAAGTGGTACTACATGGAAAGTATCATGCTAAGTGAAATGAGTCAGAAAGAGAGGGACATAGAAATATTGCATTCATCTGGGGAATATAAAGTAACAAAATAGGAAACTAACACCCAAAAATAGTTGAGATATGTTCCAGGAGATTCACTCCATGGCTCGGAGGCCAGCCGCACATACTAAGGGAAAAGGCAGCTCAGATAGAGAAGGGAGCACCAAGTAAAGGGTGTTGGGAGGATCCTCCCAGGATGGGGGATGCATGCTGAAAGTAGACTATAGACCGAACATGATTGCCACTCAATGCCTCTTTTGCAAACCACAGCACCCAAAAGGAGAGAGAGAATAAAAGGGAATGCCCTGCCACAGAAGCTGGGTGGGATGAGGGGGGGAATGGGAGGGATACTGGGATCGTTGGTGGAAAATGGGGACTGGTGGATGGATGGGTACTCAACCATTGTATAACTGAAACCCAAGTACAAACATTTGTAAGTCTACAACTGTACCTCATGGTGTTTCATTAATAAAAATTTTAAAAATGCATGGCTTTTCTATATGAAAATGATGAAAGAGAAGAGAGATTTATTTTAAAAAATACTATTCACAATTGTGCCTCAGAAAATCAAGTACCTTGAGTCAGCTTAACTAAAGGGGTGAAGAACCTATAAGGGAAAACTATAAAACACTAGTTCAAGAAATAATAAGAAACGAGCAAAATGGAAACAACATCCCCTGTTCACGAATTGGGAGGACTAATATTATAAAAGGGGTCACTGTTACTGTCACTGTCCTTCTGTTGTTCATCGATTTGCTCAAGCGGGCCCAGTAATATTGTGAGACTTGTTACTGTGTTTGGCATATCAGATATGTCACGGGTAGCTTGCCAGGCTTTCCCGTGTGGGTGAGATACCCTCGGTATCTTGCTGGGCTCTCCACGAGGGGTGGAGGAATCAAACTCGGGTCGGCCATGTTGGCTGCATGCAAGGCAAACGCTCTACCCACTGTGTTATCACTCCAGCCCATAAAAGGGGTAACACTCCCCAAAGCATTGTACATATTCGATATAGTCCCTGTAAGGATACCCATAACATTTTTCATAGAAATAGGTCAAACCCTCATGAAATTTCTATGAAACTATAAGCCCCTCTGAATAGCTAAAGCAATCCTTGGGTAAAAGATGTGAGTCATCACTTTGCCCAACTTCAAACTATATTGCAAAACTGTAGCAATTAAAACAGAATGGTACTGGAATAAAGACAGATCCTCAGATCACTAGAATAGAGTTGATATTCTGAGAAAGACCCTCAGATATATGATCAGTTACTCTTTGATACCAGAGCAAAAAAATATGAACTGGAGAAACAAAATACACTACAACAAGTGATGTTGGGAAAACTGATTAGCTAGATAAAAAAAATGAACTCAAACCTCTTTCTAATGCCATGCAAAAAAGTCAAATGAAAATTGCGATTAATATAAGAATCCATAAGGTACATGTACATAAACATAGGGAGAATCTTCCATGATATTAAAGCTAAAGACCTCTTAATGATAGAACACTGCTTGTCAAAAAGTAGAAACAAAGATAAACAAATAAGACTATATTTAATTAAGAAGCTTCTGCATCTCAAAGGAAATGATGACCAGGATACAAAGACATCCCATGGAATGGGAGACATTAAATAAACTGTCTGATAAAGGGTTAATATCAGGGGCTGGGGTGATAGCACAGCGGGTAGAGCGTTTGCCTTGCACACGGCTGACCCGGGTTCCATGCCCAGTATCCTATATGGTCCCCCGAGCACCTCCAGGAGTAATTCCTGAGTGAAGAGCCAGGAGTAATGCCTGTGCATTGCTGGGTGTGACTCAAAAAGCAAAAAAAAAGAGATCAAAGATATATAAGGGACTGGCAGAATATCAGAAGAAAACACCTAACCCAATAAAACAAGGAGAGAATAGACGAACAGAAACTTCCTCAAAGAAGATATGCATATGGCCAAAAAGGCACATGAAAAACGCTGTCTCACTAATTATCAGGTAGATGCAAATCAAAACAATAGTGAGATACCATCTCACATCCACAGAGACTGTAACACGTCAAAAAGAACAACTAGTGTCGGCATGGATCATGGATGTGGGGAGAAAGGGACTCTACTGGTAGGAATTCTGACTGGTCCAATCTTTATGGAAAACAATATGTACATCACTAAAATCTTTGACCCAGCAACTCCATTTCTTGAACTATATCCCCAATGCCCCCCAAAGTGGGGGAAATACATTTGGACCCCTGTGTTCCTTGCAGCACTCTCCACAATAGCCCAAACCTGGAAATAATCCAAGTGTCCAAGAATAAGGGAATAGATAAAAGAATCTATGGCACGTATACACAATGGTATATTACTCAGCCATAAGAAATTATAAAGTCATAAAATTTGCTGCAACGTGGAGTGATCTGAAGATTATCATGCTGTGTAAAGTTAGTAGGAGGGACAAAAGCGCAACAGAGAGTGATCTCTCTCATGTGCAGGATCTAAAGAAACATAATGATGGAATAATGAATACCCAAAGGCAACAGAAAACAAAGAACATGAGAACCCGTCTTCAGTAGGAAACATGCCACTTGAGGGGGCTGGAGGATTGGACAGTGACAGGGCAACGACTATGGTGGAGGGAAGCATTGAACCCAGGAGGAGATGGTGCTGAAAGGTGGTAAAATGTTATGTATGAAATCCTTATCAACATTACTGTAAACCACAGTGAAAAAACTTCTTAAAGGAAAGTGCCTCTTATAGAAGCATGCTGTTTAGTAGGAGCAAATGCAGGTAGTGGGGTATTGATGGAGGAAAGCGGATGGCAGTGAAGGGAAAGGTGTTGAAACATTGTATGCCTGAAATCCAGTTATGAATAACTGTAATTTCAAGGTGATTAAAGAAATTTTAAAATATTTTTAAAAAGGGCTGGCAAGTTTTATAATCCCCTAGAGCCTGGACTCACTAAAGGTAAAAGGTTCAGGTTCAGGTTCAGGTTTACTTGCATCTGCTTGGCATAAATAGACCTGTAATTTTTAAACCTTCCTTCAGTCTATCCCTTAAGGGGCTAAAGTATAGGGGAACGGCTCTACTGTCTGGATCTATCCTACATATTTTGATAATCTGTCATGTGAAAAAATTAACCTTACATGTTATGTCATTTATCTGGGAGCACCAGGATGGTGTCAGGAGCAGGGAATAGGGGAAGGGCAGGACTTTCTACTTTACCTTCACTCTCTTATTCTCTGGGAGTTGACACAAAGAATTCCTAGGGCATGTGTCTTGGAATCCATGTTGGTGAAGTAAACAGATGAAGGCCTTTAAGTTGTTTGACTCAAATATTCTCTCAGTGTCTCTCCGTTGAAGAACTTCTCCCTGAAATTGCTCTTCCTCAATGATGATGAGGTCTCCATTCTCACTCCAGTACACAGATTCGATGGTGTCATCTTCCACGATCATCCAGAGCTTTAGAGGAAAGGGAAATCGAAGTATGCTATAATTCCCTGAGTTGGGGGCACCTGGGTTTCTGTCTTGTCCATGATTATCTTGAAAACCATGGTCTGGGTTTACAATTTGGCCACTATGTACTTCTAAAACATCCTGCAATGGTTGTGGATTGTCTTCAAGGGTCCAGGCTGGGTCCACAAATTGGTTACCATGCATTTCCCATAGTTCCTCTTGTTTCAGATTGTCTTTGAGGCCAGGATATGAGTTCATGAGTTGGTCGTCATCTATCTCCCCAAAGTACTCTGAGTTGATAATTTCTTCAAGGAGTAAATCATACGGAAACTCTGTTACTTGGTCTTCATTCCAGTGCAGAATTGATTCAGTTTCATATATCTCATCATTATTATCAGAATAATTACTCTGATTATTCATTTTTTTAACTAGATCAGAGATATTTTATAGCCAAGACCCTATCACTGCCATTGCTAGTTAAAATACCTGTGGCCTGAACCAGGATGCCTGAACCAGTGGGTGAGATCATCTACCTCTTTATTTGTAAGACATGATATCATAAAGGGGCTCATGACCCCCCACTGACCAACTGTGGGGGAGGGGAGGGGGCCTTCAGTTTCATTTCAAGAAGCATCAAAAAGTGTGCTTTGAGTTTCCAGGAGTATTTATCTGTTGACACATGCATTGTTTCATGTGGCCAGTCCCTGGATGGGTTGAGAAACCACTGGATGGGTTGGGAAACCATGGTTCTACCTCCACTCCCATGTATGCAGATGGGAGAGGCTGGGGTAGTGGGCTCTGTTACTGGCATCTCTTCTCTGCTTGCTCCTAGCTCAGGTACCACCAGGACTGCCTGCATCTGATGCATCTCTGGGTGACAACATCAGCCGGAAGATGGCAGTCCCTGGCAGTTCACTTGCCCTAATTAACCTCAGTGGCTATTCTCTTGGCCGCCCCCTCCCCTCCTGCCCTGGTCTCTCCAGACTGCTCCTGCTGCTTGCTCGGCTCTGCTCCTATAGGCCCATACAGACTCCTGCTTTCTTGCTCCTTCTCAGACTGTCCCCAGAGCAGGATTGTGCTCCGGGTCGGTGGGTTTGCTCCCTAAAGGACCATGACATCTTCCTCTGTGCTGTGAAGTCTCCTCTGGTGCTCTGCTTCCCCGTGTCTCCTCCCTCTCCACTCGCAAGGGTAGTGCCTAAGTTTCTTTTTTTCAATGAATCAACATGCATTAAATTTTTATCAAAATAATCAGTACTCAATGTGATCATTTTTCAAATAAAGCTAAGAATTGATCTTCCATATGACCCATTAATTCCACTCTTTGGAATATATCCCAGGGTTCTAAAAGCACAATAAATAACATAATCACTACTAAATTTAAAAGTAAGTAAAGGCCCTCCCGTTGATCGTCGATTTGCTCGAGCGGGCCCAGTAACGTCTCCATTGGAGACTTTGTTGTTACTGTGTCTGGCATATCCAATACTCTCGGTAGCTTGCCGGGCTCTCCGAGAGGGGTGGAGGAATCGAACTCGGGTCGGCCATGTCGGCCGCTTGTAAGGCGAACGCCCTACCGCTGTGCTATCGCTCCAGCCCACTAAATTTAACCTTTAAATATTAAAGAACAGTTTCTCATAGGGTGTTTTGCACAATTTAATATTGTTTTCCAAGCCTAATTCCTGACTGCACACACAAAACCTCCCCTCAAATCCCGTACTTCCAACACCAAAATGCTCCCCCTGAATATATATATTAATACATATATACAATATATACTTATCTCAGAGGCATCACTTTTATTTTTTTTTATGTAGGAGTACTGCTATTTATTCAGCCGTTAAGCTGATTGAATTGGGCATGAACTCCACCTTACTTTTTTTTCATTTTTTATGATTTTATTTATTGAATCACCGTGAGAACAGTTACAAAGCTTTCGGGTTTAAGTCTCGGTCATACAATGAAACGCCCGTACCTTCACCAGTGCCCATTCTCCACCCCCAAAACTCCAGTATACCCCCATCCCACACCCACCCCCTACCTGTGGGGCAGATGATCTCCACATTACTCTCTCTCTACTTTGATTACATTCAATATTTTGACACCAGACCCACCATTATTATTTGGGATTTTACCTCAACACTCAGATCTGCTGAAAAGGCAGCCGTAGACAATTTGTTTTCTATTGCTGGGTATGAATAACATATGATCTTGCGTGGCTGCAATAGTGGCCATGTGATTTTGAAATTCCTAACAAATTTCAACAATTAAATCTGGAGGGATTTCTGTCAAAACCTACTGGGTTCCGAGATTTGTTCCTGAGTCTCTTGGATCATGGCCGTTAAGCAGCTTGATCAGGAGCCAGAGAGGCTATTCATGGGCGGCGACTCGGGGTCTCATTGGGAAGGGGAGGAAAGGGCCAGCTACACCCCATCCCATGAGGCCCCGCGTGTTTCATCACTGAGGCCCCAAATATGATTGTCCAATGGCCTCTGGAGAATGACAGCCACCGAGCCACCTAAGGGGAGCAGGTGGAGGGACAGCACCCTTTCCCCCCCCCCCCCCCCGGAATGACCCGGTGTCAGTAACATACTGCTGGGTCCGGACGCATTTCTGCCAAAACCACTGGGTTCCGAAATTTGTTTCTGAGTCTCTTGGATCATGGCCATTAAGCAGCTTAATCAGAAGTCAGAGAGGTCATTTGTCTGTGGCAATTTGGGGTCTCCTTGGGACGTGGAGGAAAGGGCCGGCTCCACCCGTATCCCGTGAGGCCCCGTGTGTCTCGTCACTGCAGGCCCAAACCTGACTGTCCAATGGCCTCTGGTGGATGGCGGCCACCAAGCAGCCAAGGGGGAGGAGGTGGAGGGACAGCACCCTTTCCCCCCTGGGGTGGCCCGGCGACAGTAACCTACTGCGTGGTCCGGATGTATTTCTGCCAAAAGCCACTGGGTTTCTAGATTTGTTTCTGAGTCTCTGGGATCATGGCTGTTAAGCAGCTTGATCAGGAGCCAGAAAGACCATTCGTTGGTGGCGACTCAGGGTCTCGTTGGGGTGAGGGGAAAGGGCCGGCTCCACCCATATCCCGTGAGGCACCACGTGTGTTGTCACTGCGGGCCCAAACCTGACTTCCAGTGGCTTCTGGAGGATGGTGGCCACCAGGCCTCCAGGGGGAACAGGCCAAGACACGAAACCTATTCCCACCTGGGGTGGCCCAGTGCCTGTAACCTACTGCAGGGACTGGACTCATTCCTGCCAAAAGCCATTGGGTTTCGAGATTTGTTTCTGAGTCTCTGGGATCATGGCCATTAAGCAGTCCAATCAGGAACCAGAGAGGCCATGCCTCCAATTATATAGCTGAGCCGGAGGTGGTTTGTGGGTGTGTTTCCCACATACCTAACTTTTGGCCATTTACTTTCTTGGTAAACTTTGCCCAAGTTTTGGGAGTCTGACCAAAGGCACAGCAGCAATTTTGGGGTATCTGGAAGTCTGAAGGCACCATCAGGCTGCTGATGCACTTGCCTCACAGGTACAGAGTCAGCTGCTGGCGGCACCATACCCTCTTGCCTACAGTTTCTAAGGATTCTCCTGAACTTGTCTGTGCCCAGTATGTTCTCACTGTGACAGCACCTGTTTGCCTTTTCCAGTCACCTCCCAGACCCAGGGACTCAGTCTCTCTTGTGTCTTCCTTTGAGGCAGATATCTTTTGCTCCTGAGGGTGGTTTGAGTCCTTCTCTTCCGGACTTCTGGCCTCCTCCTTCTAAATGTAATCTCCTTTGATACTGCCCCTTTTAATGATGGTTTGGGGGTTCAGTATAATTGTGCTGTACTGAAACAGAGCATTTTACTGACGGAACCCCCATCAGCCCAACTTGCCTTCCCCCAAACACACCCCCTCCACTCTGTGTCCTGCCATTCGCTTCACGGAAGTTTCATCAAATGACTTTGTATTTCTTTTTTTTTTTTTGGCTTTTTTGGGTCACACCCGGCGATGCACAGGGGTTACTTCTGGCTTTGCACTCAGGAATCACCCCTGGCGGTGCTCAGGGGACCATATGGGATGCTGGGAATCGAACCTGGGTCGGCCACATGCAAGGCAAACGCCCTACCCGCTGTGCTATCATTCCAGCCCCGACTTTGTATTTCAAAGGGCTGTTTTAGAGAATATCCAAGGAAACGTGTCCTTGATTAACTGGGCTCCCTGACAAAGCAACATGAAGACTGATACAGGTTGAGTGTGGGGGATGGGTGTAGGAGGGACCATGCTTAAGTAAGAGTCTTTCTCATTGCAGATGAAAGGGTTTGCCAGGGTTTTGGTCTCTTAATGAAAAGACTGTCAGATCTTCCCATGATAGCACCTAAAGGTCTACACACTTTTGCAGAAATAACCAAACAAGCCTCTTCTAGAATGCACAGAGCTTATGGATGTCTCAGTGGTTGATACCTGCTTACAGTTATGAGGCCTCTGATTTGATCCTGGTAGAACCCCACATGCAAATCCCATTCCAGCATCACAACACAAATGTGTATACAGCTCACTGCCACTAACTGTGTGCAAGCACTGCAACTCAGCTGTATGAATCCTGTAAACACTATAACTGGGCAGCCCCCTTGAGACCACTGCAAGCAAATGTGAAAGCACCATAATTTAAGTGTGCGAACACCAGAATCAAGTGTGGTGACTCCCACCCAGATCAATGCAACAACAAAGGGAAAAGGAAAAACAAATGACAATGTACAAAGAACTTCAGTAGTCATTTACTCAAAGAAGGTCTACACATAGCTAATGAACCCCTGAAAGGAGATTGTTCACAAGAGAAGTGAAGTCCAGACTATAGTGGGATGCCACTCATTATCACCTGTATCTCCCATATGATGGATACTCTCGAAGAAAAGCAGAATCTTGGAGACAGCACATGGGCTAAAGCACATGCACACAACTCCACTATGATCCTTGGCACTGCATGCTACCTGGATCCCACTGAGTGTAGCCCTGGAGGTTCCCAAGCACAGAGAAGGTGATCTCCAGTACTGCATCCTTGGGTCCTAGCATTCAATTGCCCAGACTTGTTGGTAGACAATATCTGGGAATGACTCTCAGCACCACTGACCCCCGCCCACCTTGGGAACTCATTTCCCACAAAACCACAAAATATCATGTTGCTGAGAATGGGCGAAATAGGAATTCATGGACCTGTAGTGGGAATGTAAATAATAAACTTGCTGGGGAAATCAATGTGGCAATTCCTTAACATATTGATTTGCTTGAGCGGGCCCAGTAACGTCTCCATTTTGAGACTTGTTGTTACTGTGTTTGGCATATTGAATATGTCATGGGTATCTTGCCAGGCTTTGCCATGCGGGCAAGATACTCTCGGTAGCTTGCTGGGCTCTCCGAGAGGGGCAGAGGAATCGAACCCAGCTCGGCAGGGCTGACTGCCTGCAAGGCAAATGCCTTACGAAAAACAGAATTACCACATTATCCAGAAATCCCATTTCTGAGCATATATCAAAAAATGAAAGTTGTTTCACAGGATTTTCATTCCCATGATCATAGCATTATCCATATAAGTTCAGATGTGAAAGCAATCTCAAAATCTATCAACAGATAAAATGTAGTTCCAACCTAGAATGACCTGGTATTCCACTTACAAAGGAAGGACATTCTAACATAAGCCTCATCATAGTTGAAGCTTGAAGATGTTACTCCAAGTGAAACAAGCCTGTTACAAAAAGACAAATGTTCCACGTTTCCATTTGCATGAGGTGTTCAGAAGCTGTCAAACTCACAGAACCAAAATGTAGAATGCTAAGTGAAAGGGGTGGGAGAAGGAGAATGAAAGATTAGTATTTGATAGGAACATGGTTTCAATTTTTTATGAAGAGAATTATGGAGAAGGATGGTGATGATGACTGCATAGTGGTAAGAAATTTACTTGATACAACTGAACTGAACATTACAAGCAGCAAGGACGGTGACATTTTTGTTCAGTGTATTTAACCTCAATAAAACCTATATTTTGTTTTGATTTTGTTTTCTGGGCCACACCTGGCAGTGCTCAGAATTTACTCCTGGCTCTGTGCTCAGGAATCACTCACTCATAGTGGGATTTGGGGTGCCAAATGCAATGCCAAGGACCAAACCTGCGTTGACCATGTACAAAGGAAGCGTGGTGATAGTGTACGCTCTGGATTATCACTCCAGCCCCTTATATTTTATTAAAATGATCTCTGGAACATATGACTATCTTCAATAAACTCATCAGTGGCCTGGAAACAGCGACAGAGAAAATAAGTGAGCTTGAAGAAATGCTAATAGAAAACTCCAAAAGGAAATGCAGAGACAACATCTTGGAAAACAGTAGAGGAAAGTTCAGGAACTGTGGTGCAAGAGCTGTAACATGAACTGGAAAGATAGCCAGGAGGTAAGGGGTTTATTCTGTACACAGCCAACCCTGGGTTGAATCCCCAGCACCGTGTACGATACCCTGAGCACCGACATAACTGTTCACTGAACATTGCACCAAGAGTAAGCCTGAAGCACTTCCAGGTGTGGGTGTCTCCCCCCCAAAATAGAGGTGTAATGTGTAAGACCCCCTTCTAGCTAGATGTGGTACCTAAGCTAGGAGTAAGCAGAGACGAGTGGCCAGCAACATGAGGGCTAGGGCACTGTAGCACTGTCATGCCATTGTTCATTGACTTGCTTGAGTGGGCGCCAGTAAGGTCTCCATTCATCCCACCCCTGATATTTATTTATTTATTTATTTATTTATGCACTCAGACCTTTCTGGAATCAGTGTGTCAAAGGCTCCCGTAGAGTGGTGACCGGAGGACTCCACCTCACTGGGCCACACAGCTCTGTCCACCAGAGGGGCTGTAACTGGCAGGGGAGGCACACGCCATGCTGGGCCAAGGGCAGGAGATTCCATGAAGCCTTAAGAGCACAGTGAGCCGCTCTGTGAGCAGGTCCAGAACCAGGAGGGAGGGATACAACCCAGGAAATGGGGAATGGAATGTGTTTCCTGTCGCTAAGGGGCCACAGGGCTGTCAGCGCTCAACCACCCTAGAGCCCACGTGTTGTATGCTCCTGCTGGCCACCGGTCTTCCTCTTGCCTGCCTGACTCTAAGCCTGGGCCCCTGCGACTCTGGAGTCCTGTGAAGGCACAAGCAGTGTGAGGCGTTGGGCGGGGGTGGGGGGGTGGGGGGGTGGAGGGGTGGGAGGGTGGAAACAGGCTGGGAAGAGAGGAGTGGCACTGCCTGGGGCCGGGCTTTCAGACTCCTTTTCTCTCCCTGCGCCCCATCACCTGTCCTCTCTTTGGCTTGCTCTGTGGGTCTCAGGCACCGCTGACCGTCTTCCTTCAGTGAGCAGGACCCCAAGCTGTTGCTCTGTGGGCTAGCTGCTTCCCACTCGTCCGCGCGTCCCACTCTCTTAACTCACGGCCTCCAAAGAGAAGAGACTCAAGGGGTGGGAAACAGCCCGGAGAGCAGGGAGCACATTCATGGAGACCAAATTTCTCTTAGTTCGGGTGCTGGGCTGACAGTACAGCAGATCAAGTGCTTGCCTTGTATGAGGCAGACCCAGGTTCGTTCCCAGCATTCCATACGGGCTCCTGAGCCATACCAGGAGTGACCTGTGACACAGACAGGACTAAACACTGATGAGTGTGTGCTCCCTCAAGCCCCAAGTTCTTCTCTATTTCTTGAACAATACAAGCAGAGTCAGGTGACATTTATTTTATTTTATTTAGAATCAAGAATAAAAATGGATAGAAAGCCAAGAATTTACTCTATCATGCTTATTTCTATATTTCCAACTCGTTCCACTAATTACCTTCACATTTCTAAAGAAATTCCCATTCCAATGCCATGTTATCTGGCATGAAGTCACAACTCAAGGTGGAAATTTTCGAATTTGTTTAACATAATAGCAAAATTCTTCCATTTGAACTAGAAAACTGAAAATACAAGTGTGACCAATCGTTCACAAAGTCAGATGCTGTAGCTAATTAAAGCTTCTAAAGATGATTAACGTTTGCAATTTCCAAAGGTAGTATAGATTGGTTTCTAAGCTATTACAGAGATTATGAAGTCACGGTGCTCTCGGCTGTGTTCAAACTCTTACTACTCTACAGCCCTGGCTCAGGCGACCCCCTCCGCTCATCGTCAGCCTGTGTGGGGAAGCATCTAAAATCTATTAGTGGCCCTGAGCCAAAACTCCAGTACCTGCCTCTCATTGGTTTCTGCATGGGCCCTGGGACCCCACAGAAACACATATTGGGGAGGATCACTGCCAGGCACCTGGCGGTACTCCAGATACTGCTCCTGCACCCACACGTTGGTGAGGAGATCCCTGGGCTCCCCATAGATGAAGTGCTCAATCCCAACACACACCCCCATCAGACTCAGTGCTCTCCAGATTTCTTCCTCAGACACACAGTTGCCCTCCCGAACAATGATGCCCAAAACAATGATCAGCAGACCTGTCTTGGGCAGGCTATAGTCAGGCCCTACAATCCCATCATAGCTAAGGCCCAGGTTGGTGGCTAGGGCATAGGCGGGGATTTGAGGTTCTACTTCGATTACCTCAATACCAAAGACCAGCTGCATGCACTCGCATGCCTTACTGAAAACCACAGGAAAGAACGCCTGGTTGTTATTCAGGGCGATGTTCACCATTTCTGCCCTGGTGGTTAGCTGCCTGGAGCGGTACTTGAGGAGCAGGAACCCCACCATGTCAGCCATCTTCTCATAAAACTCTTCTTGGAGGAAAGGATCGAGTTCTTCCAGCTCCTCCCACACGTGTGGCCCCACCTGGCCACGCGCATTCTCCTCCAGTTGGCGCAGTGGAATGTTATTCATGGTCCTGGGGGAGAGGAAGGCTGTTAGAAGCTTCTGGGGAGCACTCTGTATCCCAGAAAAACCTTTCAGTGCTTCCTGGAACAGGACAGAGCTGGAAGAGTTGGAAGACGAGGAGCAGGAGGAGCTGAATAAGGAGGATCTGGTCATAGAAGAAAGGGGTGGGGAAGACAGGAAGGAGGGTGTAGCTTTCCCCAGGCCCAAGTTCTCAGGCTCCTGAAACTGCTCCTCTAATTTGCAGGTCATACACTTTTTTTTTCTTTTTGGGTCACACCCGGAGATGCTCAGGGGTTACTCCTGGCTCATGCACTCAGGAATTGCTCCTGGCGGTGCTCGGGGGACCATATGGGATGCTGCGAATCAAACCTGTGTTGGCCATGTTGGCTGCGTGCAAGGCAAACGCCCTACCCGATGTGCTATCGCTCCAGCCCTAGGTCATACACTTTTTATGGACAGACATGACTCATGTCACTGAGACAGCAGGCTTGTGGGCAGGAGGTAGCTGATGAGAATCAGCGTCCTGGGAGAGAGAGGGATGTGAAAGACCTGGACTGAGAAGGACCCCCTTGGTGGCTCTAACCACTAGGCTTCTCTAAAGGTCTGCTCCCAGCTTCACAGGCACTGTCTGCTCGGAAGATGAGCCCCAAGAATCTGAAGGAGGACGGGAGATGGGTTCTGGGAGAGCATCATTCAGAAGCATCATTCAGAAGCAGTCTGAGGTTCTGCTTCTGAAGAGGGGTGGGGTTGGAACCAGTATTTTGGGTCTGACTTCGGGTAAGTTAGCTCCTGGATACACATTCAGTGTGGCCTTCTCACCTGAACTTCTGTCTGGGCCTCCTTTGCTCTGGTACGTGAGCACTTGTGCCTGACGGAGGGATTCTCTTGGTTCCTGGGCCCCTAAAAGAAAAGAGCCACTTTTTAACAGAATGGGAGAGGAACACTGAAGAATAGTTGAGATGAATACCAGGAGGTCTGCTCTATAAGCCGGCAGCATATGCTGGGGGGAAAGGCAGCTCTGATAGAGAAGGGAACACCAAGTCAAGGGTGTTTGGAGGACTCACTCCGGATGCGAACACAATGGCCACTCAATAGTCTATTGCAAACCACAACACCCTAAAGGAAAGAGAGAACAAAAGGGAATGCCCTGCCACAGAGGTGAGGCGGGGTTGGGGGGAGGGGGTGGGGGGGGGGTTGGGAGGGCTACTGGGATCATTGGTGATGGAGAATGGGCACTGGTGGAGGGCACTTGATCATTGTATAACTGAAACCCAAGCACAAAAGTTTGTAAGTCTGCAACTGTACCTCATGGTGTTTCACTAATAAAAAATAGCCACTTTTGATACTGTTCTTTAGAAGAATAAGATGTTATTTGATCATTCGGAGGAGCAGACGGGATTTGTCATATCTATGTGAAGTGCCTCCAGGGATCCCAATTCACAGCTTCCCAAACTCTCTGGAATTTCAACTCTTGAAAAAGATCAGTGTTCTGTTTGTGAATGGGTGACTTTGCACCCAGGGCTGAGGACTGGCTGCCAGAGAAATGAAGCCAGTGATTTGCAATCCAGCCCCCAAACCCTGAGGCGGAAGAGGGGATGGAGTTGAATTGCTGTGCAGTGGGCCACAGTTTCTTTTATTCCGCCTACGTAATGGAGTCTTCAACAACACCCAGAACACTGGGCTGTGAAGAGCTACTGAGTGGTTAGACTTGTGGAGGTGCTGGGGCTCTGAGAGTACTTAGAGGCTTCGAGTTTTTGGGATGTAGTATAAAACCAGTCCCAACCTCCACCCACATAAAGTTTCTTGTCTTCATGTCACAGAAAAGAATTTCTGGAGAAGGCACATAAATTAGTGAAATAAGCTAGTATATTTATGTGAGGTAACAGAGAGAATAGATGACCCCTAAAAGGAAAGTTGTGCCTAAAGGAGGGCCCCGGGAACTCCACAGGAAGAAGAGGTTGCACACTCAGTTGGGATGCAGTGACTCTAGGATAGTTTGCTATGCTTGTTTTGCAAAATTAGTTTTATGGGATTTTTTCTAAATAGCCCCAGCTTGGGGGATTTCTATGTAGAAAAGAATATGTTGCTAGGGTTTGGTCAAGGGAAAAGAACATTGAGGTTTGGGAGGTATTTCATAGTTATATCAGAGCCTTTTATTCCGACAGAAGGGTTTTTTTTGCTTGTTTGTTTGTTTGTTTGTTTTTTGCTTTTCGGGTCACACCTAGCAATGCTCAGGGGTTAATCCTAGCTTTGCACTCAGGAATAACTCCTGCCAGTGCTCAAGGGACCATATGGGATGCTGGGAATCGAACCTGGGTCGGCTGCGTGCAAGGAAAACGCCCTGCCCGCTGTGCTATCACTCCAGCCCCCCCCCACCACTGAAGTTTCTTGAGTTGGACCCAGACTTCTCTGTTTGGGCTGGCATCATTCAGGACTTTGTTCTTGTGAATCATATCCAAATAGTGTCAATCCTTTGTACTTTGAGGACTTGCAAAAAGACTGATGACAGATTAATTTCTTTTCCTATCTTTTCACAATTGTATTACTTTCTGGAATTCATGAGCAAAGGGGTCTCCCTACCTGACTACGATGTACTTCAGTAGCAGACATCATCTGTCTTCCTACTTCTGACTACTTTACTTAGCCCAATGCCCTCAGGGTTCATCTATGTTTTCACAGAGAATGACAATTGTATAGAAGAACCTCTATTTTGAGGTTAAGGGGTGAGAGAGGTACAATATTCCTTATTCCGATTCTGTGTTCCAAGATGCAAACCAGGATGGAGGAAGCCAGCATGGGTCCCACTGGAGATAAAAACTAGTCTCTGAGGCCGAAACTGTAAGAAGATAAGCTCCTGAGCTTGCTCTTTTGGGATCTCAGGGTATTTCTGTTCCTATGAGGCAAGACTCAGATGCTAACTTCAAGCAACTCAAAAAATACTTATCAGTAGGATGCACGTAGTATCTGAATAATAATCTAATTCTGAGACCTAAGTCACATTCCCAGGCCTTAGTAATATAGATAACCTCCTATGGGAGTGGGGGCCCACCTCCAAGAAGGGTATATAAAATTGGACAAAGAATAACGTTGAGAATTTTATTCTCTTGGAGTAAAGGCCTTCTTGCCCCTTCTTCATAAGCTTCATATTTCCCTAATAAAGATTTCTTATGTCTGATGACTATTGAATAATAGGACCTCTATTTTGAGGCAAAGGGGAATGAGATGGAAAATGGATAATATAATCATGAAAGAATACTGCTTAGTAATTTAAAAATAATAATAAATCTGGAGGCATTTAGCATGCATAAACCAGGATGCCGGAAGCCAGTCATGGGAATCACATTGATAAAATCCTGATTCTAGACATAATACCTGGGTGCAGGATACTGCCTCAAATATGGTTAGTTTCCCAGGGATAAGACAATGCTGGCAGAATAAAATTCTTCCTGGTCTCATGGCATACAGAAAAAGGGCCCCGGATGCCAACCTACAACTCTACTACAAGAGGAAATCACTCAGCAAAAAAACTTGCCACCAGAACAAAAACTGAGGGCAAGAAGAGAAACACAAATAAGGAAGTTTTTCCCATTCTGGAAAAGCTTGAGTTCCACCCTGAACATATAATCCTTTCTTTCTCTCCTCTCACACTTATTTAGGTAAATTTCTTATCAAGAAATCTGTTTTGCTTCACTAAAAATATAAATGCAAAAGACCATATGTATAGCACTTGCCTGCCTGTTATATCAAGTCAAGCCAACCTTAAAAGGAACCTAAATTCTATCCCTTAGGCAGTTTGATGACTTCTTTTCCTGCCTTAGAATGTCTCCCTACTTCTTGCATAATAAACGTTTTATATTTAAAATACTTATAATAGTAAATTTTTTCGTAAAACTGTATGCCCATGTCCCGATCCCAACAATGTTTCTAATTATTTCAGTGAATTGTCTCACAAACTTGCACACACCTAATTTACATTCCCACTAACACCGCACAAGGGTTTTCTTCTCTCCACATATTCACAAGCAAATACTTGCTTTTAACAGGTGTGAGTGAATATATTGTTGTGGTTTAATTTGCATTTCTTAATGATTAGTGACATCAAGCACCTTTCACGTGTCCTTTGGCTATCTATGATTTTTTTTTTTTTTGGTAAACTGCCTATTCAAATTCTCTTCTTATCTTTTAATCTGGTTTGAGAAGCCTTGCTGTTACTAATACAATGTTTCATAGAACTTTTCTGTGAAGCCATCTGGTCTAGAGTGAACATTGGGTGTTTATTTTATTACTGAATCAATTCTTTTACTATTTTATCCATTTAGGTTTTGTCTGTTCATTATTCAGTCATGGTAGACTGGACATTTCTAGAAATTAATTAATCTCTTCTAAGTTTTTCAACTTGGCAGTCTTAGGACAGTCTCTTATGATCGTTTATATTTCTCTGCTATCAATTTTATAGTGCCCTCTTTGATGTTTTTATGTGTTTTTTTAAATTTATGTGAAGTTTTATTAATTTAATTTTATTTTTTTAGAAATACATTTTTCTGGGTCTTAAGTTCTTTTATTTCTGCTTTGTTCTTTACTGTTTATTTCCTTCTGCTAATTTTGGGCTTAATTTCCTTTTTTTTATATGGTCTTTTATGCGGTTGAGTGTTTGGTTGTTTGTGAGATTTTTTCTAAGTGGATGTAGTTATTTCTCTATTTAGACAAAGAACATATTTGTTGAAGATATATACTATATCCAGAGCAATATGGGATATTTGCAAGTAAAACAAAATAGCTCAATTTTCAAATTTAATTGAGCAATTTTGTTTAACTTGCAAAAGCAATTGGAGGTCTTTTCTCGATGAAGCCATCTTTTTTAATTGAAACTTATTTAGAATATGTGAGGAACAGAGAAGTTTGTATTTAAGAGCGAACACAGGCTTTTGCAGAGTGGAAATCAGCAATGAAAGAAAAAGAGAGACAAACAAGCAATTTACATTTTCAAGGGAGAACACAGGCTTGAAGATCAAGCCACAACTGGAGATTCAGCATATGCAAAGATAAGGCAGTCTAAAGACTAATTATTTTTCCTTCCACCAAAAGCTATTTCAGAATTCCTTGATCATTCCATCAATACCCACCAATTCATATCTCTTAGAGAACTTAGAAAGTCATCGGAGTATTATTTGCTGTAGTACACAGCTACTGTAAACTAGTACTTACTATGGAATTAGTGCTGAGTCTTGTTTGCATTTGGTTTTCCAATACAAAAGAATGATCATAAAGACCATGCATTACATTATTTGATAGTATTGTTTTTCTATAGCATAGTTTTTTCTATACGTATACAATAATTATATTATTCTAGCATATAGATTTTTTAGCATAGTTCTGTCACATTAGGTTCTCACTAAGACTAAACTAAGGCATACCTGAAAGTCACCTTTTTGGTGCTAAAAAAGGTTTGGTTTCATTGGTCTAGCTTATAATCTTTAAAATCATTTAAATTGTTAGGTTTTTTACATAGATTTGTGTACAAAGATGTAGATATAAGCATATATGGAATTCTTTCCCTTTCTTTCCTACCCTGGAATCCCCGTGAATTTCTGAATGGTTTTTCTATTAAAGGAAAATTAATATTAATTTTCTATTAATTCTGCTCATAAATTTCTTATGCTGTCTTCATTTAAAATTTATTTTTCCTTTTCATTTTGAATGATGATCTATACCTTGTCCTCAAGGTCACTGATTTGAAATCTGGGTTTTTCCATTCTGCTTCTGACCCAGGAATGTGTTTTTTAGCTGAGTTTCTGTACTTCTTAGTTCACTAGTGTCTGTTCTGAACTTTTCACAATTTCTTCCATACTTTCTCTAATATTATTGATGTTCCTCACCACATATTTATTCATTTCTCTGAACTTTAATTAGATTGCGCCTTTGGAGCCTTACTCAGGGAGTTTAGAAAGTTTTAAGATATTCCTGGATTTTTGTCTACAACCGTCAGCAAGACTGAATTCCTTCATTTCTTCATTATGGGGGATGTTTAGTGAGGGCTAGGGACGGAGATCCAAGCACAAGATGGCCTGAGTGATGATCAGAGGCTTACACTAACCTAATCAATTCAATGCCTATATTTTTGAGATTTTATGGAACTAGATGTCCACTGGGGATATGTGTGGTTGGAATTAACCTGTAGCTGCTGCAACACTGCTGAGAATTTGCAGCCACAATAAGACTCTATCAGCTGTATACCTAAGATGGGGCGGACCAGTGTTAAGCCAAGCAGCCCTGGTATCAATTAAGGTACTTTTTTCCTTGCACCTGGAAGTCTGAAATATCAGGAGTGTCCTGTGCTTCTGCCCTAAGTTTGACTAGGCCTGAGCTCTAAAAAAATGTTAAATACAACAGGAAAAGTAGGACTGCTGCCAGCCTTCCTTAGTATATACGGAAAGCCTCCTTTCTAAGTCTAGGTTTTCAATACCTAGTGGATACTGTGTTTAATTCAGGCTTGGTATCTCTTTTGTGTCGAGATCACAAACGTGTCCTCAGATCATTTTCTTTTCTGTTCTCTTGTCTTATCCCCCTAAGTATTCAATGCCAAGAATTTTTCTTTTAGATATGATTTTTAGCGGTCAATATCTGTGCTTCCACTTTTTTTGTTTCAAGGATTTTAAATTTTCCTTCTGATTTCTTCTTAGACCCAATGTTCAAACAAGAACACAAACTAGACCTAACAGATACCTATAAACACAAATCTCCTAAATAACAAAATGCATACTAATTTCACCAAATCCTCAGAATCATTTACTGATTCATGGATTTAAGACTGAACACTCATGAAATGCCCCATTTGGAAAGGCACCCCAGGAAAGCATATAAGTAGTTAGCTTTCCTCCCACTGGAGTACTATAAAGGACCATTTCAGTTCCAGAACTCACCAAGAAAATGGAAGCTTGCACAGGGGAGTCTTCTCTTTCTGTGTGTTCCTAGAAAAATAAAAGGAAATTAAATCATAGTAAATTTAAGATGGCAATAATGGAGGTGGTGGTGAGGAGATAGCTGGGGCTAGACCCTGTGGTGTTCAAGGTTTGCTCCTGGATCTGTGCTCAGGGTTCATTCTTGACAGTTCTCAGGGATCAAGGCCAAGCAAGCAAGGTATGCATCTTAACCACTGTATTAGTATTTTGATCCAGAATTCATAATTTTTAACGTTCCCATGAAAAGAGCTCCAGGACCAGGTGGCTTCAATGGGGGAAATTCTACCAAATTTTGGTTTTGGTGAAGAAAAAAAATTATTGAAATTTATTTAGAAAGATGTGAGGGGAGAGAAAGAGATCAGTATGTGTTCAAGAGAGAACACAGGCTTCTTTCGAGTGGAAATAGGCAAGCAAAGAAACAGAGATGAGCAAGCGAGATTCTTGTTCAAGGGAGAACACGAGCTTGAGAAGAAAGCTCTACTAAACTTTTAAGGAAGAAAGAATACAGTTTTATGCACACAAAAATTTTGGACGATCTGAAGCACTGTGAGGGACATATTCCCAGCTCTGTGCTTGGGGGTTACTCTTGTCTATTCTAGAGCGATAGCACAGCGGGTCTATTCTGGAGCGATAGCACAGCGGGTAGGGCGTCCGCCTTACAAGCGGCCAACATAGCCGACCCGAGTTCGATTCCTCCGCCCCTCTCGGAGAGCCCGGCAAGCTACCGAGAGTATTCGATATGCCAGACACAGTAACAACAAAGTCTCCAATGGAGACGTTACTGGGCCCGCTCGAGCAAATCGACGATCAACGGGAGGGCCTTTACCTTATTCTAGAAGACCATATATAAGGAATCAATCCCCGACCACCTGCATGCAAAGCATGCATTCAGTACTATGAGTCCAGCTCCAACAAACTATTCATGAAAATTAACACTTAGAAAATTCATCTCAACTCATTCTTTGAGATCAACATTACTCTGATACCAAAGCCAAGTAAATATTAAAAGTAAAGAAAGTCATGGTATAAGACCAATACCCCTTAAGTACTGAAATGGAAACATTCTAAAGAAAATATTGGGAAATCAAATTCAGAAATGCATAAAATATAATAATTATTATTAAGTCAATAATTAATCAAAATCCCAAACTCATTTTTTGTAATTAATCATATAAACAGATTAAATAAATGTATTTAATCACATTAAATATTGATGAATGGTATTAGCAAAATGTATTTAATCATATTCAATATTTATTAATTGTAACAATGTTTAGAATTACAAAATAAATGCTTCAAATGATATAAAATACCCAAAATACAACTGTAGAGTGTAAATCACACAGACTGGTAGAAATTTTAATGATTTCCCTCTAAGACTGAAAAAGGTCATTCTAACCCATCCTATTCACCTCTTTATAAAATTGTAAGCCAGTGTAAAATTGAAAGAACAAGCAAGGAAAATTATAGAGATAAGAAAATGGAAAATAAAATGGCCCTTATTAGTACATGACATTGACGTCTAAGGATAAATCCTTAAAAGACATAAATCTTAAAAGACATAAAAATACCCTCTTGAAGTAATAAGCAAATCTAGCAAGAGCACTGAGCACAAGGACTCTATAGAAATACCCATTATATTTCTATATACTGCCGTAGCCCTTAAAAATAAAAATAGGGGGAAAATCAAGATCATTTAAAATAGAATCAAATACCTCATGATGTCTCACCATTAAAATTTTTTTAATAAAAAATAAATTTTAAAAAATAGAATCAAAAAACATATAATGAAGTTCTTGCTATAAATCTAAGAAAATATGAGTGAGATATGTATTCTGATTAGTGTAAAACTGATTAAAAAAAACAAGTATGGCCAGGAGATAGAAAAGCAGTTTGGGTGCATGCTAGACATTTGATCCTATCCTGGCACCCCATGGTCCCTAGAGTATAGCTTCGTACAGCCCTGGAGGCCCCGAGGTGGCCTGGGTATCTCCAAAACCACACGGCCAAAGTAGCCCAGTATCCTTGGAACTTGCCCTGAACTTCTTTACTAGTCAGTTGAGAAGCATCTGTTGGGGTCCTGGGCCTCCTCAGCACCACTTGGGAGGCCCCCTCCAAACTGATAAAAACAGAGAAGAAAAGCATTCATCATCACTTATTGTCAGAGATATGCACATAAAAATGACAAGGAGGTATGCAGTGAGAGTGGCTTATAGATTTTAAAAACAGTGCTGGTTAAAAAAATCTCTTTCATGTTGGTGGGACTGTCAAATGGCTCATCCTCTATGAAAAACAACAATGCAGATTTGGAAAAAAGTTAAAAATAGAACTACCAGTTACCCAGTGATTCCCTTGGTTAGCATCTTTCCCAGAAACAGAAAAAAAAAACATGAATTCAATAAGTATACAGTCGCATCTATGTTCACTGCAATGCTATTTACCATAGCCCAGAACTGGAAACAGAAAACATGTCCGAGACAGATGGATAAAGAAATTGCAATATCCGCACACAATGTGTGTAGGCTCAGAGCGACTAGGAAATCCCACGGCTCTCTCTCACTGCCTGTGTTCGGTGGTTTCACGCTGCTCCCTACCTGGAATGGCCAATGTCATGGGCGGACGAAGGAGGAAACAAGGGCCAGGATGGTTGGTGATCAGTTGCCGTTTATTCCATTCTCCCAATGCGGCTGTTCTAGTCTCATGAAGCTCCCCATTCAAGTCTCGCACTGTCTCCCTCGCTGGTCTCTCCAAGATCTGACTCACAGACCAGGTCTCTAGTCTCACACCAACTTCCCACCTTTGGGGGTAGCAACCACACACACCCAGGTCCATTAGCACAATCAACATCTGAAAGCCCTCTGCTCAAGGGCAAACTACCACTTAAGGGTTTTTCTCCTTTTCTTAGTCCAATAACTTAATTAACATCTTAATTCTACTTCTTAATATTAGTTATTTTGTATGGACACAGTAAGAGATACATACATTAAGCTTGTAGGGTGGCTCTCCTGGGGACATCTCGCTATAGGTCTCAGACTACAGTGCTCAGGCCAGATTAATCTTTCCTAACCCTAGCAGGGTTCGAATCTAGTTGTTACTTTTTGGATCATGACAAAATTTGTCAATGGCTATGCTCTTAACTTACAGTTAAGTATTATGGCGCTTTGGTCTGGCCCATTCTGATGCCAGGGTAGCTCACAGCTTGCCCTGGGTCCACCCAGTCTGTTGTCGGGACTCTGCTTTCAGGGTGCTAGGAAGTAAGGGCAACTGAGGCTTAAATTGAGAGAACAGATGCCTTGGAGTGAATGTTATTCAGTCAGGTAACTCCCAAATTACAAAAGCATAGAATTCTCTATCTTCCTGTGTTCATACAAAAGAGGACAGTGCTCTGAATTAACTATGCAAAGAACTTAAGGAGAAGAGAAAAAGCAATACTTACTAGTTAACAGAGTCTGATTAGGAGATAAAGGTGATTGGTGGGGGGAGGTGATTGACCGGTTGGGGAAGCAGAGCACAAAGAATTGTTTCAAATAAACAGAGAGGAATGAGAGCACTGTGATGGGAGTAACTCAATAAACCTAGGCTCCCAGTGGCAAGGCAGAAAGGGCAAACCAATAATAAAATGTGCTAAAAGGAAAATAAAATTTCATAAGGAATTCATACTGATAAGGAATCCAAAGACATTATTTCTAAACTCTTAACCTATGTCCTTTCCAGTTTGCAGCAGAGATTTGCATTTGGGTGTAGGGAAAAATAATCAAAAAGTTTGGGGCTGGAGCAATATAGCACAGTGGGTAGGGTGTTTGCCTTGCACTCAGCCAACCCGGGTTCGATTCCCAGCATCCCATATGGTCCCCCGAGCACTGCCAAGAGCAATTCCTGAGTGCATGAGCCAGGAGTAACCCCTGTGCATCGCCGGGTGTGACCCAAAAAGCAAAAAAAAATAATAATCAAAAATGACAAATGACATCATTCTTCAATCTCCCTAAAGGAAGCCACAGGAGCAAATTTGTACAGGCTGTCTTTTCAGGTAATACTCCTTAGCCACTACTCAGAAGCCTCCCAGCACACTAGGAATATATCTGTTTTCATAACAGACTTGAGAAAATCACCTCATTCATAGTCTCCCTAAATTGTAAAGGCTCTGTTTGGCAGCAGGAGACATCAGAAAATCTGTGCATCGTCTTCACAACACAAATATTCTCCTGGAGAGCTGGATTTGCTCCTCTATGGAAAGCCTTCAAGCCCTGACACTCAAACAGGTATACATGCAGGCAGTCACGCATCCATGAATACACATGCCCACTCATATGCACACCTACACTCACACAGGTACTCATGCAGAGAGAAATGCACTCACACAGACACACACATAGGCACTCACGAACCGACGAATCCGTATGTCGGGACAAGCATGCATGATTGCACCCCCCACTCACCCTCACACACTCATTGATATGCAGGCACCAAATAAGCACACATTAACACCGTTTCTTACGAGCCCTGGCCTGTGTTTTTGAAATTGAACCACAGTTGCGACACGCAGTTAGAAAGCAGTTCATTGTTGGACAATCTTTCAAGACCCATTCCTTACCCAGTGTACATTGCCTACCACCAGTGTCCCAAGTTTCCCTCCTGCTTTCCCCACCACCTGCTTTAATGGCAGGCACTTTTCTTCTTCTGGGCATTACTACTTGCAAAACAGATAGGGAAGGCCATCATGCATATCCCTTTATCTACTTTCAACACTCAGTTCTTGTCCAGAGTGATCATTTGCAACTAACGCTGCCATAGTGGTCCCTTCTCTATCCTAACTGCTCTCTGGTACCCACACACTTGTAGTAAGCTTCCAGCCATTGACCAGCCCTCCTGGCCTCTGGTTTCCCTGGCCTTGGATATTAGTCTTGTACTGTTTTTAGTTTTAGACATAGTGATGGCCTGTCTTTAAGCAGCCACCACAGGTATCCTGTGCAACAAGCTTAAATATGACTGTTTTCTGGGCAAACAATTTGGCGCTTCTTCTAAGCTTTTACTGAATAGAAATAGCTGTGCCTCCAATTAGCAATTAAGCACCAGGCAAATTTATCCAACAAAGATGAACATCACTTATGTGAAGAGATTTCAGATATATCCAAGACAAGGCCAATAGCGAAATTTGTCAGAACCGTGCTCTTCTGGCCACTCCTAGGCCGGAAGGATTCTCCCAAATTTTGGTTGAATACAGAAAAGAAATTAAGGATGCAAGAAGGAAACAATAAAGGAAGCCAATTCTCTCAAAATGCCCCTTGTTTTAGTTTTGTTTTGGAATCAAGTAAATGTCTTACATGATAAGCAGCCAAATTTAAATTTTATTTAATTTTGTTTGGGGGCCACACCTGGTGACAATCAGGGATTATTCTTGGATTTGTACTCATGAATTACTCCTGGTGGTGCTCAGGGGACCATATAGGGTTCTGGGATCAAACCCAGGTCGGCCACAGGAAAGAAAACCACCCATCTGCTGTACTGTATCTCTAGCACAACTAAACTTTAAAAAGAAAATTCCTAGTAACGAGACAGTAGAAAAAAATGAAGCTGTTTGTAAGGGTCTATCTCATTGTGATTCAATAAAAAAAGCTTTGAAAAAATAAAGCTCTATGGATTGGAGGATTACATATAATCCTGCTGTATATATACAGGGTTTTACATATATAATCCTTATATACTATATATATATATATATGAGCCATCTTTTCTTAAATTGCAGTTAGTACAGGTAGTATAATGACACTCGCTCCCTTATCATTTATGATTTATTTGATTTCTTAGTCCTGTTCTACTTAAAAACTGTAGTATAGAATCGCTAGTCTGTGTAAACCTACAGGCACGCAACCACTCACAGAAGAGTACACAGGCATTCCTGAGATAAGGAAGGCAAGAAATTATATAGGCGTTCACACAAAACCTTACATACACATTTTCACAGTGATTTATAATATTCCCCAAATTGAAATAGCCCAAATATCTCTCAAGTATTAAATGAATAAGCAAAATGTTCTCTTTCCATATGATGTAATATTATTTGACCATATAGAATTGAAAACCTTGAAAACATTAAGCTAAGTGAAGGAAGCCAGGCACAAAACATCACATGCTATATGATGGTATATAAAGGAAATGCTAAAAAAATTGATAAAACTACAGAGATAAAAATCAGATTAGCAGTTGTATGTGGCTAGAGAAATAGGGTAGGTGGGTGACATGGGGTTTCCTTGGGAGGCCACAAACGTATTCTAAAACTGAGTGTCGATTACACAATTCCAAACTTCCTATGCCTTGACTCAACACCTCTCATCTTCCTCCAGAGCTTCCTATAAAATTTCTGTCTTGTGTCGTCTTCTTGCTGCTTCTGCTTATCTTCTGTGGTTTATTATATTCCTTCACCAGATCTGTCTGTATTTTCCTCCTCCCATTCCTAGCCCCCACCCTGCTTTGGCATAGCTCTTATTTCCTGTGTGGTCTTTTGCATTCTGGCTGCGATCCTCCCCACTCCATAGAAGAAGTGTCACACTGAACCAGCTCTTATCATATTAACACTGTTATCTGTGCTATGTCCACGTGACCTTCTTCTGATTTGCTTGGTCTCCATCAGTATGGTTTTCCTCCCCTGCATTGATGATGTTCCCAGCTCTCCTCTGCCCTCCCAAACTTTTCTGCCTTCTGGGACATTCCCTGTAATGGCTATGTCACATCTCAGATTCAGTCTCTTAAACAGAAAGGAACCAAGCTTCTTACCTTTATCTTCCCCTCCTAAACTGCTACTCTTCCTGTGTTCCACCATTCACACGTTCACCAGATGCAAATAGCTGGCGGTTCTCTTCCGCCACCATTCACTCTAAAGCCAAAAGATTGCTCTAATCTAATCCCTCCTCATTCCTCATCTCAGGCACATTTTGATAGACACTTAGCAATTATTTTTAAAACGACAATAATTGTAATTTAGTCTTCAACCATGGATCTAAGGATATACAGAAATAATAAAACACTCTTCCAACAGATAATGTTAAGAAAACAGGATAGTCACATGCGAGATCATTGAACTGGACCAGTATGTTACACCATGCACAAAAAGTTAATTAAAATCCGTTTAAGGCTTGAGTATGAGACTTGAAGCCGCACTTTTAGAAGAAAACTTAGCTGGTAAGCCTCTTGACAGAGGTCTGAGCCATGAGACTTTTTAGTGATTAACTGTGCATCAACAGCAAAAGCAGCAAAATGAAACAAACAAGTGGAACGCCAATGCAATGCTGTCCTTACCTGTGTCGCACCAGCTTTCTATGCTTTAAAGTAACCACAACCTTAAACTGAGGCTTTATCGTGCACAAGACTAGCTGCTTAAATGCACAAATCCATGTCATTCTCTCTTTGAGGCTGACAATGTTATTCAGCTCACAAATGAAGTAATAAGCACTAGCTCTGAGATGCAAGCCGCCCAGTCACATGCTGACCTGGTATTAAAACCCAGGTCTCTGTGACCCACAGCTGAGCGCTTCCATCCTACACAGGCACTATTCACGGATGCCCATTAATTGGACCCATTTTATATGCTGCATTCATCCCACGTGGCAAGAAAACATCTGCGTGAATAGCATATTTAGAAAATTAATCTCCCTCAATTATAGCAAATTGTCAGATTCCTCTAGGATAGAGAATGCTTCCATGGAAATTTCTCTCCTAGCAGAAGAGAGTGAACAAATCCATCGCCCTGAAGGGTTCCTCACACACCGTTGTCAGCTCTCTCGGTATACCTCCCTCCTTACCTCTCCCTCCCCTGCTCAGGAACCCTGGTTTGCTTCCTATCGTGGTAGAATATACATTTATATGTTTTGTATTAATAACCAGAACTGCAAAGTCTGTATCAGAATGTGTGAGTGCTTATGTTGTGAGAAACAACTAGACTGTTTCTGGTAGTGCAACACTTCATCTTCTCACCCTCAGGATAGGAAGAGTTTCAGTATTCCTATCCTCACTGACATCTCCACGTCAACCAGGCTTAACCCGAGGTGTGCAGGGAGTGTTGTTTTGACTCTGGTTTTTGTGTGCATTTCCATAGTGGTTCAAAACGCTGAGGGGCTAGTGATACAGTGGTTTGACTCTGCATTTGGGAAAGCATTCATTCAAATCCTTGCCCATTTTTACTGGATTCCTTCGTACTGAGGTTTCAGAGTCCCCATTTTATCATGACACAAGAGTTTTATCAGAGATGTAATTTCTAAATATTGTTTCTCAAATATGTGTGTGTTCTTTGTCCCTTGTACTCTTTTAATCGGCTGCAGTGATAGCACAGCAGGTAGGGCGGTTGCGTTGCACGTGGCTGACCCAGTTGGCTCAGGTTCGATTCCTCCGCCCCTCTCAGAGAGCCCGGCAAGCTACCAAAAGTATCTCATCTGCACAGCAAAACCTGGCTAGCTTAAATATTATTCAAATAAGCATTTTGCTAACCATTTATAGCCTACCTACTCTGCTACACCTTACCCAATACCTCATAGCCAACTAAGACAGCACTTTTAGTTATAAAGGATACCTAACGGCTACTGTATTTTTGGAGTTCTCTACCCAGAGACTCCCAATGGGTTGCTAATAATCATCAGAAGCCCATAACCAGTTTCACCTGTCCTGGGGAGTTTGCATTGTCTTTCTCCTTTCTGGGTGGATAGTCTTGTGTCTTTGTCTCTGGAAGGTCTCTGCCTGATCATATCCCTGCGCTGCTCAATAAGTCTTGTGTATGTTACTGACTTCGATGGTACTCTCCTTTCCTGGAAAATATCCAAACTTAAACACTTAGCCATGCTCAAAAATACCCAAGCTTGCCATACTTTTCTCCTTCCTATTCTCCAGGAAACATTATAAATTTAGAATTGACTTATCAATATTTGGTCCATTTGGGTTATTTTACATGGCACAAGATCACTTAATCACTTAACTTCCCGTTAGTCGCCGATTTGCTCAAGCGGGCGCCAGTAACGTCTCCATTTGTCCCTGTCGCGTGCTAGTGTAGCCCAATGGCATCTGTTCGCTCCGGGAACATGAAGGGCCTCAAACCGATCGTTCATGATCTTGACGAAGAAGTCTGACCATCTGGTAGGTGGGCGGCCACGCGGTCTTTTGACATCCCGTGGAATCCAGTCGGTAACAGTTCTAGTCCAGTGGTCGTCTTTAAATCTCATTACGTGACCAGCCCATCTGATTTTTGACACCTTGGCAAACGAGACAGCGTCCCTGATTCTTGATCGTCGACGGATGTCAAAACTCCGGAAACACAGTAACAACAAAGTCTCCAATGGAGACGTTACTGGGCCCGCTCGAGCAAATCGACGATCAACGGGAGGGCCTTTACCTTCATGGCACAAGATATGCAACAATATATATATATATATACATACATACATATATATATATCGATTTGCTTGAGTGGGCCCAGTAATGTCTCCATCATGAGACTTGTTGTTACTGTGTTTGGCATATCGAATACATCACGGGTAGCTTGCCAGGCTCTGCCGTGCGGGCGAGATACTCTCAGTAGCTTGCTGTGTTCTCCGGGAGGGGCGGAGGAATCGAACTCGGGTCGGCCATGTTGGCCGCTTGTAAGGCAAACACCCTACCGCTGTGCTATCGCTCCAGCCCTATATATATATATATATATATATATATATATATATATATATATTGCAAGGCAAACACCCTACTATATTTTTTATTTTGTTTTTTGGAGGTGGAGGTGGGTCATACCTAGAGGTACTCAGGGCTTATTCCTGGCTCTGTGCTCACATCACTCTTGGTGTTTCTCAGAGAACCATATATGGTGCCATAAAAATGAAACCAGAGTCAGCCACATGGAAGGGAAGCCCCTTATCTCTTTTAACTCTTGGAATCTCTGGCCCTGAAATGTGTGTTCTTTTGCATGTGCTGATTTGGATGTTTCATATCCATCTGGGTGTTTTTATTGAAAAAAAAAATAAAGCCTGTTACTTCCAATCTTCTCTATTTTACTGATCTACAATCATTAATGGGCTTATTTATAGTCTCCCCCTTCTCTTTTGGAATTGTGTGTCTCTCATCATGCCAATATCAGTCTGTCCAGATTACCATCATTTTATAATAAATATTTTATTCAAAGAGAGTAACTTTTCCTTTTTTGCAGATGGGGTGCCTCTAAACAGTAATCACCCCCAGTGATGCTCAACCTATCAGGACAAACGGCAAGTTTCCTCTAGGAAACTTCCTCCCCCTGACACATGACCAAGGAGAATTGACCTGGGGCAATAAGGAGTGTGGAAGATAGGGGAATAGAAATGCTCTTTAGAGGTATTCAAGAAATACCCCTAGGACATGTCTCATCCAAATATCTTGGTTGCTCCTCTTACTCCTTCAGGGTGTGTCAGAATGGTCCATTATGTCCTCAGAGCCCCTCCCATTAGCTGAGGGCACTCCTGCTGACCTAACAGAGCCCTGTGATGTAGCATGCCCCTATTGGCCTGTAAGGGTACACATAGGCAGATGCAGAGGCTTGGGTAGACCACCAGAAAAGTGCCAAGAAAAATCAAGCCTCACAGTCATGGGACAAACACCCCCTGAAGACACCCAAAATGAAAGAAGAAAAGGAAACACTGCAGGTCCATCAGGAGTGAGAAGCAAGACCAGGGTGAGATGAGGCATCCCAAGTCCTCCTCAGACCCACTGGCACTCTTCACCTGGATTTCTGCCCTGCCCTTGCCTGGCACACAGCCCTGCCCTGATCCCCCACCCCATATTCTCTTCCTCAATCCAGCGTCCTAGTCTTTCTTTTTTATTTATTTTTGTTTCCCCAATTTTTATTTTATGAAAGCAACATATTTTTACAAAGCTTATTCATAGGTGGGTTTTAGAAATCCAGTGCTCTATCGCCAACCCCGCCACCAGTTCATCTTCCTCCTACCAGTGTTCCCAGGTTCCCTCCCCTACCCGCATCCCCATCCCAGCCTACCACCTCAACAGGCACGTTTTTAAGTTGATTTAAGTTTGGGCCTCATGAATTCAGTGTTGTAGTCTCTGCAGTTGATATTTAGCTCTATCATTCCTTAACACCACTGATGTACCTTGACCCTTGTTGCCTGTTGCTCTCCATCCCTCTCCTCTACACACACCCTCCACTCATTGTCCATCCTTCCTCTCCTAAACTTTGGGACCAAGAGTAAACTAGGCAACTCCACCCCCCTTGAAACCATTGCATTCCTTCATTCAGGAATTGCTCTGTTTTCATTCCAGGCATCCAAACTAAGGAAGGAATGGAAAAGGTCCTTCCTGAGAAAGGGGAAAATCACCTCTGAAAATAATTCCTCCTCCAGTCAAACAACAATTAGCAGCCCAGTGTTGTGTCGTAGTTGCCTAAAGTTGCTTCAGGCAGCACAAAGCCCTGAAGAGAAGGAGGATTCCACCACTTCAGATAGCCCCACCACTTCAAAAACATGTGAAATCAGCCTCTCTGAGCAAAGATCAGAACGTCCATGGATAATACTATCAGATCTAGAAGATCATGAGGATTCTGACAGTTCAGAGTAGCAGCGAAAGCATCCAAACATGTTTGCTGACTCCTGAGTGCCGGCTTGTAGACGCCACATTTCAGACGCCAAAGGGGTGTTGAAACAATAAAAACAGGCTTTGTCAAAAATTGTTTTTGTGAGGTCTGTGATGATGGGGAGAGAGGAAGGAGGGAGGCAGCTGTGGAAGGAGGAAAAGAGGCAGGTCTTGTGGGTAAGGCGGTAAGACAAGAAGTTCCATAACTCACCAAACAGTGGGGATAGGACTGAGTGATATCTGAACACAAGACAAACATCTCATGAAAAAAAAAATAAAAGGAATGTGACATTGTTGGTTTTGAGCAAGAGTGTGGGTTATGTTTGAAAGTGATGCTGAGTGGGGTGTCAGGTCTATCCTCCAAAAGGCACTGTCATTTTTGCCCAACACCTACGTCACAGTGGGGGTTATTACACCATTGTTGGTGTCCGCAAGGAAGGCTTTAGAGGGGGAAATCTTGTGGTGCTGAAAGACAAGGAAACACAGTTTCCCTAACACAGCCCTGTTTAGAATCTCGGATCCAATAGTGACTGGCTCATATTATTGATCTGAGAAGGAGCAATAGATTCTTTTTTTTTTTCCCCTTTATTTTATTTTATTTTTTTTAAAGTTGTAGATTTACAATTTTTTGTGCTTTGGTTTCAATTATACAATGATCAGATACCCATCCCTCCACCAGTGCCCATTTTCCACCACCATGGATAATATCCCTCCCACCCCCATCCCCCCATCCCCCCGTCTCTGTGGCAGGGCAATCCCCTGTGTTCTCTCTCTCCTTTTGGGTGTTGTGGTCAGGAGCAATAGATTCTTTGCTCGCCAACGCTGAATGGAGGTTCCTCAGGTTCAAGCAATAAAGGGGGCATCACTGACAGAACCTTCTGTATGTTCAAATGTGATGACTTGAGGTAACTTTAGATTTCCACATAGTTGTGAAAAAAGGAAATCGACAGATGCCTATGACCATTAGCAAACTTGTTATAGAATACAGTAATCAGTTTCTCAACTCTTGAAGTCCAGAAACATGCAGACTAGAGTCCGGTGTCAACAAACACACGTTTATTCACATGAAGAGCAGTCTGAGAATAGACTTGTACCCATTTGACTCAAAGACTGGGCCTTGGGTTTAAAATGTTATGGTGGTGGAGGGGCTGGAGCTATAGCACAGTGGCTAAGGAGTTTGCCTTGCACGCGACTGACCCGGGTTCGATTCCCAGCATCCCATATGGTTCCCCAAGCACCACCAGGAGTAATTCCTGAGTGCAGAGCCAGGAGTAACCCCCGTGCATCCCCGGGTGTGACCCAAAAAGCTAAAAAAATGCTATGGTGGTGGAAGTGGTTAATAATATTAACTGGTGGTGGCATGGAAGGTGTTAAGTCATGAATAATCCTGCTGAAGTCAGTGGTTTGATGAAGTCATTGGGGGGCATGTAAATGTAGTCTTGTAGAACATAGCACCACTGTGCAATGTAACCCTTTGGTGGCCTATGTGATGCCATGAGGGTTACCACCTGTATTTTGAAGTTGTTTCTTAGTTTAACACTAAGCACATAGGTTTGGTGTTGGAATTATGTTTATGAGAAGCCATTATTAATAATACTGTAAACCAAAAAATGAATTAGGAAACAATAAATGTCTTAATATTGAATAAAGGAAAACAGAAAGGGGTAAGAGAAAGATCTAGAAAATACATAGAGTGCAAATGGAGTCTCTCATGCCAGATGACTTAACAATTTTCTATTCTGAGTACTTTCTTCCATTTCTATGGAAGTTAGGACATCAAGTCAAAATTAGCTCTTTCTTACTGAAATGGGTCAAGGAGTGAATTTGGAATAAAATAGGCTGATATGATACTTTTGGGACTTATGTACAGGGAAGATAGCACAAAAAGACATTTTTTTATCTTGGAATTTTTCAAAATGTCCAATTCTCTTTCTTTGAAATACATATCAAAATTAATCATATTCCTAGATAAATAAAGAGAGATTCAACAAAGATGACAAAACCTGGCTTTCATATTCTTTCCAATATAAACTGAATCTGTCAGTAACCAGGAAATAAGTTTCTAAATCAGTTCTTTCAAACTGCACCAAGGCTGTGTGACAGTTCGGTGTTTGCAGTCACCTGCCCGATGCTTATTCCATTCTGTGCTCGGAGATATGGTTAAGTCCATTTCAACTTTTTTTGACATTATAATCCTCACTGTCAGTTGTTAATTTTTACAGTCTTGGAATGTCAAAATTTTGTTCGGCGCATTATTGTGGTGATTTTGTAAAGTATATGTTGTTTGCCACCTCCAGATTGCAAATTGCCACAATTATAGAAAACCAGCCTTAGTTTTTAAGCAATATAATTCAAAAGCAAAAAAAAAAAAAAACTGGAAGGGTTAGTTTGAAAAATCACAGTTACAAAAACAATTTTGGTTTCGTTAAGGTTCACTGATGAAAGGCAAAAATTTGAACAATTTTTAACTCTAACGTGATAACTATAAAAGATAAGTTACTAGAACTTCTTTCTCTCTATCTTTTTCTCATTTTTACCAAATATTTATAGCAACATTAATTTCTTTGCAAATTGACTAAATTCTAATAAGTTTGCCAGGTATGATGTATAAGCACAATAATCACAGCGACGGCCATATAAATTCTTTTTTTAACTGTGCTGGAGTCTCATAAGGAATTTCAGATTGAGCTCTTATGGCCTCTCAGGGCTCAGGAACCAAACTGTGTCATTTTTCTTAGAAGTCATTATCAGGCCCTGCTGGAGTCACCTGTATATTGAGGTTAATTCATCTCTCTCTGAGGGTCTCTAAAGGTCCTGGATTTCTGGGCCTGCCAAGGAACTACTTTTATTTTTCTCTATGTAGCCTGTGAGAAGGGTGTTACACTGCTTTTATTTCTTTGACTCTGAGATCAATCTTAATTTCTGAAGTAGTCTGGTATCTGAAGTTCCTGTAAAAATATCAGCAATTGAATAATATTTCTAGTAATTTATTATACAAAAATAAAATATTCTTGAATTTGTGCTAAAACACTGCCATGAGGGGCTGGAGAGATAGCACAGCAGGTAGGGTGTCTGCCTTGCACATGGCCGACCCGGGTTCGATTCCCAGCATCCCATATGGTCCCCTTAGCACCGCCAGGAGTAACTCCTGAGTTCAGAGCCAGGAGTAACCCCTGTGCATCGCTGGGTGTGACCCAAAAAGCAAAAAAAATAAAATAAAATAAAAAATAAAACACTGCCATGAAAAGTAAAAATATTAACAATTTTCATATTCAGATGATGTTAAAGATAGAACAAAGCAAATATTTCCATTGTATTCAGCAAAAATATGTGATTTATTAAGTTGTGGCAGGTTACAATTCAAAAAATAAAAATCCATAAATTTGGAAAAACAAAATATAGTGTTCCGAGCAAAAGTTATTAAAATTTTACTTATTCTCACTAGTTTATTTTCTCCCATATAAAAATGTAAATACCTAGAAATTTATAGAATCTGTTTGAAGAAAATTAGGTCTATAATTTCTTAAGCTCACTTTTATGGTATTATGGTATTATGGTATATTTTATTGCATTTGTACAAGTTCTTTCCTGTAAATTCTCTGAACACAAAGCAGAAGAGTAAGTGGAAAGCATACAAAAATAACATAAAGTTCTCCCTGACAAGGGAGTTTGGGCACCCTCATGTTATGCAATATTCCAAAGTTATTGAAATGTATTAGTTCGCCAAGGGCTGGAGTGATAGCACAGCGGTAGGGCGTTCGCCTTACAAGCGGCCAACATGGCCAACCCGAGTTCGATTCCTCCGCCCCTCTCGGAGAGCCCGGCAAGCTACCGAGAGTATTCGATATGCCAGACACAGTAACAACAAAGTCTCCAATGGAGACGTTACTGGGCCCGCTCGAGCAAATCGACGATCAACGGGAGGGCCTTTATTATTTTTTTTATTTTATTTTTTTTGTCATAGAAAAATTTGAAAGTCTTAAAACTTTTATTCAGATTAATATGAAGCAATACTTTACTACCAGTTTTATCAATGTGACAAAGATTTTTAAAGCAATAAAAGAATCCCATGTAAATATAGTTTGGCAGTTAGGACACAGGCTCCCGTTGCTGGCTTGCACCCAACACCTATCTGATTCCTGACCACATGGTTCCCTGAGCATTCCTGGGTGCAGCCCTTCTGATCCTGCGCTGCACCAGGTGCGGCCCTAGAGGCCTCCAGCACTGCTGGGGTGGCCCATGTACCTGCTTGACACTGTAGTACTTGCGTCTGTTCCCTTGCATTGACTCACAGACTGTCTTTGCAGAGGATAACCAAGACTCACCCTCTCCCTGTACTCCACCCACTTCCCTCAGCAGTACTTATGACTTGGGGGGGTCCAAAACAATTTCATTGCTGCAGATCTTAGGGGTATTTTTTGTTTGGTTTTTTTTTTTTTGCTTTTTGGGTCACACCTGGCGATGCACAGGGGTTACTCCTGGCTCTGCACTCAGGACTTACTCCTGGCGTTGCTCAGGGGACCATATGGGATGCTGGGAATTGAACCCGGGTCGGTCGCGTGCAAGGCAAATGCCCTACCCGCTGTGCTATCTCTCCAGCCCCAGTTTTTAACAAAATTGAGACTACGTTTCACCAAAGGGACTCCCTCCTGAGCACCACTTGGGAAATTAAAAAAATAAAGTTTCATGACTACAAATTTTAGCTTTTTAAAACACTAAGCTCAGATGGGATGGAGCGATAGCACAGCGGTAGGGCGTTTGCCTTGCACGCAGCCAACATGGCCAACCCGAGTTGATTCCTCCGCCCCTCTCCGAGAGCCCGGCAAGCTACCGAGAGTATCTCACCCACAGGCAGAGCCTGGCAAGCCACCCGTGATGTATTCGATATGCCAAACACAGTAACAACAAAATCTCCAATGGAGATGTTACTGGGCCCGCTCAAGCAAATCGATGAACAACGGGAGGGCCTTTACTTACTTACTTACTTAAGTTAATTCAAGTATGTAAAGTTATCCTGATAATATCTTTTTTTCTAGGCAGATTACTTAACTTATATTTTTAATAAAGTTGATTCAATCTTAAGAATACTTTCACTTTTGGGTACATGAAAGTAGCCAAAGTTAGTTTTACATATGTGTGTTAATGACATTAATTTAATGTTCAATTTTTGCCAGAATTCATTAAATCTGATTTACTTTGATCATATAGAGTATTTCCTTCTTATTTCTTCCTCATAATTTTTCTTCTATATTCCTATATTCCTTCAGTATTATTCTCTTAGGAACTTATTTTCTCTTCATTTAAAAGAAAACTACTTTATGCTATCCTCCAGAATGTATATTCCTTTTACTCTCTATTATCCTCCTGTATTTTCCTAGCATTTCTGTATTTTAAAATGACTTCTCATTTTTCTTTCATTTATCTCTTGCGGAAGTTTGTTTTCTTCTTAGATATTAGACTCTTTTTGCTTTTGTTTTGGGGCTGCACTCAGAGGTTCTAGGGCTTATTTATTTATTTATTTATTTAATTTTTTTCCTTAAATTTTTATTAGTGAAACACCATGAGATACAGTTGTAGACTTACAAATTTTTGTGCTTGGGTTTCAGTTATACAATGATCGAATACCCATCCCTCCACCAGTTCTCCACCACCACCAGTCCCAGTATTCTTCCCACCCCCCCTTCCCCCCATCCCACCCTACCACTGTGGCAGGGCATTCCCTTTTGTTATCTCTCTCCTTTTGAGTGCTGTGGTTTGCAAAAGAGACATTGAGTGGCAATCTTTTTCGGACTATAGTCTACTCTCATCATGCATTTCCCACCCTGAGAGGAACCTCCCAACACCCTTTACTTGGTGCTCCCTTCTCTATCTGAGCTGCTAAGGCTTATTTTTGTCTGTGTTAAGGGATCACTTTTGGCAGGGATCAAGGGATCCTATGCAGTGCTGTGGATAGAACCCACTTTAGCCATGTACATTTTTAAAAGAATCGATTAGTGTTATCATGGAACACAGGAATAGTCCAGTTTTCTTTCTTAAGAATTTCCTAAGAAATTATCAGAGAACTGATAGTTTTCCCTAGAAGTCTCTAATTGGGCAACCATGATCAGTCAAAATTGTCATAGTTAGCCCTTTAAGGTAGTCAGAGAAATTATTGTCCAGGCATTAAACTGGATGGCGTCAAGTTCAGAAGTTTTCGACAGAAAGAACGGGACATACATAGAATGACTGCATTCATTTGTGGAATACAAAATAACAAAATATGAAACTAACAGCCAAGGACAGTAGAGACAAGGGCCAGGAAGATTGCTCCATGGTTGGAGGTCTGCCTCATGAGCTGGGGGAGAAGGCAGTTGGGATAAGAGAAGGGATCACTAAGTCCCTTGATAGTTGGAGGGATCGCTTGGGACGGGAGATGTGTGCTGAAAGTAGATAAAGAACCAAACGTGATAGCCTCTCAGTATCTTTATAGCAAACCATAATGCCCCAAAATAGAGAAAGAAATTGTCTGCCACAGATGCAGGGGGTGGGATGGGCTGGGGGTAACGGGAGGGATACTGGGGACATTTGTATTGGTGGAGGGATGGGTGTTCGATCATTGTAAAACTGAAACTTAATCATGAAAGCTTTGTAAGTGTACCTCACAGAGGTTAAATTGAAAAGAGAAAATCTTTACATTATCTTCCACTCCAAATGTGAAGTTCCTTAGAGGTTTCTGTTCTATTTAGTCAGGTATACGATACTCATAACAAAGCATTTCATTTTAGAGGTTTTATTTTTTTTAAGGTAAAGGTAAAGGCCCTCCCGTTGATCGTCGATTTGCTCGAGCGGGCCCAGTAACGTCTCCATTGGAGACTTTGTTGTTACTGTGTCTGGCATATCGAACACTCTCGGTAGCTTGCCGGGCTCTCCGAGAGGGGCGGAGGAATCGAACTCGGGTCGGCCATGTTGGCCGCGTGTAAGGCGAACGCCCTACCCGCTGTGCTATCTTTATTTTTATTTATTTATTTATTTTGCTTTTTGGGTCACACCCGGCGATGCATACGGTTTATTTCTGGCTCATGCACTCAGGAATTACTCCTGGCAGTGCCTGGAGGACCATATGGGATGCTGGGAATCGAATCTGGGTTGGCTGCGTGCAAGGCAAACGCCCTACCCACTGTGCTATCACTCCAGCCCCACATTTTAGAGGTTTTTCATTGTTTTTTATTCTTTTCAATTTCTTGTTATTTTTTCTTTCTTTTGTCTTTACTGCTGGAGATTTTTAATTTTTATTTATTTGTTTTAGTGCTGGGAATTGAACCCAGGTCCTCAACATGCAAGCACACACTTTACTGCTGCCTGCTTAAGTTTATGTTTAAAGCAAGTTTCAAGAACATATACTTTATAGTAAATAAAAATCTGACTTTGAAGGCCAAATATTACTTTTTCTTTCTTAGTATTGTCTTTTATTTTTTCCCTCAAATTTTACATAACCAAATAGCATTCAAATAACCCCATTACCATTCTAACACCTGTAGGAAGCGGATTTTCCTTCTGAAGAGTGATTTAGAATATCAAAAATAGAACTGTTATAGTCTGTTAAGTATTTAGGATGTGACCAATTTCCCTGAGAGGTTAAAGGGCAGGGGTCAAAGATCAAAGGGAAAGGGCTACTAGTGGAAGGAGTGGAAGGAAAGGCAGATTTGATTGCTTCCCATACGGGAGATGCTGAGACAGTAACTTGGCCAAGAGAATGGCACTATTCTGCCTGTTTGTAGATGGTTTTATACTCACTTTGACATACCTGCTGGTATTAATCCAGTGTAGTAAGAATTAGTTACTGTGTAAATGCATCCCTGTTCTTCTAGGAGATGGCCTAGTGCTAGACAATTCTTACGGATGGCACCTTTTCATGGACCTCTGACCATCTCCAACAACAGAAATAAGGGATGAGAGGCACGAGAGATGCCTTTCTGAGGGAAAAGACCGAGGAAACTGTCAGATGAGCAGTAAGATGCCAGGTATTGTGAGGGAAACTCTCAAGTCCGTTGATCACATTATTTATCAGTTGATCTTTTTGAATAAATATTTGAGATCATTCACACTTCCAAGCTACCTGTGACGTATTTGATATGCCAAAACACAGTAACAAGTCTCACAATGTTACTGGGCCTGCTCGAGCAAATCGATGAAGAATGGGAGGACAGTGACAATGACACACTTCCACAGGAATAACAAGATTCCTCCACCTGCAACCAGAAATTTTCATGGGGAAAAGGATTTATTCTAGATAGGACTCTCTCATTAGGAAACCCTTGTAGCTTGCAAGTCACTGGGATGGCCAAGACCACTTGGTAGGGAGAGTCCTTTCCTCTGGAAAGCTCTCCTTCCAAATTCATCTGTGGGGACAGGTAAAACTTCTTTACCATATTCTAGGTGAGCCTTTGAACTTGTCCAAAGTTCATATCAACATTAGCTTTTCATTTATTTCCCCACCTAGCTGAAGGGCCGCATGCAAAAAGGCTTGCTGAATGTCTTTTCAAAAGGACTGAGACAGAGGTGATTTTTAGGGACTGTCTGAATTCTGGGGAGGATCATATGACTCATTTTTATCCAAGGTTCTTGTGGGGGTTGTTTTTAACAAAACTTGTGATGGCCCTTTTGATAGTCTGTTTCAACCTCTCAACCTTTCCAGATATCTGAGGGTGCCAGCATATGTGCAGTTTATAACTTATTCTCAAGGTTGCTGTAAGGTCCTGAGTGAACCTAGCCATCAAGGAAGGCCTCTTGTCATTTTTGGGGGACCTCAGGAAATTATTTCCTTTACCAGGAGTCTGTTGACCTGTAGGATAACACTGTTTTGTCCTTCCTGCATAGCCTCAGGTAGTTTAGGTTTATTGGGTTGCTCCCATCACAGTGCTCCCATTCCTCTGTGTTTATTTGTAACTTCTTTCTTTGTGCTCTGTTGACCTGTAAATATTGTTTTTCTCTTCTTCCTAAGTCCTTTGCATAGTTTATTCAGAGCAATGTCCTTTTTGTATGGATACAAGAAGACAGTATATGCTATGATGTTGTAATGTGACTCTCAGTGATATTTCCCTCCTTCTCTCACCTAAACCTCAGCTGCCGTTGCTTCCTAGTGCCCCCCAAAGCAGGGTCCCGATGAGGGACTGGATGGAACCAGGGCAAGCAGTAAGCTATGGGCTACCCTGGCATCGAGATTGGCCTGGCCAAAGCGCCATAATGCTTAACTACATATAAGTTAAGAGCTTGGTCATGGACAAATGCTGTCATGATCCAAAAAGTAATAACTAGATTCGGACCCTGCTAGGGTTAGGAAAGATTACTCTGGCCTGAGCCTGTAGTCTGAGTTTGTGGCAAGATGTTCCCAGGAGAGCTGCCCTACAAGCCTCCATGTTATCTCTTACTGTGTCCATACAAAAATAACTAGTATTTAGATGTTGATGGGTCTCATTCTCCTAAAGAGCCTTGAATATAATCTCAGGGCTAGGATGAAAGAGACGTTACTGGGACCTGCTCGAGGCAATCGACGAATAACAGGATGATGAATGAATGAAAAAAGATGTTGATAGAGTTATTGGACTGAGGAAAGGAGAAAAACATATTAGGAGGTATTTTGCCTGGGGCAGTCAGGAAGGGCTTTGGAATACCTTTTAGGTGGTGTTTCCTTTGAACCCGTTGGGCCTTCAGGAGAAGGGCTTTCTTATGTTGATTTTGCTACCAGACTGGGTGCAGTGTCAGCCCAGAGTGCTGGGGAGCTGGAGGAGAGACAAGAGAGCTGGAGTGGGAGAGAACAGGGTGGTCTGAACCTCGGAGAGGCTAGCAAGGGGTACAGAGAGAGAAGAATGTAGAAGGAGCAAGCATGTGGAGAGAGAGAGCCCAAACTGCGAGATGGAGCGTGTAGAGATAAGCGGGAGAGACAGGAGGAGACGGGAATGAGAGGCAGTGGAGACTAGAATGGGAGGCTTAGGGAGACTTGGGCAGGCGCGTGGGGAGAATGGAATAAATGACATCTAATCAATCAACCAGCTTGGCCCTGTCTCCTCCACCATCTGTCCCGAGGGTCCGTGCCGCCCAAGCTGGGGGGGGGGGGCGGGGAGGGGGTGGTCCGGGCCTCCCAGAACCTGGGCGGCCAGGGAAAGAGCCGTTGGGGCCTCCCCCTGGCCGCCCCTAAAGAGTTTATACACTGACCTGTATGGTTTTCTCCGATTAACCTGGAAAGTGATTGATCCACCCAGTAAAAGTGCCTACAAACACTAGCAGATACTGGCATCTTTATCCTTGGGGCATCTATGTGAAATCTTTCTGCCAATCTTCCCCTAGATAGAATCTTCCATGCTAATTTTGAGTGAGGTCGGAGGTTCTGGGTGATGCTGAGGATTAGTTCTAACCTACATTACAAGCTAATGTTACTCATCTTACTTCCTTTGTAAGTTCCTTTCGAGGGGGGAAAGAGACTAATTTAAGTATAGGGTGGAAAGCCTAGGAACCATAGAGTATATGAGGTTTATAGTCTCATTAATAATATGGGAAGCTTACACAAACATGTTCCCCAGTGGGTTTTCTTACAGGAAGTTTAGTTGTATATTTATGGCAATTGACAAGATTTAGCAAGCCCATTTTTAAAAATCTTTTGCAATACGGGTGTATTCCTTTCAGAGCACCCCCAGATCTGAGTTCTGAGTTCTATTTTTATAGGTAAGCTATTCTTTGTCTGACCTGGGACCATTGTGTCTCATATGGTCAGTTGTCTTTTATTTTTTACTTTGCCAGTAATTACAAGCTGACTTCTTGTTCAGAGTTGGGCATAAATGTTAGATGGTGGATTCTCTGCCCCAAGGTTATTTCTACCTCTATCTTAAGCTTTTCTAAGGACACGAATGCTCTTCATCAAGGAAATCCCTTCCCAGGAAAGGAACTGCATTCTGCTACCTACAGAAAGAACTTAGGGAAGGCGACAGGTAAATTGTCCTACCTTGGGTCGTTTGTCTGTTTCGGTCACCATACAGTCACAGTTGGAGCGAAGCCTCACAGGACGCTTTAAGAAAGAGCTGGTTACTTAGTATTGAAGACCCCTTCATATTTCTTAATTGCCAGGCCAAGCACTGCCTGCTTGATGGTGATGGAAATGGGTGTTGCAGGAGCCTGAGTCCGTAGGTCCCCTTAGTGGGAGCGAGTCTCCTCTCATCTGAGAGGCTCGCTGGGAGAGTTTTCTCTCAAACTGCCAGCCAACTGCCCCATATAGGGTGGCAGAGACAGTCTCTTTGCCAGTGTCCCTGCTTCTA
Organism: Sorex fumeus; assembly: GCF_029834395.1. Classification (NCBI taxonomy): domain Eukaryota; kingdom Metazoa; phylum Chordata; class Mammalia; order Eulipotyphla; family Soricidae; genus Sorex; species Sorex fumeus. The sequence goes on along the minus strand of NW_026606132.1, from coordinate 24,286,875 downwards.
GAAGGATTCTCTCATTGGTGCCTGCCAAAGCCTTTTTTTCTGTCTCCAGGTCAACACCATCCAATCTGGGTGATAGTTCTCTGGGGAGCCCTCCTTCCTTAGGGTTTCTTGGAGCTAGCCTTGAGTGGCTTCCAATGAGGCGGGGACCTGATAAAGGCAGGCAACAGCTGCATTTTCTTTCTCATTCTATCATCCTTAACCTTTTCTGCCTTGTCCTGGCAATTAAAGGCCTTGAAGCTTTCTCTGCCAAGGTTGGAAGGGGTCTAGAATCCCTTCTATTTCTCATCTATCTTCTGCCACACACATGGGTCTTCTTGTACTTATCAGGGTCATCCAGGTTCATTATACCATTCAGAAAATTATTTTATTCTTCCTTTTAATTTGAAGCCTATGTCCTTTATGCTTTCAGAATATATAGTCTATTTCCTCACATATTTTCCCATGTACATACATTTTCAATTACTTAAACTCCTTAACTTCTAACGAGCATTAAAAATCAAGGGACATTTCTCTGGAAGTCTGTGTTTTAAAGTGAGTCTGCTCTCATTCTTTCCATCTGTCGGTAATTGGGCCTTCATGTTCAGTCATGCTGTTCATAGTCAAGGTCAGTTAGATTTTATTTTGTGCAGCTGCAAGATAAGTAGTTTTTCATATTATTGCTCACCAAAAATTAATGTATTATAGAAGATTTTGTTCTATTCAGTCATACATGCAATTTAGATCTTCATAATAAGGTATCATAATATATCCTTTGAGTTTATATCCTCAAAGTAAGAATTTAGAAAAAAGGACTTGGCTGAGATTAGTTGAAAATCAGATGTTCCTTTGATTGCTCTCCATAAAGTTTTTTTTAAAAAAAATTTCATTTGGAGAAAACCAGTTTTTACTTTGAGACATAATTGTACCAAAATATTTTCATTTTATGTTTTTTCTTACAAAAATAAATATTTTGTTTTCTTTTCATTCGAAGTTATTACTTGTAATTTAATCGCCAGGATCTTTAGCAAATTTTTTACTCCTTAAACCTTAATTTCCTAATTTTACACTGTCACTGTCACTGTCCTCCCATTGTTCATCGACTTGCTCAAGCGGGCCCAGTAACATTGTGAGACTTGTTGTTACTGTGTTTGGCATATCGAATACGTCACGAGTAGCTTGCCAGGTTTTGCCATGCGGGCAAGATACTCTCGGTACTACAAGTGATTGACAGTGTCAATGAATGTCTTTTAGATCAGATGATTTGCAAATATATTTTTATATCAGAGCATCAATTTCCTTATAGTATAACTTTCTGGATCACACAGTCACACTTTCCTGATAGATCTAAATTCCCCATTTCAAAAGCTAACCCAAGTTCAGCAATTTATATGTCAGCAAAATTATGGAAGACATTTATTAAACTGTTAAACTTTTTCAAAATAACGTCAGTTACTTCATTTAGACAACATGAGTTAATTGCTGGCCAACAGACATGGATAACATTATCTGAGTTAGGCACATAAACATAAATAGAGGCATAAAGAGTCATCTCACACACACTGCAGTGGAAGTTATTTAAACCCTACCTCTCAAGTAGATGAGAGTGAAAGGAATATAAATGTTATTAGTTGAATTTCACACTCTCCATTGATCAGGTCTCAGTAATGGCACAGTCTGTCCTATTAACCAGTTAAATCATATCATGTAAATATGTGGGTTTTTTCCTCTGGCTTCTAATCACTTTTTAGTCTTTCCATGTTCTCACAGAGGAATCAAGTATATTTTCAGCTAAGAATACCTCCTTGAAGTGAGATTTGTCCCTACTGATAGTACCCAGTTCATGCCAGCTTTCATGAACACAGCAATAGCATGTCTCGGGGCACAGGCTTGGTCAGAGAGAAAACAGAACAAACAACTTAAACATGAATCCCAAATGAAATAAGAGATTGTAAGAATAATTTTAAGTTTCAAAAAAACTTAGGGAACAAAGCCATCAGAGAATAATCCTGGGGAAGGTCCATGCGTGACAGGGGCAGAGAACACTCTATCCTGGATCTAGTTGCCTGTGATCCCCTCCAATCACCGTATAGATTTTCGGTACTGGGAAGATTAGAGTCTCATGGGCAGAGCACACCCAACTCCAGACCTTCACACCCAAACCTTTAGCCCCTTTGAGAAATTCAGACCAGAGTTACTGGGAGAGAGAGCTAGGCAGAGGGAAATGAATCAAGAAAGATGGTCTGAGATTCTGCGATGAAGAGCAAGTCTTGGAGCACAGGAGGGAGAACTTACCACGGAGACACTGAACTCAAAGTTGCAGGCAGATGCTTGTCATCCACGAGAGAGAAACTCCATCTGCTAGCTCCAGATCCTCTGGTACTCAAGGGGTCCTATCTTGGGGTTCTGTGTAGTTGCCAAGTATGCTGTAGGCCCCAAGGATCTTTGACTCTTGGCATAAATGGAAATGTGTATGAGGTCAAGGAGATATTAAGGCGGCGTTTATTGCCTGTAAGCTTGTATACAAGGAAGACAGCACAGGACAGGGTGTCCTGACTGGCTCTCTTAACAAAGGCAGGGGAGAGTTTTTAAAGGCACAGAGAAGGGGAAGGAGTGATGTCAAAACACGTGAGAGATAAAGCCAATTGGTGTGCGCAGACTCAGTAGCAGAACACAGAACATGGTGCCTATAACACTGGTGCTGACCGCGGCATGTAGCTTCTAACATGGGATAAAAATATGTTTGTTAAATAACATTTTAATAAAAAATAAAGCAATCCTATTGCATCACAATATTTGACTTTGTATATAAAAGGCACAACGCTGGGTAGTGTATGTTGGTTATCACAAAGGTTGTTGCTAAGGATAGCAGATCCTGGAAATATGTCCCTGAAAGGTGAATGAGTGTGTGAGTGTGTGTGTGTGTGTGTGTGTGTGTGTGTGATATGATGAGAGGGAAGTCTTGATACATCCTAGTTTATGCAACACTGGTCTTTACTCACCATGGACAACTTCTCTTCCACACTGCTTAGTTTCCTCTAACAAGAGAAACTAGAGAGCCTGGAGAGAGAGTACAGTTGGTAGGGCATTTGCCTTGCACGTGGCTGACCCACCTTAGAACCCTGGCATCCCTTTTAGTTCCCTAGTTAGAGGTAATTTTTGAGTGTAGAACCAGAAGTAATCTCTAGCCAACACCAGGTGTGGCCCCCCTCAAAAAAAAAGAGAAAAAAACTGGAGTTTCTGTTTCCATCTGCAAGTGCCCCCCACCCAAAGTGTCTGTATCTGGGACATGTCCCAAAAGTGCTCATTTCATGAGATGGACAAGAGTTCCAGATCTTCTCCATCCATATTTATTCCCATGTTTCCCCCTCCATCAGTTCAGCCCAATTCACTAGGAATGGGGTGGATGCTCCTTCTTCACCCTCTACTGAGGAGACCAGGGGTCTCAGACACAGACTGCATCTCCTCATGCCTGCTCTCACGAAAGGGCCATTACTCTGTAGAATGACTGGACTGTGGAAGTGGGCACACAGAACGGGCCCACCCCTGAACTGTGCAGATAGGATAGGTTCTGTAGAGTGTGAGATGTGTAGGGAGCACAGATAATAAGTACTGTGCTGGGTCCAGGACATGGACATCTTCCAGTATCAATAATGTCATCTGGACCACTAGCTATGCCTCTTTGGACATCATGATTCTCAGGAGATGGATGGGTACAGTTCAAGGGCCGAGAGGGTGTGGACAGCCTATCATGACTTCTTCCTGGCAATTTCTTGCTGGCAGTTCCTCTAATGAACGTTTTCCCCATATTCAGGGCCTTAAAAGGGCATATCTGGCCTCTCACATCTAGAGAAACAAAAGTGCAGAATCCAAGGGCGTCACATGGGTGTGGAAACAGAACATCTGTGTTCTGTGCTTTCATAGTGCTTGAATGAAGCACACGGCTCCTGAGATTCCTTTAATGGAAACTGGATCCTCTGACCCCTGTTTCCTGGTGGTCTCTCCTGACTGACAGGTGTCAATTTCCTATTTCTATTACTCCTTTCCTCCTGACCACAAAGGAGAAAACACTTTATCCTGGGAAGATGGAGATGGAGACAAGAACATGCTCTCCACGGGGAGATCTTGTCTTTCCACCCCTTCTTTGACTTCTGCATGTGTCCTATCTGGGTACCTGGGAGATATTATGAGAGTGGTACTTTCAGAGCGATCACAGATTAACCAAGGTCCCTGGGAGTAATGAGACAGAGACCAGTCTTTTTCCTTTAAACACTTAGATCCCATATTGCATACAGTCATCATGTCCTCTTAGGGTTTACAATCTGTCATTATTCCTCTGACCTCTTGAAACTATATTATCTTTCTGACCTCTTGAAACAGTACTGCCTTTGTATAGCTGATAAGGGCTCACAGAAGCTCAGAACCCTGGGGAGGCAGAAATCCACAACGTTCTTTGGGAGTCTCTGAGAATCTCTTCAAGGGGAGGGCCTGATCCCACAAGTCAGGGGAAGCCCTGGACAACTGTAATGAATAGACCAGTAAATTTAGGTTTTTACCCCAGGTTTTTGTCTTCATCTGAGTAATGGGAAATTAATTCAAGAATAGGGGTCCTTGCAGAGACAGTTTTCTGAGGCAAAGGGAAGGAAGATGCCATTGTCCAAGAATAGGCAAAGCCTTTTACCTTTCCATAGCACTTAGAGCAGAAAAGTGGTGCCCGTTCAGAAGAGTGCAGAGCAAAATTTATCCCTTTCTACTGATGCCTGGAGCTATGTTCACTGAGTGCTCATGTGCCTTCATGAGGAACATGATCACATTAACTGAATAAAAACTTATGCCTTTATTTCCTGGACTTTAAGTGCATACCAAGGAAAGGCCGGAAACACATTCCACTTTGCTGGGGGAAAAGCACACCTCGATCATACTATGAGCTCCCTTCAGCATTTCAGCAGGAAACCTGAAACTTCTGCTTTTTTTCCTCTCTGCGGCAGAGTGTTGCTGAGCAGACTTAGACAGTGAGAGCCATACCTCTACCGTTGCGTGCCTACAGTACCTTAGTACAGCAGTACTAATTACTTCTGTACTTTTTCTCCCAACAGCTTCATTCATCAATCATCATGAATTGAAACTGTCCTGTCCTAGGTCTGGAAAAGGGTAATTTTATTTAAATTATTTTATTTTTATTAAATTTTTACTTAAATGTAAAAAGGTAAAAAGGTAAAGGCCCTCCCGTTGATCGTTGATTTGCTCGAGCGGGCCCAGTAACGTCTCCATTGGAGACTTTGTTGTTACTGTGTCTGGCATATCGAATACTCTCGGTAGCTTGCCGGGCTCTCCGAGAGGGGTGGAGGAATCGAACTCGGGTCGGCCATGTTGGCCGCTTGTAAGGCGAACGCCCTACCGCTGTGCTAATTTATTCTGTCATAACCTGTACTTTCTTCTCCTGAACTTCTCCAGTAGGGAAGAGCTCTTCTGCATTAACTTCAGCTATTGTGTTATGCAGAATTACCATTAGGACAAGAAAAGCAAGAGAAAATAGTAATTCTTTCTCTTGGAGGACCAATTATCAGTGTGAGAATTGGAGGTCCTTGCCCACTATAAGTGGAGTCCCATGAGTCACTACTTTTGCAGTGTCAGGAATCAAATCCAGGACCTTAGACATGCAACACATGTCCTCTACCATTGAACCACATTATGGCCTGTGATTGGTCATTTTATTAAGCATATTTTGTTATTTTAGAATATTTTTCAACTTACCGAGTTACTGCAAATATAGAAGAGAGAACCTACATATGCTCTACATCAACATTTTCCTCTTATCAACATTTTAAGTTCTTAGCATATACGTTTATCACAATTAATATCAGAATGAAGACAAATACAAGGATAGAAGGAATTTGAGACCTCTGATACTGATAGGTACAAAATAGTATCTCAATTCCTAGTCAGGTTAGCATAAAGCTTCACACCTGAGGCCTAATTATTCCTGTTCTGACAATAAACACAATATATCAGCTCTAAACAAAAAAGGCAAGAGAAAAACCATACAAAAGGACCCAAGAATTGCTCTGTTAAACACATTTTTAATTAAGGAGCCATGATTTACAAAGTTACTGATAATTGCATTTTAGACACACAATAATTCAACACCAATCCCTCCACCAGTGTCAACTTCTCTCCACCAAATTCCCAAAATTCCCCAATTCCCTCTTCATCCCAATCCCCATTCCACCATTCCACAACCCCCTACCTCCCACATCCACTCCCCAACTTGACAGGCACATTACAAACTTTCAGTTGTTTCCATGTTTTGATCTCACGTTTTCAGTTCTGTTGAATCTGTGTTTTGGTATATGGCTATACCCCTCACTTCTCTCACTGATATAACTGATTCCCTGATGCCTGTTCACCCATTGTTTTTTGTTCTCTTCTTCCCCCTCTTGATTTCTTTTCTTCTTTGTATTTCTCCTCTCTAAACACTACAATAAGATACCATCCCACACCCGTGATATTGGCACATATCAAAATTAGTAGGAACAATCTGCGTTGGCGGGGATGTGGTGAAAGGGAACTCTTATCTACTGCTGGACAGAATGTTGTCTTGTACAACCCCTGTGGACAACAGCATGGAGAGTTCTTGATAAACTTAGAATTGAAGGGGCTGGAGCGATAGCACAGCGGGTAGGGCATTTGCCTTGCACGCAGCCAACCTGGGTTTGATTCCCAGCATCCCATACAGTCCCTGAGCACTGCCAGGAGTAATTCCTGAGTGCAGAGCCAGGAATAACCCCTGAGCATTGCCTGGTGTGACTCCCCCCAAAAAAGTAATAAAAAAACTAGAATTGAAATGCCTCAGCAATTACATATGACTCAGCAATTACACTTTTGGGCATCTATCCCCAGGACATAAAAACATTCTCTCAAAAGGACATATGCAATGAATAGAAACTTTCACAAAGAAGAAATCTGAATGGCTAAAAGGCACATGAGAAAATGCTCCATATCATTAATCATCAGGGAGATGCAGATCAAAACCACAATGAGATATCATTTCACACCACAGAGACTGACCCATATCCACAAGAACAAAAGCAATCGGTGCTGGCGCGGATGTGATGAGAAAGGGACACTCCTTCACTGTGGGTGGGAATGCCGACTGGTTCAGCCCTTTTGGAAAACAGTATGGACGATTCTCAAAAAATTAGAAATTGAGCTCCCATTTGATCCAGCAATACCACTCCTGGGAATATATCCCAGAGACACAAAAAAGTATAGTCGGAGTGACATCTGCAATTGTTTGTTCATTGCAGCACTCCTTACAATTAGCCAGAATCTGGAAAAAACCTGAGTGCCCAAGAACAGATGACTGGTTAAAGAAACTTTGGTACATTTACACAATGGAGTACTATGTAGCTGTTAGAAAAGACGAAGTCATGAAATCTACATATAAGTGGTACTACATGGAAAGTATCATGTTAAGTGAAATGACTCAGAAAGAAAGGGATAGACATAGAAAGATTGCATTCATCTGAGGAACATAAAGCAACAAAATAGGAGTCTAACACCCAAGAATGGCCGAGATTAGTACCAGGAATTTTACTCCATGACTTGGAGGCCAACCACACATGCTAGGGGAAAAGGGAGCTTAGATAGAGAAGGGAACACCAAATAAAGGTGTTGTGAGGATCCTCCCAGGATGGGAGAAGCATGCTGAAAGTAGACCATAGACCAAACATGATTGTCACCCATTGCCTCTTTTGCAAACCACAACACCCAAAAGGATATAGAGAACAAAAGGGAATGCCCTGCCACAGAGGCAGGGTGGGATTGGGGGGATGGGGAGTGGGAGGGATACTGGGATCTGTGGTGGTGGGAAATGGGCACTGGTGGAGGGATGGGTATTTGATCATTGTATAACTGAAACCCAAGCACAAAAATTTGTTAAGTCTGCAACTGTACCTCATGATGTCTCACTAATAAAAAAAAAGGACATATGCACACCATTATTCATTGCTGCTCAGTATAATAGCTAAGATATGGAATCAACCCAGGTGTCCAATCACAGATGAATGGATTATGAAGATGTGGTATATAGACAACGTAATCCTGTGCAACTGCAAGGATCAGTGAAATCATGCAATTTGCTGCAACATGGTTGGAACTAAAAGATACCATGTTGTGTGAAGTAAGCCAGAAGAAAAAAAGACAAACACAGGATGATTTCACTATCTGTGTAATATAGAATATTGGATGATAAGAAAATGTATTGATAAACACAGTTTTAAAAGTTATACACTAGATCTAAACACAAATATAACACAAATGTTGGAATTAGGGTACAGATAATTTTAAATTATGTTTAAGATATAAAGAGGTTCGTTCAACTGGAGAAAATGGACAAAGATATAGACAATACAAGAAGATATGCTGCAGACTACAACGTGAGCTACAAAAAATTATTTTATAGAATGTCCTGACCCCAAAACAGGCTATTTTCATTGGGGCAACTCAGAGGAGGGCAGGTTGAGTTTCCCTTCCCGCCCCAAGCAGAACCCTAGCAGCTGAAAACCCCCAGAAGCCAACTGCAGCCATGTTTAAGGCCGCTCTCCACCGGCTCGGATGAGACTCACTTATGAGGAAACCTGCAGAAAAACCCAGGTATGCAGGATCCGTGACTGAGATCTCCAAGCTTGCTCAGAGCAGGACTGGGCCTCCTCCCCACAGCCCCCTAGTTATCCAATAGCTTGGCAGTCACACCCCAAAACTGCCCCCAGCACCATATAATCTCATTAACAACCAAGATCCAGAGACCCTGAAATACAGCTCTCAGAACAGAGCGACATAAATCATCCTGGAGCACAGCCACATTCGAGGCTGCTTGACCTTTTATACTCTAGCCCACTAATGTACCAAAAGTAGCACACATTTTATTTGGGTTTAACATACATGCTTGCAATCTATTATACAAGGACTTAAAATGGCTCCAGGATGAAATACAACAATCTTCACACTCTCTTATGGTGGTGAGAAAGTGCACAATGGTGGGAATTGGTATTTGAATATTAAATGTAATGAACTATTGTGAATAATTTTATAAAAAAATAAAATAAAATTTATTTAAAAAATATTTTGAGAATAATTTTGCAGCTTGGCTTACTGCTGGCACATCCTGTTCTCAGAATAGAGAACACTGTGTACTGTAGGAAAATCACATTACAAAAATGTCATTCAAGATCATTATAATAATGCATGCAAACAACATGTAATACCCCTCTGTGACAACTCCCCAGTATAGACTTCTTTCTTTGGTCCTGCCTGCTACTTTCTCACCATATATACAATAAATCTGTTTCTTTCTTGATTCTACTTTGGTAAATTGTTTATTTAACCTTTGGTAAATTCTCCCTGAAACAGAGAAGATAGATATTGCTTTTAATTAAGCCCAGATGCTGAAAAACTGGACAGAATCAGGAGAGATTTTATTTTCAACAAATAGATTGCTAACAAATGCAGCAATATAGCAATATATGTAGATTCTACCAGAGATGTAATGAACTATGCAGGACATAACAGTTACAATGCAAAGAACGTATTTTGATGTTAATTCAGGTAAAAAGAAGTGTAAGATTATAGAGAATTTGTGAACATTATGAGGTGACCAGTGTATGACTCACTCATTTAAATAATAAACAGGTTGGTTTTGTATTTTCTAAGAGCCCATTCCTTTACTATTATTCAATTTTTGTGTTGGGGTGCCACAAACAGTGGTGCTCAAGGACTACTCTTGGGTTTCTCTGGGAAGTGCTTTGGTGTCTATGTGGTAGAAGGGATGGAACATGCAGAGCAGGTACTACAGACATTTGTGCTATGTTCCCTTTCTAAGGACCCTTCTAGTTAGAGATGAATACTGGAATACTGAGAGGGGATAAATTATGATTTTGTGGATACTGACAGATTTTAAAAGCTGAGATACAGGGTTTTTAGAAAGATGTGCTTGGAACTAGATTAGCTAAAATATTGTTGACATTGGGTATGAGAGTACCACAATTGGGTACCAGAATGCTTGTGTGCTTGAGATGTTTGTGTAATAAAAACGTTTTATTGTTGAGTTTCATGGCAACAAGCTTTAACCCCCAAGTAAAATGGACCACAGTTATAAAAAAAGGATCTGAACAAAATGTTTGAGAAAGAAATCAAACCTGGGATTGAGTATGTGGCTCAATGATAGAGTGCAGACTTCACGTGTGAGGCCATGGCTTTGATCCCACCACTGAAAAAAAATTGGAAGAAACTAAAACCTTAAGTGTGTGCTACAAAGTGAAATTATATATTATGCTCAAGTAACCCCATAATCTTTCAGGACATGTTTTGGAGGCCAAATGTTTTGGGAGAACTCATTTCCATTTTAGATAAACTCTTTTAAATCACAGCAAAACATGGGTAATTATTCAACTCACTTTTCCAGCTGGTCTTCCTTGATACACATCCCAGAGGAGGATGCAATCGTGAAAACTCAAGCCAAAATTATTCCCAGAGCAACAAATATCCTAAATAAATTTATATTTTTGACAGAATAGTGACTCAGTCTGTGTCCAATGAACAAAAATATAATAATGAGTAAAAACATAATTTAACATCAGAACACTCCTAAAATTTAAGTTTCTTCCATGAAGAAAATAACACAACACATTTGATCCACCAATGGGCACTGAAATCACGGGAAAGAAAATAAACATGAGGTTCAGACAGTACAGGGGCTAAGGCTCTCACCTTGCACAAGACTGATCCTAGTTCAATCCCCAGCAGTGTATATGGTTCCAAACCCCAAAGCACTGCCAAATATTACTCCTGAACACAGAGCCCAGAATAGCCCTTGAACACAGCCAGGTATGGCCAAACTAACCACATCCCAAGGGGAAAACATGTTACCAATATAGTATTAGGAAGTAATATTTCTTTCCTGAAATAAATAGCAAAAGTATTGTAATATAAAATACCATCGGGGAAGTCATAGTTATTTTTTAATAATCTCTATTTTTCAAAACTGCACTGAAAGATAAAGTGAGAGCACTGAATATTTAAATAAAAGGTGATTACTGCAAAGAAACAGGGCTGTAGCTTAGCTTTAGAAAGTTAAAAATAATGGATACTCAAACTCTGCTGTGACCCAAAAAGAAGTAACTAAGGACCCTGCTGGGGTTAGAAAAAAAAACTAGCCAATCTGAGGACTGTAGTCTGGAAGATATATATATCTCCTTAGGAAGAGCCACCCTTTAAGCTTAATATATCTCTTACTGTGTTCATACAAAATTACTATGAATATTAGTAAGATATAAATTTAATATGATCATTTAAGTGAATTACTAGCTAAGAAAAGGAGAAAGAAGTACAGCATTAGGTGAAATTCTGCCCTTGAACAGATCTCCTAGTAATTTAGAGTGCTGAACCCCCAGATGAGATCCTTGAGTTAATCTCCTGAAAGAAGTTTCTCTGAAAGAAGGCTTTACATCTGTTCATTGTTTATAATGTTCAACCACACCTATGTGTAATTTCTACCCCAAACCCTTTATGATTTCTCTATAATTAATGCTGTGACACTTGAATAAAGGGCCACTGATTACCCGCCAAAAAAAATAATGGATACATGAATGTACAAATAAAAAATAGTTTCTTCAGAAAGAAACGTGTAATATCAAGGGTAAAATCAAGAGCTTGACAAACAAAACACCGGCATTATTTAGAAGTTGTAATAGAAAACACTTATTAACAAATGCAAGACAACCAAGTATTTGCAGAGACATAAAAATATAAAAGATTAAGGGGCTGGAGAGATAGCACAGCGGGTAGGGCGTTTGCCTTGCACACGGACGACCCGGGTTCGATTCCCAGCATCCCATATGGTCCCCTGAGCACTACCAGGAGTAACTCCTGAGTGCAGAGCCAGGAGTAACCCCTGTACATCGCCGGGTGTGACCCAAAAATCAAAATAAAATAAAATATAATAAAAGATTAAACCCACATGGAAATAAAGAGAGAGAAGGAAAGTGCCTTCCATGGAGACAGGCTGGGGGGTGGGGTTTGAGGGTAATGGTGGTGGTGGTGGCGAAACTGGGGACATTGGTGGTGGGAAATGCGCAGTGGTAGAAGAATGGGAGTTGGAACATTGTATGACTGAAATCTGATTATCTAAATCTGATTAAGCTTTACAACTGTCTATCTCACAGTGGAGAAAGAGAGAGAGAGAGAGAGAAAGAAAGAAAGGAAGGAAGGAAGGAAGGAAGGAAGGAAGGAAGAAAGAAAGAAAGAAAGAAAGAAAGAAAGAAAGAAAGAAAGAGAGAAAGGAGGGAGGGAGGGAGGGAAGGAAGGAAGGAAGGAAGGAAGGAAGGAAGGAAGGAAGGAAGGAAGGAAGGAAGGTAATACAAAATGCTACATCCATTTTGGAGGACTCTTTGGCATTCTTGCAAAGTTCAACATAGTATAATCATACAATGTAAAAATTACATGAGATTTTACCAAAATAATTGAAACTTGCACCCACAAAAAAAGCTATAGCAGCTTTTTCATGACAATACCACATTGGTGATGATCAATATATGTTTTAGTAAGTGAAAGAATAAAACAGTCCCCCAAAGCCCTTGCAGAAATGGCTGAGATATTAGAATATCAAATGTCAGAGAATGCAATATTACTTAGTGCCAAAAAAGAAGCATGGAATCAAGAGAAGAGTTACGGAAGAATCTAAAATTCATATTTTCAAGTGAAAGATCAATGCTAAACACTACCCGTTTCCATTTCTATAATATGACATTTCCATTTCTATAATGTCATATTACTGAGACAAGATCAGTGGTTACAGGGACACTGTGAGGGCAAGAATGGACAGACACAAAGCAGGGGTGGGTGCAGTGAGAATACTTCACTGATAAGTACATATCGTTATACACTTGATTTACCTAAAGAAATTACAACAAGGGTGGACCCTACTGTTAAGAACATCCATTGGATGGCTATGATGTAAAGTATAGGTTAATCTCTTGTTAAAATTGTGCTCCTCCTCGGGAAACACCAGACCTCATGGGATAGGGGATGGGCTGGCCCCTCCCATCCCCCTGCCCCCATGGGACCCTGGATGTCATGCTCACGAGTTGCCTCTGGGGACTATTTAAGCTCATTAATGGCCATGATCCAGAGACACACAAAAGAATCTCGGAGCAAAGCAGCTCACAGCAGAGATTTCTCCAGACCCTAATTATGTAAAATTTTAGATTTCTGGGAGCACGCAGCCACAAGAGCAGCTGCGCGGCATCCGATGTTATTCATAGTAGTCAATACAAATAAATTATCTAGCATCTGACTCTTCGGTAGGTACAAGTGGTGGTGGTAAGTTCAAAATAATGGGGTGAAAAGGTGCAATAATGGTGGGACTGGTGTTGAGATATTGAATTTAATACATTATTGTAAACAACTATGAAAATTAAAAAAAATAAAATTAATTTTTTTAAATGTGCTCCTCTACTGAGAAATGTTGGCAATGGAGGTGGTAAAAAATGTTTGTACCTTCCTTTTCATTTTTATGTGAACCTTAAAGTACTCCCAAAACAGTCCCTAAGAAAACACAAATTTAAACCACAAAATCCAAACAACAAAATAGAACATCCTCAGGACAAAGTGAACACAGGGGTGAGCTAGCACTTGGGTTTGCAGTGTAGAGAGCAAGCTTAACAGAAACAGATGAAAGAATGGGAGAAGAAAAGTTTTAAAGTTCACTCCATCTTCTCAGCACAAATGTGAGGCAGGCGTCAGACTCCACAAGACAAGAGTAACACAGGGATATGAAGAAAGATGAAGGCATAGAGGAACTTGACTTTGAGTGTGTGCTAATGAACAATTGAAAACTCTTGTCAGGGAGAGTCCTGACATTTCAGAAGTCATTAGATAGAATATAGAGAAAAGACTAAATATTAAAAAAAATCACTGTACCAGAGAAGTAGTAAGTTTATGAAAAAAATTAGAATGTATGTTGGGGCTGGAGTGATAGCACAGCGGGTAGGGCGTTTGCCTTGCACGCAGCTAACCCGGGTTTGATTCCCAGCATCCAATATGGTCCCCCGAGCACCGCCAGGAGTAATTCCTGAGTGCATGAGCCAGGAATAACCCCTGCGCATCGCCGGGAGTGACCCAAAAAGCAAAAATAAATAAATAAATAAATAGAATGTATGTAACATGCATATATACATGTAAATACATAGCTCAAATGCTACATATAAAACACATTTTAATGTCTCTATATATGTACTACGTAAATATACGTGCTTATATGCACAAATCACTTAACTATACAAAAAGACTTGAGGTGGACATGAGGAAGGCAGAGAAAATGGAAGGTAGAGTTAAAGTTGTTACACTCCAAAATGCATCAGGAGCTCACGTGAAAACTCAGGCTGCCCACCCCCAGCTGCGGCCCAGACTCTTTATCGGCAACATCCTGAGAACACGACGTGCCTGCAGTCTCAGTTGTCCGGAAAGATCCGGCCCTGGAAACACAGTTTCATTTCTGCCTCCCATCAGACACTGGGGCCGCAGCTCCCATCCGCCCCTTCTCCTGGGGCTCAGCCATTTCGTCAAGGGCTGGAGGGGAAGCCATTACCGGAGACCACGAGGGGCTCCTGTCCCACCAGAGGGGACCCACAGAGGCCAGCGGGGCGCGGGCGAGACCCCGAGGCGGGGACCTGCGGGACTGTGAGTGTCCAGGCTCCACACCCCCCTGAAAGCGGGAGGCAGAGTCTGGGGGCAGGGGGAGGCTCAAACGGGCAGGGGGTGGGCACAGCCGCTCCTGGGCAAAGGCAGAGGACCCCGAGGGAGGCCGGAGGGGACCCACAGGACACAGCTGTGTCCTGCTGAGACTGCCAAGGAACCGCGTGCTTGTGGGAGTTGCATGCTTCCCACCCCACCTCTGCAGAAATCTGGGGGTGAAGCCGGGTCCTCCTGGAGCAGGGCAGAGGCCAGAGGGTGGCCACAGTCTTTCCTGAGACAAGGGAAGACCAGAGGGGCACGGTGATGCCCCAGGGAACACAGGCAGTGCGGCCTGGTGTGTGGGCGGCGTCTAAACGTGCAGGCCCGGGACTGCCCAGCACTAGGGCCTGGAGTCTGAGCGTGGGGCGGGCGTTGGGGGTGGGCAGCTACAGGCTGGCAGCGGGAGGGTCCACTCTGGCTGGAGTTAAGGTGCTGAACCCAGTGAGGACAGGCAGGGCCTGCAGATACCCCATCCCCTCTGCAGTACCGGGAACACTTACGGGCTTGTGGGCTATGCCTTCCTCTCCGCAGACCCGGCGTGAGCGTGAAGAATCAGGTTTTAGAGGCAAGGACGAGTCTGCCGAGGGCGAATTTTAAGGCAGGACTGAAAGTTCCTGGGCGGGCCCTTATCAGACTTACTCTTGAGAGCCACAGGCCCGCTGATAGCCTGTGGTGTCCTGCCTTCTGCACCTGGCTCTGAGCTGGGGTGAGCATGAGATCAGGTCTCCAGGTCGGCCTGGGGAGGACTGGAAGGCTGGGAACAGCCGACTTGAGGACAGATTAGAGGGCTCCTGAAGTCCCAGAAACTTGCAAAGTCCCAAAATCTTCCCCTGCTGTCAGTTCTGTGAAATACCAGTGCGGGGTGGGCTCAGGGGACAAATTTTGCATTCAGAGCTGAGAGTCTGGGGATTCACTACAAGAAACAGTAACTCAGGTGACCAGAGAGGGACACACAAGCCTCACTGCAGTCAAAGGGAGGGGTTGAGGGAGGAGGGACTGACCCTGGCCCCAAGGGAGGAGCAGTATGACAGCCTGCTGGTGCTCCGGGACCCAGAGGCAATGCCACACTACGTGGGGTCTTGATTTCTATATTGGGTGTAAGGACGAGGGACCCAGGTCAGCTGAGGGAGGTCACGGCTTGTAGAGGAGCTAGAAAGGATCCAGAGAGCGACTGAGGGAACTTCAAGCATCTAGGACCTCAGCTCAGACCAATGGAGGGATCATAGAAGAACAATGTACTGTCCCATGGTGGAATCGCCAGAAAGGGCTAAGCATGGGTTTCATCCCAGCTCTGTATCTGCCGGAGACTGGGAACGTGTTCCAGGAGCCCAATTGACTTCTGCAGAGACAGGGTCCAAGTTATCCCAGCACACAAATGGGGCTGTGAGGGAGGGCAGCGGCATCCTGAACCCAAAAATAAGACCTAGAGGCAATGGACAGCAGATCGCAGGAGACAAGTCATGATCTGATTCTGGAGAGTCTGGGAAACTGGGGTTCCATTTATGACATGGACCCTGTGGTACACAGGGTCAGGGCATTTGAAACTCTGCAGAAGCCCAGCTGTGGTAAGGAGACTGGTATCTTTTTGGTTTTTTTTTTTTTTTGCTTTTTGGGTCACACCTGGCGATGCACAGGGGTTACTCCTGGCTCTGCACTCAGGAGTTACTCCTGGCGGTGCTCAGGGGACCATATGGGATGCTGGGAATCGAACCCGGGTCGGCCGCGTGCAAGGCAAATGTCCTACCCGCTGTGCTATCTCTCCAGCCCCGAGACTGGTATCTTTGAGCCCCTGAAGGGTGGGCCTCTGTGTTGGGTCTTTTGAGCTCCATGCAGGGTGAGGTGAAGTGTATCCTGACTTCTGCCTCTGGGGTCATGGAGTGCTGAGGGTCCTGCTGTGAAGAATGTTGCTCAGGTCAGTAGAGAGTGAAGTTCTGGGCAATGGAAGGAGACTAAAAGGGCCTTGAGCCCTGTAAGAAGCACTGCCAGAAAAACCCACGCATGAACTCCTGGAGGCTAAGCGAGCTGTCAGGAAGGGAGGCCTCCCTGCCTCCTAAGATAAGCACAGCGGTGGCCTTGCTCTTAGGATCCTCCCTCTGGGGAGTACATAGGCCTGAGAACATTCCCTGATGGGACCAAGTACGGTGGCTTGAGGCAGGAGGGGACTCCCAGTGCACACAGTGTGTCTGCATGGAGCCCTGCTCTGCACTGCGATCGCCTGGGGGTGACTGGTGTGGGTCAGCACAGCCTTGCGGCATTAGCAGTGCAGAGGTGCTTGGTGTGCTTTTCTGGTACAGCGACTCCGGGAACTGCATGGTGACACCTACTCTATGCTCCAGATTAGGTGACAAAGTGTAGGAGGCCCAGTACGGAACAGGAGATCAGGGTCAGTTGGTCACCCTGCATGCATAGCCAGTAGTCTTCCACCAGAGGACATAGGGATTCCCAGAGCACCAAAGGTATCCAACAGGCTTCTAGGACTCAAATTTGCTCTGTGTGGCTGCTACTTTGACAATTATCTTATTTCCTTCTTCAGGTTTTCGCAGGACAAGTCTTCCCAGGAGGACAGAGCTTGTGAGAGTAAGAGGACCCCTTTTGAGGATCCAGGTGAGTCACCGTGGTCATTGTCCCCAAGGGCATCTCTGTCCACTGAGGCCATTCACACCTCCTCTCTCCCCCAGGCTTGCAGTATCATCCACTCATCTGTTTCCTGTGAAACGGGTCATCATGCCTGGCGATCACACCCGTGGCTTGATGAAGCTTGAGGAAGAACATCAGGCACCGAAAGATGAACCTGTCCTGGAATTCGGACAGCCGAACTGGAGTGATGAGGAAGACACCAGCTTCTCCTCCTCGTCCTGCTCCTTCTCTCTGTGCTCTTCCTGGTCCTCTTCGGAGTTCTTGTCTTCCTCCTCTTACTCCTCTCTGTCCTATTCCTCCCTCTCTTCCTCCTCTCTCCCGGATCTGGAAGATACTGAAGAGGAGCTTGCTGGGGAACCCATTGTTCCCCCAGAAATCCCCAGTCCTGTGCTCTCTCCTTGCAGTGGGGAGGGCGCTGCCGAGATGCAGGCCCAGGGGGAGAGTTCCAGCCACGCTGAAGAGGGGCCAGATAGGGTGCAGGGAGCAGCAGTCGCTGAGCCGTGCGGCCTGGGGGTGTTGGATGGGAAGATGGCCGAGATGGTGGGGTTCCTGCTGCTCAAGTATGTCACTCGGGAGCTCCTCCGCGAGGCCGAGATTCTGAGTGTAGTGTGCCCTGATGAGCCCGGGCTCTTGCCCGTCCTCTTCCCGCGGGCCCGTGAGTGTTTGCAGCTCACCTTTGGCATTGAGGTGGTGGAAGTGGATCCCCAGCAGCACACCTATGTCCTGATCGCTGACCTGGGCTTCCGCCACGCTGAGGCCGTGTGCCCTGACTCCGGCTTGCTGCAGAACTGCGTGCTGCTCTTCATCTTGGGCGTCATCATCCGGGAGGGCGACTGCGCCACGGAGGAGGCCATCTGGGGTGCACTCAGTATGATTGGCTTGCAGGCTGGGGAGCAGCACGCCATCTTCGGGGATCCCGGGGAGCTCCTCAGCCAAGTGTGGGTGCAGGAGCAGTACCTGGAGTGCAGGCAGGTGCTGGGCAGTGATCCCCCGCGCTCTGTGTTTCGGTGGGGCCCCAGCGCCCATGCTGCCACGTGCCAGGTGAGAGTCCTGGAGTTCTGGCTCAGTGGCAGGAGCAGGGCTCAGGACTCCTTCCACCTGCAAGCTGAGACTGAGCCGGAGGAGGGGTCTGAGCTGGGATCCCAGAGTGGTGAGAGAGCAGGGCAGGATTAGCAGCTGATGCCTGGGGAGCAGGTTTCCCACCCAGGGTGTCCTAGGCTTCCTCTTCTCTGTGATGCCTTGGGCTTTGCTCTTGATTTCCCAGGTTTTGCATTTTTCCCTATTAGTAGAAGCTCAAATGACTGTAGCCTTTGAAGTTTTTTATGACCCTATTCACACCTGTGTTTGTATTTTTGAAATGCAAGAGATTTTTGGAATCTTTGTTTAATTGATTGTGATAAAGTCTACCTTGGTTGGTGACAAAGAATTAGATTGCATGGTTTTTCAATAGAAATTTTCTTGATAATGTAATGGAAGTGAGCATTCCAGTGGATGGAGTCACAAATGGAAAAATAGAAGTAAGCTATGTCATCATTTTCACTTCTTGTGCCCTTTAATAAAAGTCTGTGTGTGTGCACTCCTGGTTAAGCTTGCATTATTCAAGGAGAAATTAAATTTTCCTTTAAACAGTGTTGTCACTGATTGAAACTCTGTAGTTTACAATGCTATTAATATTGGTTTCTCATGCACATGAGGAAGGAGCCATTCAATCTCAATGAGTAAGCCTCCAATGAAGGGCTCATTTCCCAGACATCATTGATCTCTTCTTTGGAAGGCCCTGGGCTACTTGCGGTAATAAGTGTGATGCACCCCAGCTCAGACAGCAATAATGCAGGGGCCTATTATTTCAACGGATATGATTAGCTTTTCCCTTAGGCCCATAGAACAAGTTAAATATGTCAGAAGTTATGGGGTCCAGCCTAGGAATAGATTAGGAATTTCTGCGCTAGCATACTTCAAAACACTCTACACTGAACTTTAATTAGAGTTTATTAACCTAGAAGTGGTAGGTGTCTGGACAGTCATAAGAAGATAATATGAAGGGAGAGAAAGGTCTGGAATAGGAGTGTCTTTGGAGCATATTGTGGGATCATACGGAAAATGGAAAGAAAGCTCCTGGGGCAAGTGAGAAGGTATATGGACTCCTATTCTCCTGCAATGCAACACAGCGTGGAACTGGGTATCATCCCATTTTGAGAGAACGTGTCCTCACAGTCAGGGTCTTCCTCGTATGTAGACCCAGGAGAGTCACTGGACAGCCTTGTTCTGCCTATTTAGCTGAGACAAATGGACTCCATGGCAATGACATTGAAGTATGTAACCTATAGTGTCTCTTGTCATATTGTAAGCAGGGCTAAATTTTCCTGGGTATGAAATGAAAGAATATAGTGGCTCACATGCAAGAGGAGCTACGATGGAGAGGAAATGTTCTGTGAATTGTGTAGTTCCTGCAACTGGTGAATTCCCACTGAAGCATATTAAATAAGGTATCATCTAGGAAGACTTAACAAGTTTTCTTGATTTTCCTCTCAGTTCCCTACATAATTGAAAAATCTTAATTCCATGAAAAGAAAGGCAATTAAAAGAATATGGTGGGGGCTGGATAGATAGCAGAGCAGGTAGGGCATTTGCCTTGCACGCGGCCAACCCAAGTTCGATTCCCAGATTCCCAGCATCCCATATGGTCCCCTGAGCACCACCAGGAGTAATTCTTGAGTGCAGAGCCAGGAGTAACCCCTGTTCATTGCCAGGTGTGACCCAAAAATCAAAAAAGAAAAAAAAAAGAATATAGTGGGAGCTGTAAAGGCCCTCCCGTTGATCGTCGATTTGCTCAAGCGGGCCCAGTAACGTCTCCATTGGAGACTTTGTTGTTACTGTGTCTGGCATATCGAATACTCTCGGTAGCTTGCCGGGCTCTCCGAGAGGGGCGGAGGAATCGAACTCGGGTCGGCCATGTTGGCCGCGTGTAAGGCGAACGCCCTACCACTGTGCTATTGCTCGCCTTACAAGCCCGCTTGAGCAAATCGACGATCAACGGGAGGACCTTTACCTTTACCTTTACATTTACCTATAGTGGGAGCTGTAGAGATAATACAGCATGTAAGGCACTTGGTTTGCATGTGGCCAACCCAGGTCAATATCCAGCACTCGATATGGTACTTCAAACCCCTCTAGGAGTTATTCCTGAGCACCAAATCAGGGGTATGCCCTGAGAACTACCTGGTGCGGCCCCCAAACAAAAAGATTGGAATGGGGCAGGGAACTAATATTGATGTATCTACAAGTCATGAAAATTCTTTACCAGAGTGCCAGGGAGATTGCTCATGGAATGAGCGCAGTCTTTGTATATAAGTGGCCATGGTTCTATTCCTGACACCACATGGGCCCTGAGACCCACTGGGAGCAACCTTCTGCCACAGGGCCTAGAATATCCCAGCCTGAGTGCAGCATTGTGTGATTCTGTGTAACTTCATATGCAGGGTCTTCCTCCTTGAAGGAAAACCCACAAGTAACTAGAGAGACTTGCTCTCCCTGCTCAGCTGAGTCACAGGGTCTTAAGGGAAATGACATTGAACTAGATGACTTATTTTTATTTATTTTTAAAATAAAAGGCTTGCACTTTTTTTTTGCTTTTTGGGTCACACCTGGCGATGCACAGGGGTTACTCCTGGCTCTGCACTCAGGAATTACTCCCAGGGGTGCTCGGGGGGGACCATATGGGATGCTGGGAATCGAACCTGGGTCGGCCGTGTGCAAGGCAGACGCCCTACCCGCTGTGCTATTGCTCCAGCCCCCAAAGGTTTGCACTTTAAAGATTAAAATCTTTAGGCCAGGGACTCTGCCACAGACGGACCAGAAATTGTGCCCGGTTTATTAGTACATTTCCTACAGTCCCATAAACAACAAACCCATATCAGAGATGAAGAAACTGAGACTCATAGGCCAAAACCTTTCATGATACCTGAATGCTAGGACACAGCCCATGAAAACTGATAATGTAGTACTGATTATTCTCATTCTGACTGAAAGGGATTGAGAAGAGTCTTTCTCATTTGGAATATAAATGAACATTGTACAGGAATACCATATGGTAAATAACATTAGACCCTTGGCATCTGCCTGCAGAATTGATTTAACCAAGAGTGTATGGGAGAGAGGAAACCATGAGGTGTTTTTTGGTGAAGGAAAGCTGCTACTTCAGTCTTTGGTGTGATGTTGGAACACTGAATCCCTAGAAACGTATTAATGCCATTATAAATCAAGGTTATGGAAGAAAGAACATTTTGAAACAGATATTTCAATAATGTTCCAAAATGTTAATAGTTCAAATCGAATAATTACAATATTTGACAGGTGTGAGTGGATCATAAAGAGATACAACTTTATGCTGCCCACAGAAACCTCATTTTAATTCTAGAAGCAAATATCCTATAAAAACCCATTCCGATATTCAATAGCAGAGTGAATTAAATGCACTAATAGACTATGGTCTACAAAAGAACGCACAATGTAAAACTCTTTTTGTTGTAATTCCATCCGTGCCAGTAGTTACCAGAGGAAAACGGCAATGTCCTAGAGCTCCTGCCTTGCAAGCATATGGTCACGAGCTCAAACCCTTGGGTTGCTGGGCTAGAGCAATAGAACAGCAGATAGAAGCTTGCCTGCATGTGGTCTACCCTGGTTCGATCCCTAGCATCCCATATGGTCCCCTGAGCACCTTCAGGAGTGATTCCTGAGTGTAGAGCCAGAAGTGAGCATCGCCAAGTGAGCCCACCCCCCCAAAAAAAAACTCAAAGATACAAAGCCTTGGGGTGCCACATGCACTAAGTGTGATCCTGAGAGATCTGTTGTTTGTGCCTGGCAGAACTACTCTCTGTTATTCTGGGCACCATAAAAATACCGAATGAAGTTAATTAAACCAGTAAAATGTATTCAAACTTGAAGAATGTAAAGAAAGTGGGTCATTTGACTACAATAATGGGAACAGAAAAGATTTTGACAGAAATTTATACACAGCCCTGAAAAAACTTTCTAATATAATGTTAAAAAGTACTTTCCATTTTCAAAAACCCTCAATATGCTAAATCAACTAAAACAGAAATAGCTAGAGGTAATTTTGGGAATTGCTAGAGGTAATTTGTGAGGGTCAGTCATAAAAATATTCTGTCACCCTCTACTATTTAGCACTGAATTCTAACACAAAGCTAGAGTACTGAATACTGCTATACAAAAAAATCCCAAGTGTGACTATTGAAACATTGAGATAATTCCTACACTGAATTGTGGTGACTATTCTTGTTAGAGGTAAAAGAGTAGGCATGTGAAATATTCAAATGACACTTCAGGAAGATAATATATGGAAGATCGCTCCAGCAAAATCAAGAGCTTTATAAAACAAAGTCAAAATATATTTCAGAAAAGTAAGACTGAATAATCCATTCACCTACATGGGAAACTCAAAATGTTAACATAGTAAAAATAGACCAAAATAGACAAGAGCCTCAGGAAAGCACCTCAAAGAATTAACAGACATTGACCCTTTCCTGGAGCTACTTAGTGACATTAAATCCAGGAATTTCTGTCTTTCCCTACTAGGTCATCAGCAATGTAAAATTAAAAAATTGAGAGCAACATTAAACGCAAACACACATAACAACACAATTACGTGAAAGTCCCAAATCAGATCCAGTTACAAAACCAGAAGCTGGCATGGAACTCTGCAAATCTCTCTCACTGCTGGTGGGAAGACCTGAAAGTATGGCCACTTTACAGGGCAGATGAGACTCCCTTAGGGGAAAAGGGAGCTCAGATAGAGAAGGGACCACCAAAATAAGGTGTTGGGAGGATCCTCCCAGGATGGGAGAAGCATGCTGAAAGTAGACTATAGACCAAACATGATTGTCACCCATTGCCTCTTTTGCAAACCACAACACCCAATAAGAGAGAACAAAAGGGAATGTCCTGCCACAGAGGCAGGGTGGGATGGGGGGATGGGAGGGGGGAGGGATACTGGGATCCGTGGTGGTAGGAAATGGGCACTGGTGGAGGGATGGGTATTTGATCATTGTATAATTGAAACCCAAGCACAAAAATTTGTAAGTCTACAACTGTACTTCATATGTCTCACTAATAATAAGAAAAACAAATAAATAAATAAATAGACTTCAGGATCACGCAATCATAAGAGTATTAAAGTCTGCACTATGACTACCAAAAGGAGATCAGTGACTGGCAGGAATTGTGGGTGGAGGGAAGACAGGCAAAGATAGGATTCTTAGTGCAATCAAAATAGTCCTTATAACACACAGTGATGGGTTCATGTCATCATTATACACTCATCAAAACTCATAAAATATACACCATCCAGAGTGATTTCTAAGAGACGAGTATAGAGTTGGAGGCCAGATATTACAAATGCTAAAGCTCTTGCTTTCGTGCGGCCCACTTTGATTTGATGCCCGCAAAAGCTTTAAGTCCATTTGCACTTCTAGAATGATCCATGAACACAGAGCCAGGAGTCAGCCAAGAACACCACCATCTCTAGACCAAAATCCAAAACCAGAAACAAGTCCAACGTCCAAATCAAAACAAAGTATGGCTTTTGAAAGGGCATGATGCTTCAATGTAGATTTGTCAATTAAAAACAAGTACCACTAGAACAGAGTATGTTCATAACGGGGAGACAGTAATAGGCGGGTGCAGAGGTTAGATGGGCTATCTCTGGACCTTCTACAATATTCTGGGAAATAAAATAGGAAACACACAACTGAATGGACTCTGATATCCAATCAGACCTAAATATGGCAGTGATGAGTATGTGTATTTGATCTCATAGTAACTTTTCAGAGCACAGTGAGGAGTCAGGGCAGATGAGGGAGATGTAGGCTGCACAGCCTGAGTGCAGAGGAAACGATGGGAAGAGAAACATTTTAAACCCTTCTCCTAGACTCTTTATCTGCACAAATGTGAGGCAGACCCTCAGGAGGCACATGATAGGAGCCTAGAGGGAACAAAGGAACATCACTGAAGGAGATAGGGCAGTTAAGCTCAGCGCATAATATGTTTCAGTGACCACCTGGAATCTCTTTAGTGGGAGAGGAATTGCCTTTCAAAACGTACAATTCGATTAGAATAAGAATATTGTGTAGAATAAGAATAGTGAGTATCAGAGTGACGTCAAGCTTACTCAGAGTAGGCACTCTGGGAAAAAAACGTGTCTGTTATAGTAATAAACATAAAGTCTTTTAATAAGTAAAACACAGATCAAACACATGCTCATCTGTATCCGTGCATGGGGCATGCACCTGTATCAGCGCACAACGCCCCGGGCTCAGGTGGCGATGTGGACTCTGCTTCTGGCCGGGAAGGAAGGTGGAGAGTGGAAAGCTCTGCGCACCAGGATGCAGTAACAACTCATCTCCGACTGCAGCCAGCCCGGCCTGCCCACCCCCACCTGCGGCCCAGACTCTTCATCCGCAACGTCCAGAGAACACAATGTGCCTGAAGGCTGAGCTGCCCCTAATGATAGGCCCCTGGAAACAATGTTTCTCCTCACGTCTCCCATCAGCCACTGGGGCCACAGTTCCCCTCCATCCCTTCTCCTGGGGCTCAGCCATTTCATCAAGGGCTGGAGGCGAAGCCGTTGCTGGAGACCACCAGGGGCTCCTATCCCACCAGAGGAGACCCACAGAAGCCAGCAGGGCACCGACGACACCCCGAGGCAGGGGCCTGCGGGACTGTGAGTGTCCAGGCTCCACACCTCCCTGAGACTGGGAGGCAGAGCTCTGGGGGCAGTGGGAGGCTCAGTCTGGCAGGGGGTGGGCACAGACACTCCTGGGCAAAGGCAGAGGACCCTGAGGGAGGCCGGAGGGGACCCACAGGATGCACCTGTGTCCTGCTGAGACTGCCAAGGAACCGCGTGCCTGTGGGAGTTGCACGCCTCGCACTCCATCTCTGCAGAAATCTGGGGGTGAAGCCAGGTCCTCTTGGAGCAGGGCAGAGGCCAGAGGATGACCGCAGTCTTTCCTGGGCCAAGGGAAGACCAGAGGGGCACAGAGACGCCCCAGGGAACACAGCCAGTACGGCCTGGTGTGTGGGCGCCCAAATGTGCAGGCCCGGGACTGCCCAGCACTAGGGTCTGGGGTCTGAGCGTGGGGCGGGCGTTGGGGGTGGGCAGCTACAGGCTGGCAGCGGGAGGGTCCACTCTGGCTGGAGTTAAAGTGCTGAGCCTAGTGAGGACAGGTGGGGCCTGCAGATACCCCATCCCCTCTGCAATATCGGGAACACTCACAGGCTTGTGGGCTATGCCTTCCTCTCTGCAGACCCCGAGTGAAAGTGGGGAATCAACTCTTAGCCTGAGGGGTGGTCCGAGAAGGAATATTAATGGGGGACTGAGGGTTCCTGGGCCCTTATCAGAGTTGCTCCGGGGAGCCGCAGGTGCGCTGATCCCCCAAGGTGTCCTGCCTTCTGTATCTGGCTCTGAGCTGGGGTGAGCATGAGATCAGGTCTCCAGGTCGGCCTGAGGAGAGCTCATAGGCTGGGAGCATCAGAGTTGAGGACTCAAAGGCAGATTAGAGGGTCCGTGCAAAGTCCCAAAACCTTCCCCCTGCTGTCAGTTCTGGGAGACCCCAGTTGGGGATGAGCTCAGGGAACAATTGTTTGCATGCGGGGCTGAGAGTCTGGTGATTCACTGCAAGGAGCAGGAAGTCATGTGATCGGAGAGGGATGCGCAAGCCTCACTGCAGTCAATCAGAGGGGCTGAGGGATGAAGGACTGAGCTTGACACAAAGGGAAGAGCAGGATCACAGCCGGCTGATGCTTCTGGACCCAGAGGCAGTGCCACACCACGTGGGGGTCTTGATTTCTACATCTGGGTCTCCACGAGATACAGTGGGGGTAAGGACGAGAGAGCCAGGGATGCTACTCAGAATTCAAAGAGGGGACTTAGGGGCTTAGGTCCCCAGACCTAAGGAGGCAGCTTAAAAACACACACATGCTGTGTCATGGTGGTAGCCAAGAGAAGGCTGAACCAGGAGGCACCTGCAGCTCCGAATCTGGCAGGACTGGGCACATGGCCTGGGAACAGGGCAGAGGGACGCAGAGGCAGGGCCCAGATCACGCTGCCACATCCTTGCGTGTTGTCCTGTTTCTGAAGTTCCTCTGATGGCAGGTGCAGTTGGGTGTGTGGAGTGAAAGCAGCATGTCCTGGGATTTGCAGAGTCACCCAAAAGTAGCTTTGATGCTGATTCCAGCAGATGGTGTTAGGGGCAGCCATTGTCAGACTGGGAACTCCCAAACCCTCACTCACAGAAGCTTCAGGAGTAGGAGTTGGTTTGCAAGCCTGAGCGTGGAGACAGCTCCTGCTCCTTAATCCACACGAAGGAAATTTTCAGTCTACAGGGAGGATGGAAGGGAAGGTGTAAAAATGCAGGAGAGCTGAAAGAGCAAGCAGAGGAAATGGCAGAGGGCCGGGGGCTGGGCAGGAGACCAGGAGGTCCCTGAGCAAACCAAGGGAGGGACTCTGTTGATAGTTGATGGAAAGAAATGTGTTGCACCCTGTGGGGAGTGTGCCCAAGAACTCCGATAAGAGTCCCTCGGGAATAACTTTGTAACCTGTGGTGATTCAATAAACAATATTGTTTTAAAAAATCAGGCCCTCAGCACAACGTCTGAGCTCTGCCGCAGTAGCACCTAATATGCGACAGGACACTTGCCGGGAGGGGGGCGGGCTTTGCACCTCGTGTGAAGGACCTCCTGAAAGTAAGTGGACTTGTCTTCATAAGTGACAATGTCTCGTCTGTGTGCGCATCCCCTAGACAGCTGCAAGTCGGAAACTCATCCACATCTTCCGGCCCATCCCTTACTGAATCCTGGGGGACCCCTGGCCATCAGGTCATCAGTTCTATGCAGCTCCATAATTGAGGCGTTTTTCTTCCTGCACTTGATATACACAGTTCCTTTCTCACAGACTGTCCTTTACTTGTGGTTTCTCTCTGAGGTCCCAGTTCTAATCTACTGGTCAAACAGTGTAGCCATATTCCAGAACCATGCAGTTTTGGATACTGTGTGATTTAAAACCAGAGAGTGCAATATCTTCCAAATTCTTTTGTGTCAGAAAGACCTTGGTTATTCAGGGAATTTCAAAGTTTCAGACACATTCTCCTAAGGTAGCAAACACTTTAAGCTTTAAGCCCTTTGAAATGTCATGGGAATTTTGATGGGGACTGCATTGAATATGTGTAGTATTTTGGGTAGGATGGTCATCTTAAAAATGTTGATTCCCAGAACGCATGAAGGAGGAAGGTTTTTCTTTTTTTGAGGTGTCCTCTTCTATTTGTTTCATTGTCATTTCTTTTCAAGCTATCATTCTTTCACACCGATTGCTAAGTTGATTCCTAGGTACTTGATGTTTGCATCACTATATTTGTAATATAGACAGTGTTTTGTTTATTTCGTCCACATGGTTTCTTGGCGTTTTCCCATTCTGAGCCCTGGCCAGCTCCAGGCAGCAGAGACCCTGAGTGCAAGCTCACCTCTATTTGTAGGGAGTCCTACAGTCTGATGTGGGTGTACTCAAGGTGGGACTTCTGGTTCTGAGGTGTGGAGGAAGAACATGTTTTGCCAGCCTGAAGATTAAAACCCTAGGAGGACATAGGGAATCCACCTCAGTATGCAAGCCCCTGGCCTTTTGACCACAGGAGGGACAAGTCCTAGGGGTGGGAGGAAGGCGCTGGGTAGGGATGATGTGGAACAAACTTCTGTGTCCCTCAGGAACTCACAGAAAACAAGACCTGGTTCTTAGAGGACATCTGGGCCTTGTGGAGGCCTCTGCTCTGCACAGCCCCAGTAACTGTCTAGTCCAGATGAGGACCCTAGCAGTCAGTGACTATGTCTCAGAACCCTGACAAATGGAATAGCACAGAAATCTGACCTTCCTCTGCAATCTGGCTGGGCCCTGCTCACTTGCTCAGATCCTCAGGATGGGAGAGCCTTGTTCTGTAGTCTGCACACAGGTCACCTTTAGGGGGTCCCAGGGGCTGAAGGGGCTCCGGAGGAGGAGCCAGCAGTCTCCCCATGCAGGATCCTGGAGACCCCTGGGACTATGAGCACAGAGATGATCCCCACCAGTGGATACTGTCGAAGTGCTCAGTGCCCCCACTTACCCCAGCCCCAAGTCAGACATGAACCGAGGCTTTGACATTTGTGTCTTAGGCACCATATTATTGTTTCTTCCAGGCTTAGGTGACATCTGTCCAGAAGAACAGAGCCTGTGGCTGTTTGTACCTCTTCATTTGCGTGGGTAAGTTTACATTGGTTCAAAATGTTCAGTGTTCTCATTGAGGAACCATGAGCTTCTCTGACTATCTGCTGGTGCCCTCGAGAGGAAGATCACTCTGTTTCTCCAGGGCACTAGCCCAAGAAATATGTATTTCCAACCATGTCCAGTACCAGATGTACTGAACCACAGTGTACTGAGTCTCCCTCCCTTTTGATCTCCCTGCCTTGTCAGCCCTCTGCAAATCAAAGCTCTGTGGTCTTCCTCCACTGTGTTTGCAGTTGGTATTTTTTCCTTACTGAGCTTTTTTCCTATGTAGCTCACGTATGAGTGGGATAATCTAATAGTTTCCTTTCTCCTTGAGGTAAGTCACCTTTGTGAGGGCCCCACGGGTGCACGTGGCACCGTGGCCTCTCAAACTCCCTCTTTCCTTCAGACCTTCAGCCCATCAAGAACCACCTGTGAACATGCCTGCTGCCTGTGCCATATGTGAATCCATGCCTTATGGTAATAAGTGTGCGGTCTGCAAGGTTGAGGAGAAAGGTCAGTATCCACAAGAGGCCCAGAGTCACAAGCATGGGCATCTGTCCAGTCCGGGAAGGGGAAGGCTGAATTCCCCTCCTCTCCCTCCCACTCTGTCCTGTTTCAGGACATCCCAGAGGACGTGGCACCTCCTGGTTCACCAGTGCTCACAAAGGTCCTTGTGAAAGTCCTTTCAAGGTCTTTATCTTCCCCAGGGCACCAGGCTGTCCCTCTGGGGAGCCAGCCTAAGGACACAGCCACCAGCCAAGCGAATGCAGTGCCAAATCATCAGGAGGATGCAGAAGAAGCCTGGGCTGCCCTCAGAGATGCATTGTATGACAAGATGGCTAATCTTGCGGGGTTCCTGCTCCTCAAGTTCTGCAGTAAGGAGCTGACCACTAAGGAAGAAATGCTGAGAACCGTCCTGAATAATGACGAGGAGCACTTCCATCTCATCTTCAGCCAGGTCTGTGAGTGCTTGCAGCTGGTCTTTGGTGTTGATGTGATAGAAATAGACCCCCAGGTCCAGAGCTTTACCTTGGTCACCAGCCTGGGCCTCACTTATGATGGGATGGTGGGCCCAGAGAAAGCCATGCCCAACAGTGGCCTGCTGGCAATGGTCTTGGGAATCATCCTGCTGGAGGATGGCTGTGCCTCCGAGGATGACATGTGGGGGGCATTGAGTTTGGTGGGAGTGTACCCCGGGGTGGAGCATTTCATCTATGGGGAACCCAGGGAGCTCCTCACCAATGTGTGGGTAGAGCAGCAGTATCTGGAGTACCGGCAGGTGCCCGGAAGTGACCCTGCTGTCTACCAATTCCGCTGGGGCCCCAGGGCCCGCACTGAAACCAACAGGGAGAAGGTCTTAAACTTTTTACTCAGGCTGTACAACAGTCAACGCAAGTCTTTCTTCACCATGCCTGAAGAACCTCAAATTGAAGGAGAAGGAGGTGGCTTGGGCCAGTAATCTAGCGATTCAGAGGGCAGTTAGGTTTCCAGGTGGTTTTGACAAGGTCCAGTGGACAACACTGGGGTGAATTTTGGGTTCGTGTTCTCTGTGATGACTTGACAATTGTCTTGGTCTTCTTAGAAATATTTTATTTGTTCTTTGTAGTAGAAGAAAATGTGAATTTTACATGAAATTGTGAACACAATGAACTGTAATGTCGATACACTTGAGAAATTGTCTTACTATTTTGTTAAATAAATGGAAACATTCCGGTGATTTTGTGAACTTTATATGATAAATTTGCATTGAAATAGAAATTGCCATAAAATTGTAACCAATGTTGAATGAAATCCAGTCAAAAATAAAAAGGAGACAGTTAATTTCATACTTCATCTAATTAAATTTCTTTGAAAAAGAAAATATGTGTGTTGCCTGGAGTCACTGGATTATGCATAATAGTGCCCCATTTCTCAGATATGTACAAAACAAATGGCTTTTCTTAGGGCCATTTGTTTTGAGCAGGGGATACAAGGATCGGGGACCTGAACTGTTCTAAACACAGTACATGATACTCTCCATGTCCATATATTTATAAGCAAATTTGATGACTTCATTTTTCCCTACAGTTGAATAGTATTCCATTGTGTATTTGTACCAGAGTTTATCCATTTGTCTGTTCTTGGGCACTCAGGTTGTTTCCAGATTCTGGCTATTGTGAATAGTGTTAAAATTAACATAGAAATACAGGTGGTGTTTCTGCTGTGTGTTCTTGGGCCCCCATCACTGCATCAACTGGGAGATCAATTTCTAGTTGTTTTTTTTTTTTTTTTTGCTTTTTGGGTCACTAACCGGCGATGCACAGGGGTTACTCCTGGCTCTGCATTCAGGAATCACTCCTGGTGGTGCTCGAGGGACCATATGGGATGCTGGGAATCGAACCCGGGCAGGCTGTGTGCAAGGCAAACACCCTACCCGCTGTGCTATTGCTCCAGCCCCCATAATTTCTAGTTTTTTGAGGAATGTCCATATTGTTTTCCCAAAAGGCTAGACCAGTATAGTATGATACTAATATCCAAGGCCAGGTAAAACGGGTCAGGAGGACTGGTCAATGGTTAGAAGCTTGCATCAAGTGTGTGTTAGGCAAAGGGTAGTTAGGATAGAGAAGGGACCAGTATGACAATGACAGTACTAGTTGGAAATCATCACTCTGGACAAGAACTGAGTATTGAAAGTAGTTAAAGTGATATACATGATAACCTTTCAGTATCTGTATTGCAAATCATAAATGTCAAAAAGAAAGAGACAGAGAGGAATTGAGAAAGAGAGAAGGAAAGTGTCTGACACTGAGGCAGAAGGGGGTGTGGGGTGGGAAGGGAAACTGGGGACATGGGTGATGGAAAATGTACACTGGTGAAGGGATGGGTGTTGGAACATTATATAACTGAAACTTAATCATGAACAACCTTGCAATTGTGTATCTCACTGGGATTCAATAAAAAAACATTTAAAATAAGAGTGACATTGTAGGATCTGCTCATTTAAGGACAAAGATGAGAGGTTTCTAATACCCAACAAGCGAGAGAGGGAATGAGCACTGTGGATCTATGACAGAGGAATCGAGTGAGTGTAACTGCCTGAATTTGATTAGTTTTAGGCCCTACAACTTGAAGAACTTTCTGTAGGAGGCAGTGATCACAGAGCTATGTGTTACCAGGGGACAGTCATAAGCCAGTGTTTCGGAGGGGAGAAGATCCCCATGTCCTCTGAGTGTCCTGGGTGTTCATGGAGACACCTAAGAGAAACCTCATGTGGAATGTGTGAAGGTGTGTATAATCTTTTCCCCGGTTCTGAGACAAGGTGAGGTATAGGATGTTTTGGATTTGTTTTCATTTTGTTTTGTTGGTCACACCTGGAGATGTTCAGGGGTTACTCCTGGCTCTACCTTCAGGAATTATTCCTGGCAGTTGTCGATTGAAGGACCACATGTGATGCCAGGGATCAAACTTGGGTCAACGAGACAAGGCAAATGCCTTACAAGTTGTACTATCTCTTGCCCCTGGTGAGGGGCCTTTGTCTCCATCATCAGTCAGGATTTCCTCACAGGCACACTAGTAGGCCCTTCCTCCTTGACACAAGTCACTGGAAATGCCTGTTATCCTTGGCCAGCAGAGCCAGAAAGTCTACAGAGAAATGACAGTGAACTATGTGGCCTAGTCTTTGCCTTGATCAACTGTAAGTATGGGCTAGATTTGCCTAGTAAAGAAACTATGAAAATAGTGGCTCACTTGGAAGAGAAGCTGCGAAGTGGGAGAGGAGCTAGTCTCTAAATTTTGGGGAAGGGTTCCCTGCAGCTGATGCATTCCCACAGACATATTAAATAAGATGTCCTCTACGAGGGCATGTGCTAAACAAAATTTTCTCGTGTTCATGTCAGTTTGCCACAGGCCTGCAAAATCTCTTAAATATCGTGGAAATTAGGGCAAAACTATTTTTTTTTGCCTTTTAGGTCACACCCAGCGATGCACGGGGGTTACTCCTGGCTCATGCACTCAGGAATTACTTCTAACGGTGCTCGGGGGACCATGTGGGATACTGGTATGAGGGACAGGCCCAAAATGGACCACCGGAATTAATTTAGCTTAGCTTAATAGGAACCTGCATTGCAAAATAACTGGTTTTTCTGCACCTGAGCAAGGAATTCAGATACAGATGCCCCAAGTTGCAAGTCACAAGAAGGGGGGGGGGGGGTTAGAGCAGATAACTAGATGTCTCTCACAAGACCCATGTCACAAGACCCAGGACTGCCCTAAAAATCAGGACGTTCCTAAGCACTGACGCAAGTGTTGATCTTTAAACTATAAGCTACAAAGTGATGTACCCTTAATTGGATTGATTAGGAAAGTATCTGTTATTACAAATCTATTGGCTATGAAATGCAACGGCTCTGCTGTAACGGTCGGTGAAGGCTTATGAAAGATCTCCTTTGAAGAAGCTTGGGGTCTTTACCCAACCTGCCGGACTTGCGTGTCTGTGTAGGTGGTTGGACTCTGGCTAGCCAGTCTTACAATAAACCCTGCTCGCTGTTTGCAGTCTCTGGAGTCTCTTTGTCATTAACGGGAGATTTCGATCCACGCCCTAACACTGGGAATCGAACCCGGTTGCAAGGCAAATGCCCTACCTTCTGTGTTAGCACTCCACTCCCAGAGAAAAACTAATTGTTAAGTACTGTAGCATTGTAGCACTGTCTTCCTATTGCTCATCGATTTGCTCTAGCAGGCACCAGTAACGTCTCCATTTGTCTCTGTCACGTGCTAGTGTAGCCCAACAGTGCCTGCTTGCTCCAAGAACACGAAGTGAGACTTGTTGTTACTGTTTTTGGCATATCGAATATGCCACGGATAGCTTGCCAGGCTCTGCCGTGCGGGTGGGATACTCTCGGGAGCTTTCCAGGCTCTCTGAAAGGGACAGAGGAATTTCTGTGTACAAGGCAAAGTCTCTACTCGCTGTGCTATCTCTCCGCCCTTTTAAGTACTACTCAGCAAATTTTTTTCTGCACACGCAGAGAGACCTATTAATGGGTGAGCTTAATTTTTACATACTAGACACTCATATACAATCCCTGGCACCAAGAACCACTGCGAGTAGCGATTTCAGATGACAGAGCTGGGAATGCAAGCGTGTATAGCCAGCCCCCACCTCCCCGGGAAACAAAGAATTTTACTTTTGTGCCAGTTTTATCAGCACATCAAGTACAGTCTCATAAACAACAAGGCTGCTTCACAGATGAGCAACTTGAAGCTCATGGGCTCCGAAGAGTCCTGAGATTACAGAGCGCGAGGACTGAAACAGATTTCTGGGAACTCCTCTGTACCGTTTAGGGTCTCACAGTCCCTGTCTCAGAAGATCTCCTGCGCCCTCATCCTTCTCTCTCCTTCCCACTCAATCATATCTCCCGGAGTGAGAAAGTCAAACTGTTTACAAAGTAGTAAACATGTAAGAAAGCACAAGGTCACCAGAGAAATGAAACCGATCCTGACTGGGGTTCCTTCCACCTGGAGCCAGAGCTTTCTGACAACTGATTGCCCTGCGTCGGTATTTCTATACACTCCAAGACCTTTCCAAAAGTCTATCACCTTCCTCCAGAGTTCCCTCGTGTCTACTTCTGGAACATGGCAAGCTGACCAACTGCCCACTGCTGTTCCCATGAGGATAACCTTGATTGTGTGTGTCCCCCGCTCCCCCCACCCCCCCGCTAGCTGGACACAACTGATTCATCAGGACCCAGCCCTCACCATGGGTTCTCCGTGTGCTGACTATGAAGCCATTCTTTTTTTAAATTTTTATTAGTGAAACACCATGAGGTACAGTTGTAGACTTACAAATTTTTGTGCTTGGGTTTCAATTATACAATGCTCAAATACCCATCCCTCCACCAGTGCCCATTCTCCACCACCACTGATCCCAGTATCCCTCCCACCCCCATCCCCCCATCCCATCCTGCCTCTGTGGCAGGGCATTCCCTTTGGTTCTCTCTCTCCTTTTGGGTGCTGTGGTTTGCAAAAGAGGCATTGAGTGGCAATCATGTTCGGTCTAAAGTCTACTCTCAGCACGCATCTCCCATCCTGGGAGGATCCTCCAAACACCCTTTATTTGGTGCTTCTTTCTCTATCTGAGCTGCCCTTTCCCCTAGAATGCCCGGCTGGCCTTTAAGCCATCGAGTAGTCCTTCTGGTACTGATCTCGTATGAAGCCATTCTTGCTCATGCAAAGTTTTTCAAGGTGTGAGACCAACTAGGGTTTCTAATTTCCCCACAGTTAAAACTATTCTATTGGAATTTCTGCTCGTGCATTCTAGAAAGTGGCCACCAGAGGGATTATTCTAGGAGATGTTTCCAATCAGAATATGATAGAAGTTGGTTTATTGGTTTAAATAATACTCAAGGAAGTTAATCTATCTGCTTTGCTTTGAGGATGTGTGAGGCTGAACCCCCCCCCCCCAAAAAAAAAGCCAGATAGAGTCATGGGACCTAATGTTATCTCAAAAAATTAAAGTCAGATTGGTTTTGCTTTTTCCCAGCTTGAGCCCTGATGATATCTACGCATTATACTTTCTCTTGATAATGGCACATGCAACACAAGAGCGCTTGGTTGAAAAGATGATAGAAAAATTCATAAAATATTATTGCTACAGTGTAGGATAACATTGTTTTGTCCTTCCTGCATAGCCTCGGGTAGTTTAGATTTATTGGGTTGCTCCCATCACAGTGCTCCTCTTCCTCTATGTTTATTTGTAACTTCTTTCTTTGTGCTCTGATGACCTGTAAATACTGTTTTTCTCTTCTTCCTAAGTCCTTTGCATAGTTTATTCAGAGCAATGTCCTTTTTGTATGCACACAAGAAGATAGTATATGCTAAACTTTTGTAACATGACTCTCAGTGATATTTTCCTCCTGGGCATCTGTTCTCTCACCTTAGCCTCAGCTGCCCTTACTTCCTAGTGCCCCCAAAAACAGGGTCCTGAAGGATGGAACCAGGGCAAGCCATAAGCTATGTGCTACCCTGGCATCGAGATAGCCCTGGCCAAGGTGCCATAATGCTTAACTATAAGTTAAGAGCTTAGTCATGGACAAATGCTGTCATGATCCAAAAAGTAATAAGTAGATTCGGACCCTGCTAGGGTTAGGAATGATTAATCTGGCCTGAGAGCTGTAGTCTGAGTCTGTGGCAAGATGTTCCCAGGAGAGCTGCCCTACAAGCCTCAATGTTATCTCTTACTATGTCCATATAAAAATAA
Organism: Sorex fumeus; assembly: GCF_029834395.1. Taxonomy (NCBI): domain Eukaryota; kingdom Metazoa; phylum Chordata; class Mammalia; order Eulipotyphla; family Soricidae; genus Sorex; species Sorex fumeus. The sequence continues at coordinate 24,250,933 of NW_026606132.1, read as the reverse complement.
CTAGCATTAAGATGTTGATAGAGTTATTGGATTGAGGAAAGGAGAAAAACACCTTAAGGGGTATTTTGCCCCTGGGCAGTCAGGAAGGGCTTTGGAATACCTTTTAGGTGGTGTTTCCTTTGAACCCGGTGGGCCTTCAGGAGAAGGGCTTTCTTATGTTGATTTTGCTACCTGACTGGGTGCAGTGTTTGTGGGAGAGAGCAGGGCAGCAAAATGGAGTGAGGAGAGACTAGCAAGGGGGACAGAGAGAGAAGGATGTAGAAGAAGAATACAGGACAGGTGTGTGGAGAGAGAGAGTGAGCCCAGGATGTGAGACGGAGTGCGGATGGATGAGCGGGAGAAACAGGAAGAGAAGGGAATGAGGGGCAGTGTGAGACTAGAATGGGAGGCTCAGAGAGACTGGGGCAGGCGCTTGGGGAGAATGGAATAAACGGCATCTGATCAAACAAAGGGCTTGGCCTTCTAGTCCACTTCATTTAGTGTTGCAAGTGGCAAGATCATGTTATATCCTGACATCACATATCTTCCTTGGGTAATCACCAAGAGTAATACCTGAGCACAAAGCAAGCAGTAAACCCTGAACATAGCCATATGAATGCCTGCCCCCCCCCCCCCCAATTCACAAAATTTAAAGAAACCTGGAACTGTGTTTCAACTAAATCCATACACTTAGGTTGGCAGAAAAGCCATTTGGAAGCTAGTTGCATCTAATATTAAAGGAGAACTTGTTTGCATTTATATAAAAGTGTTCAATCCATAAAGCTTTATTGGATTCTGCTCAACACTTTTGTCAGCCTGGTGTTTCCTGATGGAAATTCCAAATGAGGCCCCACCATGAAATGAAGAGTTAAGCGAAGAATTATTCACAGAAGCTGTCATTGAAAAGCGAAGAGTCAACAAAGTGGCCAGGGTTTGAAGAACCAGGGGAATGAATAATAGACAAAGAGTTTATCAAGAATATAAAATAACTAAAATTTATAGACCTTGCCTAAAACTCTTAGAAGCAAGAGGAAAAACAACATCATGCAGTTCACAGAATGCACATAGAATGTAGTAGAAATATTATTTGAAGAAATTATAGATAAAATTTTACCAAATTTGTGGGAGAAAACAGACATAGACCCCAAAATCTCCAAAGAGGTCCGCACAAATTAAATCCAGTCACCCATTGAGACACAGCAAAATTACATTGGTAAAAAGAGATATTTAAAATGCTCTGCGGTACTGGTTAAACTACACAAGAAGAAATCACCCAACCCCATCAAAAAATGGGGGGAGGAAATGAACAGAAACTTTCCCAAAGAAGAAATCCGAATGGCAAAAAGGCACACGAGAAAATGCTCTACATCACTAATCATCAGAGAGATGCAGATCAAAACAACAATGAGATATCATTTCACACCACAGAGACTGGCCCACATCCACAAGAACAAAAGCAACAGGTGCTGGCGCGGATGTGGCGAGAAAGGGACCCTCCTTCACTGCTGGTGGGAATGCAGGCTGGTCCAACCCTTTTGGAAAACAGTATGGACGATTCTCAAAAAATTAGAATTCGATCTCCCATTTGACCCAGCTATAGCACTCCTGGGAATATATCCCAGAGAGGCAAAAATGTATAGTCGAAGTGACATCTGCAATTGTTTGTTCATTGCAGCACTCTTTACAATAGCCAAAATCTGGAAAAAACCTGAGTGCCCGAGAACAGATGACTGGTTAAAGAAGCTTTGGTACATTTACACAATGGAGTACTATGTAGCTGTTAGAAAAGATGAAGTTATGAAATTTACATACAAGTGGTACTACATGGAAAGTATCATGTTAAGCGAAATGAGTCAGAAAGAGCGGGATAGCATTTGACCCAGCAATACCACTCCTGGGAATATATCCCAGAGAGGCAAAAATGTATAGTCGAAGTGACATCTGCACTTGCTTGTTCATTGCAGCACTCTTTACAATAGCCAGAAACTGGAAGAAACCTGAATGCCCAAGAACAGATGACTGGTTAAAGAAACTTTGGTACATCTACACAATGGAGTACTATGTAGCTCTTAGAAAAGATGAAGTCATGAAATTTACATACAAGTGGTACAATATGGAAAGTATCATGCTAAGCGAAATGAGTCAGAAAGAGAGGGATAGACATAGAAAGATTATATTCATCTGGGAGATATAAAGTAACAAAGTATGAGATTAATACCCAAGAATAGCTGAGATCAGCACCAGGAGGATTACTCCATAACTTAGAGGCCAGCCGGGTATCCTAGAGGAAAGGGCAGTTCAGATAGAGAAGGGAGCACCAAATAAAGGATGTTTGGAGGATCCTCCCAGGAGGGGAGATGTATGTCGAAAGTATACTATGGACTGAACATGTTTGCCACTCAATGCCTCTTTTGCAGACCACAACACCCAAAAGGAGAGAGAGAACACAGGGGATTGCCCTGCCACAGAGACAGGGGGTTGGGGGGATGGGGGTGGGAGGGATATTATCCATGGTGGTGGAAAATGGGCACTGGTGGAGGGATGGGTATCTGATCATTGTATAATTGAAACCAAAGCACAAAAAATTGTAAATCTACAACTGTAAAAAAAAATAAAATAAAATAAAGGGAGAAAAAAAAAGAAAGAGCGGGATAGACACAGAAAGATTGCATTCATCTGGGGAACATAAAGCAACAAAACGGGAGACTAACACCCAGGAATGGCTGAGATTAGTACCAGGAATTTTGCTCCATGACTTGAAGGCCAGCCACATGTGCTAGGTGAAAAGGAAGCTCAGATAGAGAAGAGAGCACCAAATAAAGGGTGTTATGAAGACCCTCCCAGGGTGGGAGAGACGTGTTAAAAGTAGTCTATAGACCAAACTTGATTGCCACTCAATGCCTCTCTTGCAAAACACAGTACCCAAAAGAAGAGAGAGAGAACAAGGGGGAATGCCCTGCCACAGAGGCAGGGTGGGACGGGGGGGGGGGGGGGGAGGGATGCTAGGACCCTTGGTGGGGGAGGATGGGCACTGGTGGAGGGATGGGTACTTGATCATTGTATAACTGAAACCCAAGCACAAAAATTTATAAGTCTATAACTGTACCTCATGGTGTTTCACTAATAAAGGTAAAGGCCCTCCCGTTGATCGTCGATTTGCTCGAGCGGGCCCAGTAACGTCTCCATTGGAGACTTTGTTGTTACTGTGTCTGGCATATCGAATACTCTCGGTAGCTTGCCGGGCTCTCCGATAAAAAATGATAATAAAAAAAATAAATAAAAATAATAAAAAAATAAAATGCTCTGCGGAAAAAATTATAATTGACAAGGAGCTCCCTACAGAAAAATCTACAGATTGCTTAGTGAAATCCTTCCAGGCCCGAAAGGAATGTCAGAGTAAATTTAAAGTGCTGATAGAGAGGAATTTTAATTGTGATACTTTATCCTATGTTATCATCAAGAATATGAGAGACAAGACTCTGAACAAATAAAAATTAAAGAAAACCATAGCCATTAAACTGACCTTGCAATAAATCTAAAGGGATGTATTTAAAATGAAAAAGCAATGAATAAAAACTGTAGAAAGGCAATCAGACACTAAAAATACGCCAGCGGGGGTGGGGGTGGAGTAAAAATCTGTCCCATGGGCTGTAATTATAAAATCCTATATTTAATGGTCACAATAACATCATTACAATTGTTCAGAAACAATAAAGATAAGACATTGGAATGGCAATTCAAACATAATAGCAAATTAAAATGTGAAAGCAGGAGAGGAGAGAAGCAGGAGAGAAGAGAATCAGGGAAGGACAAAAGAAAAAAGAACTACATACTACACCCTCCTGACTGAAAGTATTTGAGAGGATTCCTCTCCTGTAGAGCATAAAGAAACACAGAAAGAGACTACCAAATGCCCAACGGGACCAGATGGTTAAAGTTGGCCTACAGAACTGAGTTAACCCAGAGGGACGGGGTGTGGGATTGGAATGAAGAGACCATGAGAAATTAGCAGGGGAGAGCAGGAGGTGTGTAGTTAGAACATTGGTAAGGTAAGGTAAAGGCCCTCCCGTTGATCGTCGATTTGCTCGAGCGGGCCCAGTAACGTCTCCATTGGAGACTTTGTTGTTACTGTGTTTGGCATATCGAATACTCTCGGTAGCTTGCCGGGCTCTCCGAGAGGGGCGGAGGAATCGAACTCGGGTCGGCCACGTTGGCCGCTTGTAAGGCGAACGCCCTACCACTGTGCTATCGCTCCAGCCTTAGAACATTGATTCCTTAGATTTTATAATTAACATTAATCATAATTCTAATAATTACATTTATTACATATAATATACGATATGTAGTTATAATAATTGATTATAAGTTTTATGATTAGCTGTAGCACTGTAGCACTGTCATCCCACTGTTCATTGATTTGCTCAAGCGGACACCAGCAACGTCTCCATTGTGAGACTTGTTACTGTTTTTGGCATATAGAATATGCCATGGGGAGCTTGCCAGGCTCTGCCGTGTGGGCGGGATACTCTCGGTAACTTGCAGGGCTCTCTGAGAGGGACGGAGGAATTGAACCCGGGTTTGCAGAGTGCAAGGCGAACGCCCTGAAAAAAAAAAAGATATTTAAAATTGCTGATGACATAATAATCCTAAATGTTAATCTCTGAGTTTACCAATTAAAAGCTTTGGCATGTGTGTCTGAATCAAGAAGTGATCCAACTTTAAACTGCCTACAGAAACCTCATTTTAATTCTAGCACAAATATACCGATTAATCTTTAGAATATTCAACAGAATCATGAATTAAATGGACTAATAGACTGTGGTTACCAAAGGAACATACATCTTAGCATTATCCAATTCTTTCCATTCCAATTCCCTCTACTAAGAATGCAATGAGGGTCCAGAAGAATAAATCAGTAGTATAGGGTGCCTGACTTACAAACTTGCAAGCATATGGTCATGAGTTTAAATCTTTTTATCAATCCACATACACAATCTGTGATCATGGCAGTTCACTTTTTTGAGCCTGGTAGCCCTGCTCTGTGATTCTAGGCACCACCAGATAAAATGAAATCAAAGAAAAGAAAAATATCTTAAAATAATGAATGCAAGAAAAAAATAAGCATTTGACTACATTAAAGTGAAAATTTTTCAGTGACAGTTCACCAGAAACTTATTTCCAATATAATCACACAAAGACCACTGATGCATTTTACTCCAAATGATTGTCAATGACCACCTGGATCCTCCCGGGAGAGGACTAGCCCACCAAAAAATATTATGAGTAAAATACGTTTTAAAAGTTTAGAATGAAAATATTGAGTATCAGAATAAACTGTGCTTTCTCAAGGTAGGCATTGTCTATCAAAGTAAACCTAAAGTATACAAATTTATAACTTATATAAATGTATACGTTTATGAAGCATTTTAGTCAATATATGTGGTATGGATATTCATGTGCATCTTTGCACAGGTAATGTTCCTGTGATTAACACTCAAGCAATATGTAGGAGAGTGGAACAATTCTGGGGGACAAGGAATGTGGAAAAGGTAGAATCAGTGCACTTGCAGTGGAATGTCACCTCCCAACCCAACTCTTGCCCAAGCCCCAGCTGCTGCTCAGACAGTTCAGTCTTCAGAGCCTTAGAACACAATGTGTTCAAAATCTGTGTTTTCCGCTAAGAAGACCCCCTGGATACAAGATAGTTCTCAGACCTCCCTTGGTGCAGCAGCTCTTCCAGCACCTCCTCCTGGGACTCAGTCTTTTCTGCAAGGGTTGGAAGGGAGTGTCCTGTGTGGGAAGGCGAAGGGCACCTATTGCACAGAGACGAGAGACACTGAGCCCAGCTACTTCCCCAAGAGCCCAGGTGTGGTTCTGGGAGTTCACATTCCCCTCCCTCCTCTGAATTCAGGGATTCAGAGCCTGGGCCTGAGAGGAGCAGGCTGAGGTGTTGGTGGGCAGGAGTAGCCCTGCTAGAGTCAAGGTGAAGGCGGGAGAGGACAGCAAGGCCCCTTGTAACCTGACTCTATTCGCCTGGAAGCCCTGGGGGCCCAAGCAACCGCCAACCAACCTGAAGTGATCTCGCCTCACTTGCTCCTGAAAGGTGCAGCCTGCAGAGGCCAGGAGCTCCGTTTGGGGAGCAGCTTCAGGAGTGGTCAGGAGGGCCCAGCTCAGAGAGGAGTCAAGGTATGTACCCCAAGGGAGGACAGAAGGGACTCACTATCACAACTGAGAAAGTCCAGATGGGGATGTGGGGTGCACGGTTCCTGCCACCCTACTTCTTAAGAGCTCAGGGGATCCTATAAGATCTTGAGGGCTCAGGGCACTGGGCTTCATGGTTCTTTCTCCTAATCAGAACAAAGCTCCTGAGGGAGCCCTGACGAATGGACTCTTGACTCCACCTGGTGGCCCCAGAGGAGGAATCCCAATCATTTCATTAGGCTGGGAGGCCCCTGCATCTCTGTGTAAGGAGAAAGGCCACAGGTCCCCCTAAAGACCGAGTTAACCTGGACCGCACAGATGCCTTTCCTCTATTATTTCTGGAAGACCCCAAGCTAGTGATGAGCTTCGGTCATCATGTTCAGTGACTGGGGATTAGTTATCAAGGAGCAGAGTCTCAGGTCTGCTGAGAGGTGGCTCATTTCTATTCGAAGGGACTGATTTCAATTTTTTAAAAAATTTAAGCACAATGATTTACACAGCCTTCCATCAAAATTTTGGACATTCATTGTTATATCTCCAAACCTACCTGTAGGGTCTTTGTTGCACAACCAATGACCCAAGTTTCCTTTTCTACATCTTCCTGGTCCTCCTTGGTGAATGATTGTTTTTCACATGTTTATAATATTGATATCTCATGCTTTTATTGAATCACTGTGAGAAGTTACAAAGCTTTCAGGTTTAAGTCTTGGTCATACAATGATCAAACAACCATCCCTTCACCAGTGCACATTTTCCACCACCAAGAACCCCAGTATACCCTCCTACTTGGTTGAGGGAATTTTATCTCCTGCTTTTGTTGTTTGGGGAAACACACTTGGCTGTACTCATGGCTTACTCTAGGCTCTGTACTCAGTGATCCAGGGACCCTATAGAGTGTTGGGGATCAAACCTGATGAACTGTATGCAAGACAGTCACCCTACTCCCTGTACAATCTCTCTGGCCCTGAAGTTTTAGGCTTTTTATCCTTAATAGGTATTGGAGTTTGTCAAATGCTTTCTCTTCATCAATTGATATGATTATATGATTTTCTTCTGTTTTGTGCCACAACTGACTGGGGTTGGGTTTTCTCCTGGCTCTGTGCTCATTGATCACTGCTGGCAGGGTTCATGGAACAAGGCTGAACCAAGTTCAGCCTTGTCCAAGTCATACAACTCACCCACTCACCCACTGTCACATCTCTCTGCCACAACCCTATGACTTTTATCTTTCCTTTTGCTGAATATAATGTATAATATCATTTGATATGACCATGTTGTACAGCTTTGCATGCCACAAATGAATTGCACTTGGTCATGAGGAATAATCTTTTTATATGTTGTACAGTTCAATTTGCTAAGATATGTTGAGGAGTTTTTGCACTTACGTTCATCAGGGTTATCTGTCTATAATTTTCCTTTTTCTCTGTGTGTGCTGGGGGTGGGGGCAAGTGACAGCTTTCTATACTCCCAGCTCTATGCTTAGGGAACAATCCTGGTATTGTCCCGGGGCTATATGCGGTGATAAGGGTCAAAACATTTCTGCCAAATGCAAGATAAGAGCCTTATCTTTGGTGTTATCTCCTTGGCCATCTTATTTTCTTTTTTTTTTAGTAATATGTATATCTGCTATGGATATAGAATACATTGGCTTAATACATTTGGAAGTGCTTGAGGACTATAGGTATAGCTTTTTTTTTTTTTGAAGTCTTGATAAATCTCACCAATAAATATGTATGGACCAGGGCTTCTTGTTCCTGGGGAGATTTTAAATTACTGTTGGAGTTTTCTTGCTCACGATTTTTCTGCTTGGATTTTCTACTTCCTACTCATTCAGTTTTGGGAGGTATGAGTCTAAGAGTTCATCCATTTTTTCTAAGTTCACCAGGTCTGTGTTATAGAATTGTTTGTAGTGACCACTTAGAAAGTTGATTTTAAAATATTGTCTACATTTCTGAGTTTTAATTTCTTTTTATTCGGATAATAGCAAATATATTTGGGCTTCCTCTCTTTTTTTTTCCTGTGGGTCACACTTAGCGCCTGGGGTGTCATATTTATTGAAACTTTTAAAAAACCTGGTTCTGTATTTGTTGGCATTTGGTTGTTTTCTTAATTTCTGTATCATTAATATTTGTGCTCATTATAATCTCCTTTTTATTAAGTTTGGGATTCATTTGTGTTCCTTTCCCAGATTTTCAAGTTCTTTGATTAAGTGGTTGATTTGAGATTTCCTTTATTTCATATTTTATATAGGTATAAGTCTGATTTTCATGAGAATTGAAATGTGATCTGTCAGTATTGAGGTATCTTGACAACTATAAAGTATTGAACCACAAAATGCTACGAGTTGAGGTGGGGTTATGGAGGGGCAGAATAAGCTATAGGGCTGCATCATGAGCTTTGGGTCTTCTGATTTGATTTTCTTTTGGGGGGGTCATATTTTGTGATGCTCAGGGTTGTCTCCCACCTCTGCACACAGGAATTATTCCTGGCAGTGCACAGAGGACCATGTGGTATGTTGGGGATTGAACCCAGGTTGGCTGCATGCAAGGCAAACACCTTACCTGCTGTACTCCAGCCCACAGGGTCTTCGATTTTCACATCTTTATATAGGAGAGCTTCAAGACTTGGTGTAAGGAAAAGAGCATCAGGCCAATTGAGAGAGTGTATACAGACTGCATCTATCATCATTGTGAGAATCTGAGTTAAGATTCCTCTGTCTTTAATCTCCTAGAACAAATGTTGCTTCCCAAAAACCCATTGCTGCTATCTGAACTGGACCGGGTACATAAGAGTCGAGAGAGTAGTACCTGGAGTCGTGCTGTCTGAATACAGATTTTAGGGCATCAGAGAGCAGCAGTATTGACGCTGGCAGAGGGAGGGGACTGTCTTGGTAGGACTCAGAGATGACTGAGAAATGACTGAGGAAACCTCGAGACCAGCATAGAGTACATGCTGGGAGGTCTCGAGGCAGGTTACTCTGTATATCTCTCCGGACTTCCTTCTATGGGGATATGAAAGCTGTGGAGTTGATATAAGGTGAAAGGCCTCATATCAAAAAGAGATCAGAGTTCTGATAAGGACCCTGCGGAGGGAGAGGAACCCATCGAAAATGAGATATTAAAACACAGGATACGTCTGCTGTCTGATCTGGCAAGTCCCAAAAGGAAGGATTACTTGGGGCAACAGAGAGAGTACAGTGGATAAGGCTCTGGACCTGCCTGCCACTCCAGTTCAATAAATTTCACTGCATGGACTAAGGAGGGCCAGACAGTAGTAAGCACTGTTGAGTGTTGCCCTGATCACCTCTATATTAAAACTATTTCTTTTCTTTTGTTTTGTTTTGTGGCCACAGCCAGTGGTGCTCAGGAGTAACTCCTGACTCTGCTCTCAGGAACCACTCATAGCATGATATGAGGACCATATGGGATGCCAGGGATCAAACCCAGGTCGACAGCGTGCAAGGCAAGCACCTTACTCACTGTATTATCTCTCCAGACCCTCCAACCTGTTTCCAGTAGCATTCTTTTTCAGTTCTCCTGAATCTGGGAATGGAAACTCAGAATTAATAGGAAGGAATGGGCATTCTATCAGCAGAAATACTCCTGACACACTTATGGTACTCCTGCCAATACAGCATGCCCACAGAATTCCACCTAGCTGGCCCATGGTGATGACTGAAATCCAATCAGCAATGGTCACAGGTATTACATCTTTATTTCTATACTGTGTATCTGGGAGAACTTGTCTGAGAGGTGGTGTTAGTTAAGCATAGGGCACCACTTTGGACAGGAGTAATAGCTCCTGAACCTTCCAGAATGCCAGTTTAGGGACTTTCTGTGGACAGAATGTTACTTCACATATGAAAACAAGGTTCATATATTCTCATTTTTTTTCTTTTTGGGTCACACCTGGAGATACACAGAGGTTACTCCTGGCTCATGCACTCAGGAATTACTCCTGGTGGTGCTCAGGGGACCATATGGGATGCTGGGAATCAAACCTGGGTTGGCCGCGAGCAAAGCTAACGCCCTACCCTCTGTGCTATTGCTCCAGCCGCTTATATAGATTCTTGGTGCCATCACATTGTCTGTCCTGCAATAGTACTGAGTGACACAGTTACATCTGTGGAGTCCTACAGGTGATGTGGGGGTCCTCAGGGTATAGGATCTGATTCTAATGGGCAGGAGAAGGTCATGTGTGGAAGAGTGAAGAACAATCCACAGCTTCCTTACATGCCTAGATAGGATATGCAACCAACCAAAACCACCACCATGGATATAGGGAAACATTCAGGCTAGAATCGTACTCCCCCGTCTTTTTGATCAAGGGGGAACAGGGTATTTGTGGGAAGGATAGAGGGTGTGTGTGGAATATCTTTATGGTTTTTTTAGGTCACAGGGAGAAACAGGGCTGAATCTCAGAAGACATCTGACTGTTGAAGGAACTTCGACTACGCAGAGGACAGACCAAGGTATTGTTCAATCCAGTGAGGAGCCAAGAGATGATGTAAATCCAGAACTAAAGGGGACCCCAGAGAAATGTTACCTATCCCTGCTATATGGCTGGTTCCTTGGAAATTACAGATGTGGGTGTCAGGATGGGAAGAACTTGTTCTGAGGGACTTGACTTCTCAGAATTCCTTTCAACTGCAGGAATTCCAGAGGCTGTCAGAGCCAACAATCTCCTTATTCAGGATTCTGGGTGTTCCTGGGGAGACCATAACACAGACATGATCCTCACAGACAACAGAGGACATTTGGTCAGTTACCCCACCATAAACGCACCCTAATATCAGATAAGAACTGAAGCTTTTGCACCTCTGCCCCAAGCTATATAATCCTTTACTTCCAGTATTAGGTGACATCTGCCCAAAAGAACAGAGCCAGTGAGACTTATTACATCTCTTAAGGTAAGTTCACTTTGGTTCAAAATGTTCAAAGGTCTTATTGAAGTACCATTAGATTTCATGACGGTGTGCTTTTGAGATTCAAGATATATGTTTAAAGATATATGTAACTGTCTAAAACCACCACCGGCACCTTCACATTCCTGTAACACAGTGCACTGAACTCTCCCAGATACTCTGGATCTCTTAACTCATCTGCCTCTGACAACAGAGCTCAGCTCTATGGTCCTTATCTTTGAGTTTCAAAAAAAAGACATGGGGCTGCGAGGGACCAGAGCATTCGGTGGCCAAGAGTCACTTCCCCAGGCTGTCCCACAGTGACGGATGGGCGAAGGACGGGGGAATGGAGAAACGGCCTCAGGATTATTGGTAGTCAGTTTATTTCTCTCTCCTCCTCAGCATAGTCCCATCTCTCCCTTTACAGCACAATTGTAGTCATAGTTTTGGTCGTAGTCTCAGTCATCATAGTGCCATCATCCTAATCTCCTCATAGACCTCAAAGTCCTCTTAGTTCTTGTCTTAGTCTTTATCTTTATCATAGTTCCCACTCTCCCCTTACAGTATGTTTATATAGAAATCTTGAAGGGAAGGGGTACACATAGGTGGGATTGAACATTGTCATAACAACAAACAGAGGTAAAACCACTCCAGGGGAAGTTCTAGGAGATTAACTCAAGGACAAAATCTCATCTGATGGTTTAGCACTCTAGATTACTAGAAGATCCTCTCAAGGGTGGGATTCCATCTGGGGTAGATTGCTTTCTCCTTTCCTCAGCTAGTAATCCATTTAAACAATCATAGTGAATTTACTTCTTATAATATTTCTAGTCATTTTTTATGAACACAGTAAGAAATATATTAAGCTTAAATGTTGGCTCTTCCTAGGGACATCTTGCGATAGACTAGACTAGACTATAGTCCTCAGGCCAGGTTAGTCTTTTCTAACCTCAGCAGGGTCCTCATTCAGTTACTTCTTTTTTTGGTCATGACATAACCATAAGTTGTTCCATGACCACTTATGGTGCTTAGCTTGTCCCCTTTCAATGCTAAGGTACCTTACAGCTTATCCAGGGTCCATCCAGGCCCTTCATCGGGACCCTCCTTTAGAGGGTGTTAGGAAGTAAGAACTGAGACTTAAGTAAGGTAAATATGATGGATTCCTAGGAGTAAATATTATTTGGAGCCAATTAGATCCCATGTTGCAAAAGTATTACATTAACTGTCTTCCTGTGTCTATACAAAAAGGACATTGCTAAACCATGCAAGTGACATAAAGGAAAGATAAAAGCAATATAGGATTATTAGTGCTTGGTGGAATTGGGTGTGCCTCAGGAGCATTGCTGTGAGAGTAGCTCAATAAATTTAAGCTCCCAGCAGGAGGAGCAAAGACAACCCAATGTTATCCAACACTTATCCAGTTTCATTTAAGTTTTTTTTCTGTTTCTGTACTTTCCTCCTCTGCATTCTTATATGTGAAAGATCATTTCATATTTGTCTTTACCAAGAATTTAAACCATATTTGTAAGAACCCCGAAGATTGTACATGTATGGTGAAGTCTCTGATACTCCCTTTCTCCCTATGTCCTGCAGTCTATCAACCACCAACTAGCACACACCTGCTGTCTGGGTGACACATATTTCTTTTTTTTTTAATGGTAGCTTACATAATTGGATTTTTTTTTATTAGTGAAACACCATGAGGTACAGTTGTAGATTTACAATTTTTTGTGCTTGGGTTTCGATTATACAATGATCAGATACCCATCCCTCCACCAGTGCCCATTTTCCACCACCATGGAAAATATCCCTCCCACCCCCATCCCCCCATCCCCCCCTGCCTCTGTGGCAGGGCAATCCCCTGTGTTCTCTCTCTCTTTTTGGGTGTTGTGGTCTGCAAAAGAGGCATTGAGTGGCAAACATGTTCAGTCCATAGTCTACTTTCGACATGCATCTCCCCTCCTGGGAGGATCCTCCAAACACCCTTTATTTGGTGCTCCCGTCTCTATCTGAGCTGCCCTTTCCTCTAGAATGCCCGGCTGGCCACTAAGCTATGGAGTAATCCTCCTGGTGCTGATCTCAGCTATTCTTGGGTATTAATCTCATATTTTGTTACTTTATATCCCCCAGATGAATGCAATCTTTCTATGTCTATCCCTCTCGTTCTGATTCATTTTGCTTAGCATGATACTTTCCATGTTGTACCACTTGTATGTAAATTTCATGACTTCATATTTTCTAAGAGCTACATAGTACTCCATTGTGTAGATGTACCAAAGTTTCTTTAACCAGTCATCTGTTCTTGGGCACTCAGGTTTCTTCCAGTTTCTGGCTATTGTAAAGAGTGCTGCAATGAACAAACAAGTGCAGATGTCACTTCGACTATACATTTTTGCCTCTCTGGGATATATTCCCAGGAGTGGTATTGCTGGGTCAAATGGGAGCTCAATTTCTAATTTTTTGAGAATCGTCCATACTGTTTTCCAGAAGGGCTGAACCAGTCGACATTCCCACCAACAGTGAAGGAGTGTCCCTTTCTCGCCACATCCGCGCCAGCATCGGTTGCTTTTGTTCTTTTGAATGTGGGCCAGTCTCTGAGGTGTGAGATGGTATCTCATTGTGGTTTTGATCTGCATCTCCCTTATGATTAATGGTGTAGAGCATTTTCTCATGTGCTTTTTTACCATTCGGATTTCTTCTTTGAGAAAATTTCTGTTCATTTCATTGCCCCATTTTTGGATGGGGTTGGATGTTTTCTTCTTGTGGAGTTTAACCAGTATTTTGTATATCCTGGATATCAACCCCTTGAGGGTGACACATATTTCTCGTGTTACCATGTCTCACTGTGATAAGTTTGTGTCCTTCAAGGTTGAGGAAGAAATTCAGGACCCACAAGACAAAAAACATCTGGGAAATGGCCAGCTGTTCAAGACCAAGAAAGGGAATGCTAAATTTACCTCCTCCACCACTGTCTCTGTCCTCTTTGAGGACACCACAGGGGAGGTAGCAGCTGCAGGAGTCTTCAGTGATGCCAAAGGTCCTCACTATAGTACTCTCAGGGACCATCACTTCTGGGCGGCATGGCCAACATTCTAGAGAGCCCTCCTGAGAAGGGCAGTGCAAGCAGCTCAAAAGAGAAAGGGCTAAACAGTAGCACAAGTTGAAGCCTGCCTTTAGGATGCATTGCATGACAAGATGTCTGATCTGGTAGGGTTCCTGCACCTCAAATCCTACACTAAGCAGCTGACCATTAAGGAAGTGATGTTTTGAGAACCACCCTTCAACAATGAAAAACTCCTCTTTCATCCTAAGTCAGGTGTATGGTTGGCCTGCTGGTGATGGTCCTGGGATTACTTTTATGGAGGATGATTGTGACTCTGAGGAGGATAATTGTGAATAATTGGGTTTAATAGGGGTTATCCAGGGAGGAAGCACTTCATTTATGCAGAGCTCAGGGAGCTCTTCACTATGTGTGGGTGCAGAAGCAGTACCTAGAGTACCGGGTGGGAGCCAGGTTTAGAAAGAAAAACATGGATTGACATTGACACATTGATTCTAAATGTAGCCTGAAACCACAATTTAAAAGGTTAGCAATGTTTTATGGGTTCAGGAATTGATAAAATTTTCTGAAACCCACAGAAAACTCTTTAATTTTAGCAACAAAGGCACTACATCAGACTTAAGGATTTTCAACAGAATAGTGTATAAATTCACTAAGTTCAACCAAAGAAAATTAAATTTGTCATTATACAATAATTTCCACGACAGTTCTTCAGTTGAGAATGTACTGAGGGTCTGGAGAAATAGAACAGTGTCATAGAATGCCAGCTTTGCAAATTTGCAAGATATGGCCATGGGTTCAGGTCTCCTGGGTCTCACGTGTATCTAGTGCTCCTGGGAGCACTGCTGCTTGAGCCGGGCAGCCCTGTTGTGGGTGATTCTAGGCAACAGCAACATAAAGAGAAATGAAAGAAAGCTGAACAAAATATATTCCAAAAAAACAAAGACTACAATGAAACCACCATAACTAACTTTGGGTCCACATCAAAAACCTTTGAAAACATTCACTACAAGTTGGAGAAATGTTTTTTTCTTAAAACAAATTATTAGAAACTCCTAAACAAACTCAAAAAGGAAGTGGCATTTTTGTGAGACCGTCATAAAAAATATGCTCACATCCACTGCCTGTGCTCATGTTATCTATATACGTGGACGGTGCATGCACGTGTATCCACGCACGATGCCCCGCCCTCAGGTGGCGATGTGGAGTCGGATTCTGGCCGGGAAGGAAGGTGGAGAGTGCAGAGCTCTGTGCACCAGGATGCATTAGCAGCTCATCTCCCACTGCAGCCAGCCGGGCCTGCCCACCCCCAGCTGCGGCCCAGACTCTTCATCCGCAACATCCTGAGAACACGACGTGCCTGCAGTCTCAGTTGTCCGGAAAGATCCGGCCCTGGAAACACAGTTTCATTTCTG
The DNA here is from genome assembly GCF_029834395.1 of Sorex fumeus. Lineage (NCBI taxonomy): Eukaryota > Metazoa > Chordata > Mammalia > Eulipotyphla > Soricidae > Sorex > Sorex fumeus. The sequence continues at coordinate 24,235,374 of NW_026606132.1, read as the reverse complement.
CCTCCCATCAGACACTGGGGCCGCAGCTCCCATCCGCCCCTTCTCCTGGGGCTCAGCCATTTCGTCAAGGGCTGGAGGGGAAGCCATTACCGGAGACCACGAGGGGCTCCTGTCCCACCAGAGGGGACCCACAGAGGCCAGCGGGGCGCGGGCGAGACCCCGAGGCGGGGACCTGCGGGACTGTGAGTGTCCAGGCTCCACACCCCCCTGAAAGCGGGAGGCAGAGTCTGGGGGCAGGGGGAGGCTCAAACGGGCAGGGGGTGGGCACAGCCGCTCCTGGGCAAAGGCAGAGGACCCCGAGGGAGGCCGGAGGGGACCCACAGGACACAGCTGTGTCCTGCTGAGACTGCCAAGGAACCGCGTGCTTGTGGGAGTTGCATGCTTCCCACCCCACCCCTGCAGAAATCTGGGGGTGAAGCCGGGTCCTCCTGGAGCAGGGCAGAGGCCAGAGGGTGGCCACAGTCTCTTCTGAGCCAAGGGAAGACCAGAGGGGCACGGAGATGCCCCAGGGAACACAGGCAGTGCGGCCTGGTGTGTGGGCGGCGTCTAAACGTGCCACCCCAACTGCCCAGCACTAGGGTCTGGGGTCTGAGCGTGGGGCGGGCGTTGGGGGTGGGCAGCTACAGGCTGGCAGCGGGAGGGTCCACTCTGGCTGGAGTTAAGGTGCTAAACCCAGTGAGGACAGGTGGAGCCTGCAGATACCCCGTCCCCTCTGCAATATCGGGAACAGTCACAGGCTTGTGGGCTATGCCCTCCTCTCTGCACACCCCGAGTGAAAGTGGGGAATCATGTCTTAGACCAAGGGCTGTGCTGAGGGAGAATTTTAAGGGAGAACGGAAAGTTCCTGGGCCCTTATCAGAGTTACTCCGGGGAGCCGCACGTGCGCTGATTCCCCAAGGTGTTCTGCATTCTGCACCTGACGCTGAGCTGGGGTGAGCATGAGATCAGGTCTCCAGGTCGGCCTGGGGAGGACTCGGAGGCTTGGAGCAGCAGACTGACGACTCAGAGGCAGATTAGAGGGTCCCCGAAGCCCCAGAGACTTGCAAAGTGCCAGAACCTACGCCTGCTGTCAATTCTGGGAGACCCTAGTAGGGCATAAGCTCAGGGGACATTTTTTTGCATGTAGCGCTGAGAGCCTGGGGATTAACTGCAAGGACCAGGAACTCATGTGATCAGAGAGGGATGCGAAAGCCTCCCTGCAGTTAAAGGGAGGGGCCGAGGGAGGAAGGACTGAGCCTGATCCCAAGGGAGGAGCAGTATGACAGCCCGATGATGTTTCGAGACTTGGAGGCAGTGCCGGACCACGTGCGGTCCTGATTTCTACATCTGGGTGTTCATAGAGATGCAGTACGTGTAAGGACGAGGGATCTAGGTCAGTAGAGGGAGGACACTGCTTTTAAAAGAGCTTGAAAAGGACCGTTTTTGAGAGCAACAGAGGGAACGTCAAGGATCTAGAACCTCAGAGCATTGGAGGAACTGTAGAAGCACAAGCTACTGTCTCATGGTGGAGTCCCCAGAGAGGGATGATCTTTGGCTGCACCCCAGCTTAGTATCTGCTCCAGGAGCCCAGCTGACGTCTGCAGAGGCAAGGCCCAGGTCATGCTGGCACACAAGGGAGATTGTCAGGGAGGGCAGGGGCATCCTGGAACCCAAAACACAGACCTAGAGGCAGTGGACAGTAGTTCGCAGGAGACAAGTCATGATCTGAGCCTGGAGAGTCTTGGGGAGCTGGGGTTCCATTTATAACATGGACTCTGTGGTACACGGGTGGGGGCACTTGGAGCTCTATGGAAACCCAGCTGAGGTAAGAAGACTGAGCTTTTGAGCCCCTCAAGGGTGGGACCCAAGCCACTGTGTTGTGTCTTTGGAGCTCCATTCAAGGTGAGGTGAAGTGTATCCCAACTTCTGCCCCTGGGGGTCATGGAGTGGTGAGGGTCCTGCCGTGAGGAACGTTGCTCAGCTAAGCAGAGGGTGAAGTTCTGGGCAATGGAAGGAGACATTGACCTCAGGTCTTGAGCCCTGACAGAAGTGCTGCCAAAAAAAAAACCCACACATGAACTCCTGGAGGCTCAGCGAGCTGTCAGGAAGGGAGGCCTCCCTGCCTCCTAAGATAAGCACAGGGGTGGCCTTGCTCTTAGGATCCTCCCTCTGGGGAGTACATAGGCCTGAGAACATTCCCTGATGGGACCAAGTATGGAGGCTTGATGCCAGATGAGATTGCTAGAGCACACAGTGTGTCTGCATGGAGCCCTGCTCTGTACTGCGATCACCTGGGGATGACTGAATGGGAAAGCACAGCCTTGCAGCATCAGCAGTGCAGAGGTGCTTGGTGTGCTTTTCTGGTACAGCGACTCTGGGAACTTCATGGTGACAACTACTCTAAGCCCCATATCAGGTGAGAGTTTAGGTTGCCCAGTACGATGACACAGGTGGTTAAGATGAGGGGGCCACCTGAATGCACAGCCAGGAGTCTTCCACTAGAGGACATAGGTACCCTCAGAGCACCAATGGTGTCCAACAGGCTGCTAGGACTCAAATTTGCTGTGTGGCTGCTACTTTGACAATGATCTTATTTCTTCCTTCAGGTTTTCGCAGGACAAGTCTGCCCAGGAGGACAGAGCTTGTGAGAGTAATAGCACCCCTTTCGAGGATCCAGGTGAGTCGTGGTCTTTGTCCCCAAGGGCACCTCTGTCCACTGAGGCCATTCACACCTCCTCTCTCCCCCAGGCTTGCAGTATCATCCACTCATCTGTTTCCTGTGAAACGTGTCATCATGCCTGGCTATCACATCAGTGGCTTGATGAAGCTTGAGGAAGAACATCAGGCACCGAAAGATGAACCTGGCCTGCAATTCGGACAGCCGAACTGGAGTGATGAGGAAGACTCCAGCTCCTCCTCCTCGTCCTGCTCCTGCTCCTTGTGCTCTCCCTTCACCTCATCGAATGTATTGTCTTCCTCCCCCTCTTACATCTCTCTGTCTTATTCCTCCCTCTCTTCTGCCTCTTTCCCGGATCTGGAAGTTATTGAAGAGGAGCTTTCTGGGGAACCCATTGTTCCCCCAGAAATCCCCAGTCCTGTCCCCTCTCCTTGCTGTGGGGAGGGCGCTGCCGAGATGCAGGCCCAGGGGGAGAGTTCCAGCCACGCTGAAGAGGGGCCGGGTAGCGTGCAGGGGGCAGCAGTCGCTGAGCTGTGCGGCCTAGAGGTGTTGGATGGGAAGATGGCCGAGATGGTGGGGTTCCTGCTGCTCAAGTATGTCACTCGGGAGCTCCTCCGCGAGGCCGAGATTCTGAGTGTAGTGTGCCCTGATGAGCCCGGGCTCTTGCCCGTCCTCTTCCCGCGGGCCCGTGAGTGTTTGCAGCTCACCTTTGGCATTGAGGTGGTGGAAGTGGATCCCCAGCAGCACACCTATGTCCTGATCACTGCCCTGGGCTTCCGCCACGCCGAGGCCGTGTGCCCCGACTCCGGCCTGCTGCAGAGCTGCATGTTGCTCTTCATCTTGGGCGTCATCATCCGGGAGGGCGACTGCGCCACGGAGGAGGCCATCTGGGGTGCTCTCAGTATGATTGGCTTGCAGATTGGGGATCAGCATGCCATCTTCGGGGATCCTGGGGAGCTCCTCAGCCAAGTGTGGGTGCAGGAGCAGTACCTGGAGTGCAGGCAGGTGCTGGGCAGTGATCCCCCGCGCTCTGTGTTTCGGTGGGGCCCCAGGGCCCATGCTGCCACGTGCCAGGTGAGAGTCCTGGAGTTCTGGCTCAGTGGCAGGAGCAGGGCTCAGGACTCCTTCCACCTGCAAGCTGAGACTGAGCAGGAGGAGGGGTCTGAGCTGGGATCCCAGAGTGGTGAGAGAGCAGGGCAGGATTAGCAGCTGATGCCTGGGGAGCAGGTTTCCCACCCAGGATGTCCTAGGCTTCCTCTTCTCTGTGATGCCTTGGGCTTTGCTCTTGATTTCCCGGGTTTTGCATTTTTCCCTATTAGTAGAAGCTCAAATGACTGTAGCCTTTGAAGTTTTTTATGACCCTATTCACATCTGTGTTTGTATTTTTGAAATGCAAGAGATTTTTGGAATCTTTGTTTAATTGATTGTGATAAAGTCTACCTTGGTTGGTGACAAAGAATTAGATTGCATGGTTTTTCAATAGAAATTTTCTTGATAATGTAATGGAAGTGAGCATTCCAGTGGATGGAGTCACAAATGGAAAAATAGAAGTAAGCTATGTCATCATTTTCACTTCTTGTGCCCTGTTAATAAAAGTACTGTGTGTGTGTGTGTGTGTGTGTGCACTCCTGGTCATGCTTGTATTATTTTAAAGGGTTAAATTTATTTTTCTTTTAAATAACTTGTCATTGATTGAGACGCTCTAGTTTATAATACTATTAATATTGGTTTCTCATGCACATGAGGAAGGAACAATTCAATCTCAAGGAATAAGCCTCCAGTAAAGAGCTCATTTCCCAGACATCATTGATGCTGTGTTATTGGAAGGCCTTGAGCTACTTGTGGTATTATTAAGATGAGTATGATGCACCCCTGAACACACAGCAATAGTGCAGAGGCCTAACATTTCAATGGAGATGGATAGCAGTTTCCTTAGTCCCACACAACAAAGGTGAGAAGTGGAAAATATTGGGGCTCCATGAGCAAAATGGATTTAAATGCGTTAGGCAAGTTGGGGGCCCTGGATTTTTCCACAATTTCAGTGATTGGTAATTATCATTGACTAGGAGTATTTAGGGTCATTTATGAGTGTTTCTGAGGGGAAAGTTCTGTAATAGGCATTTGCTTTGAGAATGCTGTGGGATCATGGGGCCACAGACAGAAAGCTGTGGCAAGTCAAAATTCAACTATGATAAATAATTTGTGAGTGGATCCTAAAGAGATTCAATTTTCTGTTGTTCTCAAAAACCTCATTTTGATTCTACCATAACATATTTTAAGTAAATGACAAAATTTCAACAGCATACTGAATAAAACGTTCAGGATGTGGTGAGCACAAGGAAATACAACTTTGCATTATAGAAAACTTAAAACACTTGGGTCCCCACGTTAAGAGACCCAGTCCTGGCCGCCGAAAACCTACAGAACTCAACCACTGCCATGCTGACGGCCGCACTCCACATGCTCAAGCTGAGCCTCACCCATCAGTGAACCTTTTCCTGGACCGTGTGGCCGCAAATGAGGCCATGCCACTTCATAGGATACACCCTACCCATACTCCAAAAGCACCGCACCACATTTGATGGGATTCAAAGTAGGAGACAGCCAACATTAGAGGAAAATATAACATTATTTTGGTTCTGCTTTGAGGCAAGGATTGGGATACGGGATGTTAACACCCACAATATGGTGGTGGGAAGATGTATGGTAGTGGGATTGGTGTCTGAATAGTAAATGTAATCAAATATTGTGAACTCCCTTATAAAATAAAAAGAAATTTAAAGAATTGGGGGCTACACTCCTAGCTCTGCACTCAGAAATTACTCCTAGCCCTACTTGGGGGACCATGTGGGGTGTTGGAACAAGGGTTGGCAGCATGCAAGGCAAACACCCTATGGGCTGTATTATTTCTCTGGCTCTCCATATAATTTTTGTTATAATGACTTCACTAAGGATCCCCTGAGGGCCCAGAAGAATAGGTCAGATCTAGAGTGCCTTTAGTCTTGCAACCTTCTAAGCATAGGGTCCCCATGTACCATATACATCAAGTGTGATCCTGGAAGATTATGGCTGGTTATGACTGAGGTGCAGGAATTGTAGCAATATCAGTATTGTTAATCCCAGAACCTCAATCATTTTTTAAAAATATGAAACATCAACAAGTACCTGAATAAAATCAAGAAGCTTGTCAAGAAAAGCCAAAATCTTAGAACTATTAATCAATTTCCCTAAGAAACTCAAAATGTTAACATAGAAGAAGCAGACCAAACTGTACAAGATCCTCAGGAATCCACCTCATGGAGTTCACTCTTTCCCGGAGCTACCTAGTGGCGTTGAAACCTGGATTTTCAGTCGTCCACTATTATACATTCAACAATGTAAAATTAGAAAATTGAGAGCAAAATTAAATGCAAACACACATAACGACTCGCTTTGGTAAAAGGTCAAAGTCAGAGCCAGTGACAACACCAGAGGCTAGCATGGAACTCTGGAAATATCCCTCACTGTTGGTGGGAAGGCCTGAAAGTATGGCCACTTTGCAGAACAGTTTTCCAGTTTCCCATAAAACTAAACATACACTTACTGCAGGATCATGAAACCATAGGAGTATTAAATGCTAACCATGTCCACCTCAAGATGTTCAGTGGCTGGCAGAAATTGTGGGCAGAGAGAAGATAGGCAAAGGACAGGATTCTTAGTGAAATGAAAATAGTCCATGCAATCTACAGGGATGGGTTCATGTCATACTACACTACTCCAAACTAATAAAATGCACACCATCGAGTGTAATCCCTAAAAAACTATTATAGACTTGTGGGGCCAAACAATTGATTAAAAGTATTAATTTGTATTAATACATTAGTACATTTGTATTAATGCATTAATACATACTGTGGGCCAGAGAACTAATACAAATGTTAAAGCACTTGCTTTCATGTGGCCCACCCTGTATTGATGCCCATAAAATCATAGGGTCCACTGTGCACGAGAACAGCGATCCCTGAATGCAGGGCCAGGACTCAGGCAAGAACACCACTACCTATGGACCAAAATACAAAACCAGAAACAAAATCAAGATCCAGATCAAAATAGAGTATGACATTTGAAAGGGTATGATGTGGCAATGTAGAGTACTTCGTAAACAAAGCACCACTATGACAGAGCTTGTTCACAATAGGCGACAGTAATAGGTGGGGGCGGGAGTTAGATGGGCAGCCTGTGGACCTTCTACAATGTTCTGGGAAACAAATAATTCTATCAAATATGAAACACACAACAAATACAATAAACGCCAGTAACTAAAAATGCGAAGATGAGATCCCCGGCAGGTGGAGCGTGTTTGATCTGGTACTACTGTTTGTAACAGTAGCAAGAAATAGCAGGAGGGATTATATATATATATATATATATATATATATACATATATATACATAAATATATATATTTCACCATTGCAGTGCAGAGAATATGAATGGAGGAGGAATGTTTAATACTCCCTATCTTTTCTGCAAAAATGTGGGAGTTTATCAGACCAACGTGTCAGAAGTCTTGGAGTAACACAGGGACATTGTGGAAAGAGACTGGGATATTGAGGGATTTGCCTTCAAAAACTGATATTGCAGTATGTGTTCCTTTGCTTCTGACTGAAAGTGATTGAGAGGACTTGTCTCTCTTGGAATAGCAAGAATCATTGTAAGGGAATAACAAATTGTCAATGCCATTACACCCTGAAAGTGAGAGGGGTGTAGGATGGTGTGGGAATTTGTCCCCCTAACAAAAACTCCCAAGGTTAGGATATGCCTTTAGGATAGTTTAGGTATCAGAATGAGAAAAGGTTGCAAAAATGGAAAGAATAACAGAGCAGGAAAAAGAGAATAAGTTAAAGAACCTGCCTACAAAAAAGAAAAAAATCCTTGCCAGACAAGTATAGAATAAGAGTGTTTAGAGTCGTCTGCATGTAGACATTTCAAAGGAAACACAGAAGAGGAAATTGGCCCGATTTTATACTTTAAAGGTTCGTGCTCATTAGCCAAGTGAAATACCCCAGTCTCTGCTCTTCATGCACCTATTGTATATTAATGGCTCTGTCAACTTACTATGTCAGTTGGGAGGGTGAACAGTATAGTCTTGTACAAAAGGCATATACTGTGAGACCACTCAAGGATGCCCAGGCAACTGAAAACTTGGATAGCATATGTGTGTTTGCCTGTCTCCTTATGATGTGTCTCATTCTCTGTGGCCAGCCCCCACTGGATGGGGACTTATGGCGCCACTCCGAAGGGATTTAGACAGAATGGAATAAAAACGAACTGAGATATTGGTGGAGGGAAGCTGGCACTCTGCTAGGGGGTGCAGTGTTGGAACACTGTATGCCTAAAAGCTTATTAAGAGTTTTGCAAACCATGGTGCTGAAATAACAAACTTTGAAAAACTTTAAAAAAATGGATATTTCAATAATGGTCCTAAATTGGGGTGATCCAAATTCACAAGTTTAAAGGTTCGGCTGTGCGACATCTTATTATGACATCTTAGTATCTCATTCCTACTTTTGACAAACTGGCAGGCTACCGAATGTAGCCTGCCCACACGGCAGGGTCTGGCAAACTCCCCGTGTCGTATCCAATATGCCAAATACCAGTAACAATGATGGGTCTCATTCTCCTAAAGAGCCTTGAATATAATCTCAGGGCTAGGATGAAGGAGACGTTACTGGGGCCTGCTCGAGGCAATCGACGAATAACAGGATGATTTGTGATTTTGTGAAAGGTTTGGTGTGCTTTTGTGATCATGAAGGGATCAAATTTCTCTGCCCATAGAAATCTCATTTTAAGCTGGAAATGAGCACGTTGGACAGGAACTGCTGAATATTGACAGTAGGTAAAGGGCAATATCTGATAACCTTTTGCAATCTATATTGCAAACCATGATGTCCAAAAGGAGAGAGAAAAGAAAAGTAACTGCCATGAAGGCAGCAGGGTTGGGGGCGGGGGTGGGAGGGAGTCCTTGGACAGTGGTGGTGGGAAATGTACACTGGCAAAGGGACGGGTGTTGGAACATTATAAGACAGGAACTCAGCCATGAAAAACTTTGTAACTGTGTATCTCACTGTGATTCAATTAAAAAATAAGTTAAAAATTTAAAGTAAATCAAAATAAAATAAAACTAATTATCTGGAAAAAAGAAATGTCATTTTAATTCTAGCGATATATACCCTCAATAAATAATTTTGAATATACAAAAGGAAGTAAAGTTTGCATTATTAAACACTTTGCTTTGAAATTTCATTAAGAATACAATATAGGTCCAGAGAAACAGAGCAGTGGTATAAGAGAGCCTGCCTTGCTACCCTGCAGACTTACGGTCCTGAATTCAAACTGCTGGGCTCACCTGTGCAAAGAATGTGATTCTGTCAGTTCTGCTGTTTGGGCTTGCCAGTCTTGATATCTGTGATTCTAGGACCCACCAAAGACCATTAAGCACAATAAAATCTTTTGAGTTTCACAATTTTTGTGGATTGTCATTTTCCATATTGCTAATGATGAATTTCCACATACATAATTTCAACAACACACCCATAAGAAGACCTGGTATATATGATGCAGCTCTAAGAAAAAAATCATGAAATTGGCCAGAACATGGATGGACAAGAAGATATAAGGATTAATGAGATCAGACGGTTCCTTCTTCAGATCCTCGGAACAGGATGTGTTCAAACTCTGTGTTCCGTGATAAAAGCAAGTTTGGCCGCATCCCCCCTCCCCTGTCCGAAAGATGATAGTTTTTTTTCTCTGAGCTCCCTTTGTCGTTGGTGCAGCAGCTCTTTCAGGTCTCCTCCTCGGACTCAGCCCTTCCTGGGAGAGTTGCAGGGGAGTCTCCTGTGTCGGAAGGTGACGGGCACCTGTCCCATTGACACGGGAATCACTGAGCCCAGCTGCTCCCAGAAGGGCCCAGGTACGGTTCTGGGGGTTTGCATTCCCTTCGCCCACCTCCTCTGAACTCGGGGATTCAGAGCCCGGGTCCGAGAGGAGCAGGCTGAGTGGCAGCAGGCAGGAGCAGCCCTGCTGAGGTCCAGGTAAAGGCAAGAGAGGGCAGGGAGGACCTTCGGAAACCATCTGTATTTGCCAGGAAGCGCGGGGGGTCCCAAGCGGAAGTGACTTTCGCCTCACTTCCGGCTGCAGGGGGCAGCCTGCAGAGGCCACGCGCTCCGTGAGGAGAGCGCCGTCGGGAGTGCCGGGAGTGGGGCAGGACGGCCCAGCTCGGACAGGATTCAAGGTGAGGACCCCGAGTGAGGACAAAAGGTAACCATCATCACCTGCAAGGGTGACGGGGGGGGGGGGGTGGGGGGGGGGCGGTGCGGATCTCCTCCCCCGTCCTCAGGCCTTGGGGAACCGCTGAGGAGTGAGGGGTCTGGGCCCTGGGCGTCGCCGTCGTTCACAGAATCCGAGCCGATGCTCCTGAGAGACTCCAGAGAAGCGTGCTCCTGAGCCCACCTAAGAAGGCTCCCTGCGGGCCCCACCTGAGGGAAGACTCCGGGTCATTTCATCAGAGGGTGTGGCTCCCGGGCTCAGTGTCCGGGGAAGGGCCTGAGGTCCACTGTGGCGGGGACCGGACCTATGAGGATCAGGCGGGGGCCCTAAAGACTGAGGTAACGTGGATCCCACACACCGACCCGCTGTCGGCGCTGGAAAACCCCGAGGTTGTACAGACTCGGGCATCTTGCTCTGAGTACATTCACTAGCAACTAAGGAGCAGTGTCGCACCAGGAGGAGGTTCATTTCTATTTCCTGGGGTTGGTCTTAGTGAATTTTATTTATTTCTTAGCCGCGATTTTCACAACCTTTCATTAAAGTTTTGGGCATTCAGTGTTCCCTTTCCAGATTCACCAGCCGCGTCAGTGTGGTTTTTAGCCAATAATTCATTATGCCCTGCCTCTATCCATACCCCCTCCTTCCTTATTTAAAAAGAAAAAAAAGGCTTTGGGGCTGGAGCGATAGACAGCGGGTAGAGCATTTGCCTTGCACGCGGCCAACACGGGTTTGATTCCCTGCATCCCATATGGTCCCCTGAGCACTGCCAGGAGCGATTCCTGAGTGCAAAGCCAGAAGTAACTCCTGAGCATCGCCCGTTGTGACCTCCCCAAAAAAAAACCAAAAAAATCAGCTTTAATTAACTTAGTAGTGTTGGGGCTACATGCTTATGCTCCTGATGCCTGCAGTTACCTCTGACCTACTAAAGACTGGGGCCAATTAACATTGATCTTATGATACTATGGTAATTAAAACATTATTTTCAATAACAAGTATCATGGGAAAATATATTTATAATAATAATTATTAGTCTTCTCATCACCCTCCCCAATTCTCCTTGTTTGGCTTTCTCATTTCTGTTACCCATGGGCAAGGGTTTCCTGTTATTTTATACCTTCCATTATCATGCTTCTGCTTATACTGCAGATAAGTGAGAATTCTGGTATTTGTCGTTCTACCTCTGACTTCTTTTACTTAGCAGCCTCGCATTCTGTCTAGGTTGGATTTCACTGCATGAGTTCGTTTTTGCTTAAGAACGCACAGAATCCCATTTTATGACGCTACTCTGTCAGCTGCCCTTTCGATTAATTCTGGAACTTGGCATCTATACTAAATGCTGAAGTAAACAAGATTGTGCATTTATCTTTTCAAAGTTTGGGTTTTGGTGTTTGATTCATGTAGAACTAAGTATGTGTTAACTCCTCCACTATCTCCCAGTGCCCCTATCTTTTTTTTAAATTTTTAAAATTTTTATTAGTGAGACATCATGAGGTACATTTGTAGACTTACAAATTTTTATGCTTGGGTTTCAATTATACAATGATCAATTACCCATCCCTCTGCCAGTGCCCATTTCCCTCCAACACGGATCCCAGTATCCTTCCCATCCCCCATCCCTCCCATCCCACCCTGCCTCTGTGGCAGGGCATTCCCTTTTGTTCTCTCTCTCTCTTATTGAGTGTTGTGGTTTGCAAAAGAAGCAATGGGTGACAATCATGTTTGGTCTGTAGTCTACTTTCAGCATGCTTCTCCCATCCTGGGAGGATCCTCGCAACACCTTTATTTTGTGTTCCCTTCTCTATCTGAGCGCCCTTTTGCCCTAGGATGTGTGGTTGGCCTCCAAGCCATGGAGTAAAATTCCTGGTACTAATCTCGTCCCTGTGCCCCTATCTTAGTGTTTGGAGAACCGACAACACAGTTTTGGAACCGGGCTAAACCAAACTATATGCCTGGGGAAGTGAGTGATTTGTCTTTTTTTTTTTAATTTTAAATTAGTGAGACACCATGAGGTATAGTTGTAGACTTACAAATTTTGTGCTTGGGTTTCAATTATACAATGATCAAATATATCCCACCACCAGTGCCAATTTCCCACCACCATGGATGCCAGTATCCCACACCACCCCCATCCCCCCTATTCCAGCATTCCTCTGTGACAGGGCATTCCCGTCTGTTCTCTCTCTCCTTAAACACCATTCCTTAAACTCAAAAGTTGGCCTACAAAAAGTAAAATTAAAGATGAGCACACATCAAATTAAATATAAATGGTAGAAATTTTCAAACTACTAAGTCCAAAATGTCAAGAAATATAGAAGAAATGGTATCTTTAGAAAAATCAATCACCAGTTAGCATCTACTATTTTTAACATCAAACCAGGCAGAAATAACTAATTGTTGTCAAATTTTAGGAGGGAATGGATTTAAAAATGAATAGCATATCTACATATTCTCAAAGTAACTCCACATAACTTTTTTCTGTCAAGGGTAAAAAGGTAAAGGCCCTCCCGTTGGTCATCGATTTGCTCGAGCGGGCCCAGTAACGTCTCCATTGGAGATTTTGGTGTTACTGTGTTTGGCATATTGAATACATCACGGGTGGCTTGCCAGGCTCTGCCGTGTGGGCGAGATACTCTCGGTAGCTTGCTGGGCTCTCCGAGAGGGGCGGAGGAATCGAACTCGGGTCGGCCATGTTGGCTGCATGCAAGGCAAATGCCCTACCGCTGTGCTATCGCCCCAGCCCAAGGGTCAAGGGTAACACATTCATTAATAGAAAACAGATCATTTCCTCAAATTCTACAAGTTCAATATTTAACTTAGTCAAGAAATGTAAGCTAACGTTTTAACATGGGTCTATGATTATACCTAATATTATTTTTTTTATGATGGAATACTGCTATTTATTCAGCCAGTAGTTAGCTGATTGAATTGTGCATGAACTCCACCTTACTTTTTTTATTTTTTATAATTTTATTTATGGAATCACCGTGAGAGCAGTTACAAAGCTTTTGGGTCTAAGTCTCGGTCATACAAAGACATTGCCCATTCTCAACCCCCAACAACCCCAGTATATCCCCATCCCACATGCTCAACCCTACCTGTGGGGCAGATGATTTCCATATTACTCTCTCTACTTTGATCACATTCAATATTTTAACACCAGACCCACCATTATTATTTGAGATGTTACCGAAACACTCAGATCTGCTGAAAAGGCAACAGTAGACAATTTGTTTTCTATTGCTGGTTATGAATAACATATGATGTCACATGGCTGCAGTATTCGCCTTGCGATTTTGAAATTCCAAAATTTTAACACTTAAATCTGAAGGGATTTCTGCCAAAACCTGCTGGGTTCCAAGGTTTGCTCCTGAGTCTTTGGGATCATGGCCATTAAGCAGCTTGATTAGGAGCCAGAGAGGCCATTCGTGGACAATCACTTGGGGTCTCGTTCGGGTGCGGAGGACAGGACTGACTCCATCCCCATCCTGTGAGGCCAGAAATGTCATGTCACTGTGGGCCCAAACCTGACTGTCCAATAGCCCCTGAAGGATGGTGGCCACCGAGCCGCCAGGGGGAAGCAGGCAGATGGACAACAGCCTTTGCCCCCTGGGGTGACCAGGCAACAGTAACCTACTGTTTGGTTCGACACATTTCTGCCAAAAGCCGCTGGGTTTCGAGAGTTGTTTCTGAGTCTCTGGGATCATGGCCATTAAGCAGTTTGATCAGGAGCCATAGAGGCCACTCGTGGACGATGACTTGGGGTCTCGTTCGGACGCGGAGGACAGAACCGGCTCCAACCCCATCCCGTGAGGTCCAACAAGTTTCGTCACTGCGGGCCCAAGCCTGACTGTCCAATGGCCTCGGGAGGATTGCACCCACCAAGCCACGAAGGGGAAGCAGGCGGAAGAACAGCACCCTTTCCCCCCTGGGGTGGCCTGGCAACAGTAACCTACTGTGGGGTCCTGACACATTTCTGCCAAAAGCTACTGGATTTTGAGATTTGTTTCTGATTCTCTGGGATCCTGGCCGTTGAGCAGCTTGATCAGGAGCCAGAGAGACCGTTCGTGGGCGATGACTTGTGGTCTCGTTGGGGTGGAGAGGACAGGACCAGCTCAACCTCCATCCCGTGAGGCCCTGCATGTCTCATCACTGCAGGCCCAAACCTGACTATACAGTGGCCTCTGGAGGATGGCAACCTCCAGCCCTCCAGAGGGAACAGGCCAAGGCACGAATCCTATACCCACCTGGGTTGGCCCAGCACCGGTAACCTACTGCAGGGACCAGACGCATTTCTGCCAAAAGCCGCTGGGTTTCGAGATTTGTTTCTGAGTCTCTGGGATCATGGCCATTAAGCAGTTCAATCAGGAACCAGAGAGGCCATGCCTCCAATTAAATAGCTGAGCCGGAGGTGGTTTTTGGGTGTGTTTCCCACATACCTAACTTTTGGCCGTTTACTTTCTTGGTGAAGTTTGCTCCAAGTTTTTGGGGTCTGGCCAAAGACACAGCAACAATTTTGGGGTATCTGGAAGTCTGAAGGTGCCATCAGGCTGCTGATGCACTCACCTCACAGGTAAAGATTGACCTGCTGGCAGCACCACACCCTCTGAGTGATTTATCTTTTGATTTTTTATATGTTTTTTATCACATCACTAATCCTCTGTGGCACGGTTTTTTTCCATGTTCTTGGTATATGCCATTCTCGCAGTGTGAATGATGCGCCATCATCATTTTGCTTTGGTTTCAGGTGACAGCAAGCCCTTTTTCTTATATTTGTGCCATTTGTCTGTCTTTGTGATAGTGTCAGTTCATCCCTCCAAGTTTCCTGTCTGTTTTTAAAAGTGGTGTCATCAGGCTACACTTGACTCCGTGCTCAGCACCAAATTGTAGTGCTGTGCTGGTGATCACTACTGGCCGTGCTCCGAGGACCATGAATGGTGCTGGGAATCAACCCTAGATTGGCCAAATAAAGGCAAGCTCCTCTACCATGTCTGTGTTTCCCTCTGCTCATTTCTCCTTGTTGTTCCTCATTTAATTGTTGCTGAGTGTTCTGAGTGCTCTATATTTTCAAGTGTTTAGTCTATTCCATGACTTTTGCGTAACTCTCCTCTTCTACTCACTAGGCTGTCTTTTCTTTTTAACCTGCGTTTAAACCTCTGGCCGTGAAAAACTATTTTTCCTACTCTTTGTTATTTAAGGGCCACATGCATTGGTGCTCAGGGATTACTCCAAGCTCTGCATTTAGGGATCACTCCTGGCTGGGCTCAGGAGACCGTTGGGATACTTGGGGATCCACCCTGGGTTAGCCACGTGCAAGGAAAATACTTTCCCCGTTGTACGATTTCTCTGTAACCAAAACAATTTGTTTTCATGTTGGTGCATCTGCTTACTTTTATATATTTCAACTTTGCTAGTGAGAACATATTGAAAAGAATTAGGACGCCTAGGAACAGGATGTGTCCAAACTCTGTGTTCCCTGACAAAAGCAAGTTTGCCCCATCCCCCCCTCCCCTGTCCGAAAGATTATAGTTTTTCTCTGAGCATTCTTTGTCGTTTTTGCAGCAGCTCTTTCAGGTCTCCTCCTTGGACTCAGTCCTCCCTGGGAGAGACGAGGGGAGTCTCCTGTGTGGGAAGGCGACACGCACCTGTCCCATTGACACGGGAGTCACTGAGACCAGCTGCTTCCTGAAGGGCCCAGGTATGGTTGTGGGGATTCACATTCCCTTCGCCCACCTCCTCTGAACTCGGGGATTCAGAGCCCGGGTCCGAGAGGAGCAGGCTGAGTGGCAGCGTGGAGGGGCAGCCCTGCCGGAGTCCAGGTAAAGGCAAGAGAGCGCAGGGAGGACCTTCGGAAACCATCTCTATTTCCCAGGTAGCGCTGGGGTCCCAAGCGGAAGTGACTTTGCCTCGCTTCCAGCTGCAGGGGGCGGCCTGCAGAGGCCACGAGCTCCGTGAGGAGAGATCCGTCGGGAGTGGGGCAGGACGGCCCAGCTCTGAAAGGTGACCCTGTGCAGACCCCGAGGGAGGACAGAAGGTAACAACCATCACTTGAGAGGGTGACCGGGCGGGGTTGTGGGGTATGGTTCCCCTCCCCCGTCCTCAGGACTCGGGGAATCGCTGAGGTGTGAGGGGTCCAGGCTCTGGGCGTCGGCGTTGTTCTCAGAATCTGAGCAGATGCTCCTGAGAGTCTCAGGAGAAGCGCGCTCTTGAGCCCACCTCAGAAGGCGCCCTGCGGGCAGCACCCAAGGAAGGACTCCGGGTCATTTCATCAGAGGGTGTGGCTCCCAGGCTCAGTGTCAGGAGAAGGGCCTGAGGTCCACTGTGGCGGGGACCGGACCTATGAGGATCAGGCGGGGGCCCTAAAGACTGAGGTAACGTGGATCCCACACACCGACCCGCTGTCGGCGCTGGAAAACCCCGAGGTTGTACAGACTCCGAGATTCGTGCTCTGAGTCCATTCACTAGGGACCAAGGAGCAGCGTTGCTTGTCTGCCAGGAGGAGACTCATTTCTATTTCCCTGGGTTGGTCTTAGTGAATTTTATGTATTTCTGCACCACAATTTACACAGCCTTTTATCAATGTTTTGGGCATTCAGTGTTCCCTTTCCAAACTCACCAGCCACGTCACTGTGGTTTTTAGCCAGTAATTCATTATGCCCTACCTCTATCCATACCCCCTACTTCATTATTTAAAAAAAAAACAGTTTTAGGGCTGGAGCAATAAGACAGCGGGTAGGGTGTTTGCCTTGTATGCGGCCCACCTGGGTTCGATTCCCAGCATCCCATATGGCCCCCTGAGCACTGCCAGGAGTGAGTCCTTAGTGCAAAGCCAGCCGTAACCCCTGAGCATAGCAGGGTGTGACCCCCCAAAAAACAAAAAAAAACAGCTTTAATTAGCTCAGTAGTGTTGGGGCCATATGCCTATGCTCCTGATGCCTGCAGTTAACTCTGAACTACTAAAGACTGGGACCAACTAACGTTGATCTTATGATACTCTGATAACTATAACATTATTTTCAATTACAAGTATCGTGAGAAAATATATTTATAATAATTTATATTATTAGTCTTCCTCATCACCCTTCCCCAATTCTACTTGGCTTTCTCATTTCTGTTACCCAAGGGCAAGGGTTTCCTGTTATTTTATACCTTCCATTATCGTGCTTCTGCTTATACCTCAGATAAATGAGAATTCTGGTATTTGTCATTCTACCTCTGACTTCTTTTACTTAGCAGCCTCGCATTCTGTCCAGGTTGGATTTCACTGCATGAGTTCGTTTTTGCTTAAGAACGCATGGGATCCCATTTTATGACACTACTCTGTCAGCTTCCCCATTCGATTAATTCTAGAACTTGGCATCCATACTAAATGCTGAAGTAAACAAGATTTTGCATTTATCTTTTCAAAGTTTGGGTTTTGGTGTTTGTTTCATGTGGAACTAAGTATATCTTAACTCCTCCACAATTTCCCTGTGCCCATATCTTAGTGTTTGGAGAACCGACAACACAGTTTTCAACAGGTGCTGAACCAAATTATATGCCCGGGGGAAGTGAGTGATTTGTCTTTTGATTTTTTGTATATTTTTTCACACATCACACATCCCCACTGGCACGTTTTTTTCCATGTTCTTGGTATATGCCATTCTCGCAGTGTAAATGATGCACCATCATCATTTTGCTTTGGTTTCAGGTGACAGCAAGCACTTTTTCTTATATTTGTGCCATTAGTCTGTCTTTGTGGTAGTGTCAGTTCATCCCTCCGAGTTTCCTATCCATTTCTAAAAGTTGTGTCATGAGACTACACTTGACTCCGTGCTCAGCACCAAATCCTAGCACTGTGCTGGTGATCACTACTGGCTGTGCTCAGAGGACTATGAATGTGCTAGGAATCAACCCTAGATTGGCCACATAAAGGCAAGCTCCTGTACCATTTCTGTGTGTCCCTCTGCTTATTTCTCCTTGGAGTTACTCGTTTATTTGTTTCTGAGTATTCTGAGTGCTCTATGTTTCCAGTGTTTATTCTTTTATTCCATGACTTTTGTGTAACTCTCCTCTTCTACTCACTAGGCTGTCTTTTCTTTTTGACCTGAGTTTAAACCTCTGGCCAAGAAAAACTTTTTTTCCCTACTCTTTGTTATTTTAAGGCCACATGCAGTGCTATTCAGGGATTACTCCAAGCTCTCCATTTATGGATCACTCCTGACTGGGTTCAGGTGACCACTGGGATACTGGGGATCCAGCCTGGGTTAGCCACGTGCAAGGAAAACAGTTTCCCCGTTGTATGATTTCTCTGTAAGCAAAACAATTTGTTTTCATGTTGTCGCATCTGCTTACTTTCATATATTTCACCTTTGCCAGTGGGTACATATTGAAAAGAATTTGGACGCCTACACCCTGATTATTCTGCCATTTTCCCCAGACTATCAGTTTTGTCCTCTGTTCTAATAGTCTCTTAAAATACTATGAATGAACTGTTGTGTACTGGTTGAGATACATATCCACTTTCATTTATTGTGTGTGGTTGCCCATTTTTCCTAGCGTCGTTTACTGAAGAGCTTTCTCTGCTCCATGTCATGCACCTAGCTTCTTTAACTGTCCATGGAAGTGAAGGGTTGTTTCTGGGTTCTCAGTTCTAATCCACTGGCCAGATTGTCTAGCCTTATTGCAGCGCTATGCTTTCTTTGGTTACTATTCCTTCAGAGTATTATATAAATTTTATAGAAATCCCATAAATTCAGTATTATATAAAGATACCTATATTTTTCTCAGAATGACTTCCTCTACTCAGATTTTCATGCTTCTATCCACATTTTTCCTGTTCACTCTAAGTCCTTGATGAATTTCACGGGGATTATTCTGGTTACGGCATTGAATTGGTATAATACTTGGAGTAGGATGGTCATCTCAGTGATGGTGTCTACCAACCCACGTCTTCGGAATGTTTTTCTATTTCCTTGTGTCTTCTTATATATTTTACATCTAAGTGCCTCATCTTTTGTCTGGTCTTTCATAATTATTATTAAGTGAATTCGTAGGTACTTGCTCTTTTTGAACAGGGTGGTCTTTTGGTTTTTGTATTTTTTAATTTTTGCTTTTTGGATCACACCCAGCGATGCCTAGGGCTCACTCCTGGCTCTATACTCGGGAATCACCCCTGACGGTGCTTGGGAGACCATCCGGGATGCCCGGGATCAAAGTCTGGTCAGACACATGCAAGGCAATGCCCTAACTGCTGTACTATCACTCTGGCCCTGGGATAGTCTTTTTCTCTATTTGGGTCACATCCGGTGATATACAGGAGTTACTCCTGGCTCATGCACTCGGGAATTACTCCTGGCAGAGATCAGAGGACTATATGTGATGCTGGGAATCGAACCCAGGTCGGCCTCGTGCATGGCAAATGCCCTACCCGCTGTGCTTTTGCTCATGCCCCCTGGAGTAGTCTTTTCAATCTCTTTGGCATCCAGTTAATAATTTGAATATAGAAATACATCATACTTCCGTGTCTTGGTTGTGTAGCCTGCTCTTTCTGCATCAGGTTTTTTTCTTTTTTCTTTTTTTTTTTTTTTTTTTTTTTTTGCTTTTTGGGTGACAGCCGGCAATACACAGGACTTACTCCTGGCTCATGCACTCAGGTATTACTCCTGGCAGAGCTCGGGGGACCATATGTGATGCTGGGAATCGAACCCGGGTTGGCTGTGTACAAGGCAAATGCCCTACCCTCTATACTATCGTTCCAGCCTGGTTTGTTGTTCCTAAGAGTGTTCTTAGTGAAAATTTTCAGGGTCTTCCATGTCTGTTTTCAATCCATCTTCAAATAATGATACATTAAATCTTTTCCAGTTTGGATATGTTTGACTTATTTTTCTTGCCTAGTTCTTGTGATGAGGACTTCAGGGATTATAGGAAATAATAATGGAGAAAGTGGACATCCTTGGCTCTTCCTACTCTGAAAGGGAAGACTATCAGTTTTCCACCCTCATGTATAATCCTGGCTATTAGTTTGTTATTAATGACCTTGACTATGTTGATGCTGATTCCTCCTATTCATGTCTTGGTGAAATGTTCATCTTGAATAGGTGCTGGATTTTTCAAAATCTTTATATTGACTGATATGATTCTTTGAGTTTGGGGGTGGCACACTCCCAGATGTTCTCAGGCCTTACTCCTGTCTCTGTCCTCAGGAACCCCTCCTGGCAGATTTCAGGGATCCATAGGCAGTGCCCGGATTGAACTTGGGTTGGCAAGAGTTAAGACAAAACCCATAGGTGGTGTACTAAGTCTCTGGCCAGATCATCTGGATGATTTCATCCCGTTGTTGATATGCTGGATAACATCGGTTGTTTGCCTAAGTAGAAGCATGCTTAGATGTTATGAATGAATGTTATTTGATCATGTTGCATGATTTTTTATATGTTGTAGGATTCAATTTTCAGGCTTGACGATTCTTCCATTGAATTTCCTCAGAGACCTTGGTCTTTGATTACCCTCTTTTTCCACATCCAGCTATGTCCCTGACTTTCTCCTGACTCTATACTCACGGAAAACTTCTGTCAGTGCCATGGGGCCATATGAGGTGTGGCAGATTAAAGCAAGCTTGGCCACACGTAAGACAAAATGACTTAACCCCTGTACTATCTCTGTGACCTCTGACATTTTCCTTGGAAAATTCATGTCTACCTGTTCTTGTTACTGGTGAGGTACTGGCTTCAAGGAAACTGTTAGGAATGAGTCCTGTTTCTTTTATTCCAGGTGATGCTTGAAGATTATAGATGCTAAGTCACCTTTGAATGCTTGATAGAATTCAACTGTGAGCCCATGTGTATCAGAGTGTTTTCCCATGAGATGATTTTAATTACTGTTTTAATTTTCCCTCATGATTTATCTGCTCTTTTATTTCCTTGTCACTGAGTTGTGAGAACGTTGTGAGAAGTGTTAATAATTCATCCACTGTTGTTATTGTTTTTGGCATATCGAATACATCATGGGTAGCTTGCCAGACTTTGCCACGTGGGCGAGATACTCTCGGTAGCTTGCCACGCTCTTCGAGAGGGGTGGAGAATCGAACCATTTCTTCTGAATTTACCAGGTATGTGCACTATATCTATTTGTAAAACCACTTATAGTTTTATATTTTTGAGGTTTGAATCCTGCCACTCACCCAGAGGATCAAGCCTTAAGTAAACTCCGCTGAATGTGGCCCCTATTTCCCTCCCGTCTGATATTTTGTGTGACATCTTCATTACAGTAGCCCTGTATCTGGTTCTATGAGAGGCTAGGAATTGGGTTAAGTCATTGGTCATCAGGATTGACAGAGAGTTCATTGTGGGATACTGGAGGGACACCAACGCTCACACAGGGATCTCTTAGCAATCTGGCTGGATGCCACCTGTGAAGTCATGTCTGAAGCTCCCAGGTGGGTATGGCCAGTGGTAGAAGATTGCTACTTGGACCCTGGTCTTTGGAAGAAATTGTCTAAGGAATGATGTTTGGTCAGCAACGGGTAGGTAATAAATTTGGTGAGGAGTGAACAGTGCATGAGAATCTGTCCATACGACCGTTTAGGGAATTCCTGTGGACTGAATGTACTTCCACATAAGAAAATAGGACTCCATAGTGTCAGATATTATTCCTTCTCAGCCATATCAAGCCCCAGACTGCAGTGAATCTGAGTGACACACTTACATATATCTGCAAGACATTATAGAAATGGACACGTGGAATCCTCAGGGTGTGGATTCTAATTCTAAGATTTGGAGGAAGGGATGAGTGGCAGGAGTGAAGAGGAAAACTTACAGGGGACTGTAGGGAATTCACCTAGAGATGGAAGACCCTACAGCCTTGTTACTCACAAAAGGTACAACATGGGTGTTTTTGTGTGTATGTGTGTGTGTGTGTGTGTGTTGGGGGAGTGCTGTGAAACATCCTTTTGTGTCTCTCTGGAACATAGGAAGAACTTCAGCTGGTACTCAGAGATCTAACAATTGGGGGAATCACTTTCACTCAGTAGAGTCTATGCCAACTCTAGGTGAAGAACTGAGAGAGGAGTGAGTCGAACTCCATACCCAGAAGTTAAAGGGACCCCATGGAAACCTAATCTGCCCCTGCTGTCAGGCTGAGCATCTACTCGATGTCAGATGTAGGTCTTAGGATAGGAGAGCTTTGTTCTGAGCATCTGGACTCAGGTCAGCTTGTGGGGACCCCTGAGGATGGCAGAGTCCCAAGGGGGGAGTCACCAATTTCCCATCCAGGACCCTGGAATATCCTGGATAGACTATGAGCATAGAGGTAAACCTTACAAGAACACAGGAGATCTGGCCAGTACCCTCAAAGCACACCCATCCCAATGACCAAGGCTTTGAAACCTGTGCCTCGGGATATAATTATTATATAATTCTTTCCTTACCATCTTAGGTTTCATCTTCCCAGAAAGACAGAGCCTGTGAGCCTGTGCACTTCTTCATTTGACCCAGGTAAGTGCCCTCAAGAATAAGATTTTCTCTGAGTTCTCAGCGTGGTGAGAAAATTGTTAATTTTTCTTCCCCCTTCTTTTTAAAAAACTTTACTTTTATAAAGATGTTCACAATGACTCATTACATTCAATATTCCAAAACGGATCCCACCAGCATTACAGCTTCCCACCATTATTTCCAATTTTCCCAACTACCACCCAATCCAGAACCCAATAGCAGACCCTAAATCGTTTATTTGTATTGCTTGTTATGAATAATAGGCTAAAATCATCAAAAAAGATTTCCTTAGAAGAAAGTGTGTGAAGATTATTGTATCTCATGCTGGAGCCATTAAACTCTGTATAAGAAATTACTAAAATCTTGTTACAGTGAGGCCTTGTGTTCTAATATTTTCTACATTGAGAATGGTTGCCTTCTACTTTATATCCCATCCAATGTGGTGTGCTACTCCTGGAATATCAATGATGTAAAGTATGATATGTCGCTCCAGGAATTCTAAAATTTTGATGGGGCTGGTACAGCTGGAATTAAGTTTTAACTGGTTGGTCACCTTTAGGGTCCAGAAGGATCTCTTTAGCTTGTTGATCTCTTCCAAGATTTATTTAAGAGCCTCTGCATTGTGACTGGTTAATGTGCTTATATGGCACCAGAGGCACTTCTTGGGCATAACTGCCAGGCTCCTGAAAGAACAGAGACATCGGGGGAGGTTGCCCACTGCAGACTCCATGAAAGCCTGGAGATTTTGGTCACAAAATCCGCATATCTTGAGTTTTTCAACGGATTCATTCCAGGATGCGGCTCATTCTGAGCCTGTGGAGTCTGGCCGTGAGCATGGTGGCGATTGGTTATGGAGGTTTTTGGCTTGTGGCACTCTGTTTCACTGGGTGGTGGCACTCCGAGGTCCTGGATGTGACTCAGCCTGGTACAGGGTCTTGAGGCATCTCTCTCCTGTCACCTTCTGATGTAAGATTCATACCTCAAGCTGTTTGTGGTGCCAACCAAGTCCAACACCAGAGCCTCGATATCCTGCAGCAGAGAACAGTGTCCACTCCGCCCCACTCTGCTCCCTCTTGATCCCTGCTGAACCCCCCGTCTGGGAACCACAGTTGTGTGTTTGTTTGCTTTGGGTTTTTCCCCTGTTTTGTTTTGGGGCCACACCCCGTGGCTCTCAGGGGATATTCCTGGCTCTGCACTCAGGAATTACTCCTGCTAGTGTTCAAAGGACCATATGGCCTGCCGAGAATCGAACCCAGGACAACCATGTGCAAGGCAAACTGCCTACTCACTGTACTCTCTCTGGCCCCAGCTCTGTGTTTTTGTATCCACTGTATTTGCAGTTAGTTTTGTCTGTTGCTGAGCTTTTCTCGTCTGAAGCCCACATATGAGTGTGATCCCCTGAGGCTTTTCTTTCTCCTTGAGATAAGAGATCTTTGTGAGAACTGCAAAGTTGCACATCACAGCATGGCCTCTCACACTGCCTCTCTCTTTCAGGACTGAAGCCCCTCAACCACCAGCTATGGATGAACTTGAAGGCTGTGTGACACATGCCATCATGTGTCTCCGTGATAAGTTTATGGCTTTCATGCTTAAGGATGAAAATCAGGACTTACAAGATGACCAGTATCTGAAGAATGGTCAGGAGTTCCAGGTGGAGGGGAAGAAGAAAAACTTTCCCTCGTACACCACTGCCTCTGTCCTCCTTGAGGACACCACAGGGGAGGTAGCAGCTGCTGGAGTGTTTAGTGTTTCCAAGGATCCCCACCAGAGTTCACTCAGGGCCAGTCATTTCCAGGGGACCATGGCTGCCACTCCAGAGAGCCATCCCTTGACGGGCAGTGCCAGCATCAGGCAAGGGAAAAGGCTTCGTGATAGCGATGAGCCAACACAAGCTGGGGCCTTCCTCCAGGAGGCATTGGATGACAAGATAACTGATCTGGTGGGTTTCTTGCTCTTCAAGTACCGCACTAAGCAGCCGACCACAAAGAAAGAGATGCTGAGATACATCCTCAACAATGATGAAGAGAACTTCTCTGTCATCCTAAGCCACGCGTCTGAATGCATGAAGCTGGTCTTTGGCATTGATGTGAAGGAGGACCCCCACGCCCACAGCTATGCCTTGGTCACCACCTTGGGCCTCACTTATAATGGGAGGGTGGGCCCTCAGCAAGGCATGCCCAATACGGGTCTGCTGTTGATGGTCCTGGGGGTCATCGTTCTCGAGGATGATTGTGCCTCTGAAGAGGCTGTCTGGGGGCAATTAGGTTTCATGGGGGTTCATCCAGGGAGGAAGCACTTTATCTACGGGGAGCCCAGGAAACTCCTCACCAATGTGTGGGTGCGGGAGCAGTATCTGAAGTACCAGCAGGTGCCCGGAAGTATCCCTGCCCACTACCAGTTTCTCTGGGGCCCCAGGGCCTATGCTGAAACCACCAAGATGGATGTCCTGGATTTTTTGCTCAAAATCTATGTTAACGAACAAAAATCCCTCCAGTTTGTAATTCAAGAGCCCTCTAGGAAGAAGAGGAGGACTGGCCCTGATCAGGTGTAACAGAATTTGCGGAGAGTAGTCAGGGTTCCAAGAACTAGGGCAAACAGGGCACCCAGGGAAAGCAGCTTGCGGTAGAGTTCTCTGTGGTGACTTATCAAATGTGTTTGGTTTTCTTTAATGTCATTGTAAATGTTTTTTTTCTGTCTTCTAGATGAAAATGTTGAGTTTGTTTGTGAATGACTTTGATCTCTCAAGTACATGCACTTGGCAACGGGATGGGAATTCTGTTATCTCTTTTCTTTAAACCTGGGAGAAATTCCCTGTCACCTGTAACACATAACTATGCATTGCAGCATAAGGTGCCATGGAAATGCGACAGAAGCTACAAGTCAAACCCAGTCAATGGATAAAAGCAGAAGAAAGCAATTGTGCTCTGTTGCTCTGAAGTTTTCTAAAAAGTAAAATGTGTGTGTGTGTTACCTGGATTTGAACAGTGTTTATAATTGTGCCTCATTTTCTAGATGCTCACTGTTTCTCTGCTCTTTTGAGAGCTATGGGTAATTATCGGGGACACAAGAGTGAGTGGGATGCACCCACACTCAAAACTAATCTGGAACCCTGTCCATTTAAGATAAGAGATGAGAAATTTTTCATTATGTCCTAATTTAAATTTCAGTGAAACACCATGCTTTACAAGGTTATTCATGCTGCTGTTTTAGACTCACGAGTTCTGGCACGGAACACAGCACCCCCTTCAATGTCCTTCCACCACTTTCCTCATGTTTCCTCCCACCCCCAGCCTGCTGCGTTGGTAGGTACATATTTAGGTTTGGTAGTTGCAGTTTGAGTCCCATGTTTCCAGTAATGTTGCTTTTGTGTTTTGTGTATATAGATATGCCACTTCTCTGCATCTGTGAAGCATCCAAGGCCCTTGACCCCTATCCCCCATACCTTCCCATCGGTTTATTTTATGCCCCGAAGTTTTAATCCTTTGTCCTTCTCCTTGGTATATTCTGGGTCATGCGTGATCTAAGCCACCCCTTTCTATACAAGGAATTTCTTTGTTCAGCTATTCTATACTGTAGGTAGGTGAGATTATACTGTGTTTGTCCTTCTGAATTACTTCATTTAGCATGGTGTATTGCAGATCCATCCATTTTGCAGTGAATTTTATGATGTCATTATTCCTTACATCTGTGCAGTATTCCCCGTTGTGTATATATACCACATCACGATATTCTAAGACACGTAGGTCGATTTCACATGTTAGCTATTGTACTAGATACTGCACCGAATAATCATGTGCATATATTCCTTTGAATGGATGTTTTTGTGGGCTGCGGATACTCAGAAGTGGGGTTTCTGGGTCATACGTTAGCTCGGTTCTTAATGAGAAATTTCAATAGCGTTATCCATAGCGGTTGAGCCAGACCGCATTCCCACCAGCAGTGGGTGTCTCTTTTGCACATCCCTGCTAGCACAGTTTGTTCCCTGTAGCTTTACCATTTTCACAGGTGTGAGATGATATCTCATCATCATCTTGATTAGTATTTCCCTAATCGTAATTGCTGATGAACTTATTTTTTCATTTTTCTCTTGGCCATCTGTCAGTCCTCCTCAGAGGAGGAAGTGGAGAGGTCTCTGAGCGCCATGCAACAAGTGAAAGAGTGCATGGGCAGTGGGGATTCACGAGAGAGAAATTGAGTGTGACTTCCTGAATTTATTAGCTATTAATTATTAGCTTGACAGACTAGATTCCCATGTCTGAACTCTGGCACCGCCAAGTCCCCATGGGCTTGGAGTAGCCCCTTAGAGAAACCATATGTGTCACCCAACACAGTTTCACCCTTGAACTCTGCCACCTTTGTCAGTGCGTCGCCTACAGTTCCATAAACATCAAAGCTGCTTCACAGATAAAGAACCTGAGGCTCATGGGCTAGCGGGAGTCCTGAGACTAGAGCATGAGGATGGAAACAGACCGCTGAGAGCTAATCTGCACTATCCACGTTCTCACCGGTCCTGCCAGAACATCTTCTGTGCCTTCATTCTTCTCTCTCCTCCCCACTCAAACATGTTCTCTGAGTCAAACAGTGAGACTCTTTCCAAAGTAGTAAAACATAAGGAAGCACAAGGTGACAAGAATATAGAACCAATTGTGCTCATGCCTGTGGTTGGTTCCCCAAGCCATAGCTTCATGGTGGCTGACTGCTCTGTGTCGGCATTTCTATAGAGCCCAAGAATTTCCTCAAAGCACTCTGCCTGCTGGCCACTCTTGTTTAGCATTCTTGAGGGGAATCCTGGTTATGTGCTTTGCCTGTTTCCCACCTAGACACAGATGCCCCCTTTATGTCAGGCCATTCATTTGGGATCCACCATGGGCTGACTTATGAAACCATTCTTGCTTACACAAAGGTGTTAAGGTGTAACACAGACTAGGGTTTCTCATCGCCCCCCCCCCCCCCCCCCCCGCAAACTAGTATATTGGAATTTCTGCTCATGCATTCTAGAAAGTGGCCACCAGAGGGACTTTTCCAGAAGAGATGCTTCCAATCAAAACTCAGTACTTGATTTGCTGGTTTCAGTCATACTCTATGAGGGCAGGAGCGATAGTACAGCGGGTAGGGCATTTGCCTTTCACCCAGCCTACCCGGGTTCAAACCCTGGCACCCATATGGTCCTCCAGTCACCGCCAGGAGTAATTCCTGAAGCCAGGGGTAACCCTGAGCATTGCTTTCAAGAAAAGAAAAGAAAACAAAACAATAAATCAAACTCTATGAAAGTAATCAACCTGCTTTGCTTTCAAGGATTGTGAAACTGAATTCCCCCCAAAAATATAGTCACACAAAAATTATTGTAATAACAAAATACCCAACTTACCTCTTCCCAGCTTAGCCCTGCTGGTATCTAGGCATCATGCTGTGTCTCAGATCTGGGATTGGGGACATAGTACAGTGAGTAAGGCACTAGCCTTGAATGTGGGTGACCAGGGTTTGATCCCTGGCATCCCCTAGGATTCCCTGAGATCACCAGAAGTGATTCCTAAGTGCCAGGAGTAACCTCTGACCATTGGCAGGGTGGCCCTGAAATCAAACCAAAGCCTCAGATCAGAGTGTTGACTGAGAAAATGCTAGGAAAAATCAAGAACGATCGTTTCCAAGGGGTGACGTCAGGTCTGCAGAATGTGTCTTCAAGTCCCTGGTGCATGACACTAATTAAAACACACAATTATATTTGCTGTGATAAGTAAACCTTATCATTCAAAATTAAAAGGCTAGGTGGCTAGAAATGAAAATCTATTATTCTTCATTAAACTAGAATGTGTATGTGTGTGTGCTTGTCTGTGTGTGTTTGTTTGTGGGAGGAATGCAGAGATAGAACAGCAACTATCCATGTTGTAACCTGGCACCTATGTTGCATGCTGGCATCTAAGTTATATTCATATTCTACCCTGACCAATCTATGTTATATCCTGACATCGCATATTGTTCCCTGTGACCCATCAAATCTAATCTCTTTTCACCAAGCAGAAGTAGGAGTAAACCCTGAGAATTGTCATGTAAATGTTCCCCAAATAAAAACAAAAAAACCCTCTGAAATAGTGGGTCAATTAATTCCTTACACATAGATTTGCAGGAAATTAGTTCTGGAGACCAGTTGCAGCTAATATTGAAGGAGAACTTCACTCCATTTCCATAAATGCTTTCAATCCATAAAAACCTATTGGAATTTTTTCAACACATTTTCCCAAACTTAATGTTTCCTCATGGAAATTCCAAACGAGTCCCCACCATGAAACAAACTATTAAGTCAGGAATCACACACAGAGGCTATCATCCAAACGAGTAGAGTCAGCAAAATGGCGAGCATTTAAAGACCCAGGGAAGCCAAGAACACACAAAGAGCACATCAAAAATATAAAATCACTAAAATTTACAAAATCCACTTACAAGTCTTATGTGTTACAATTAAGAGGAGAAACAGCTTTATGGAGGTTCCAGAAGGAATGTCACTGTCACTGTCCTGTCGTTGTTCATCAATTTGCTCGAGCAGGTCCAGTAACAGCTCCATTTTGAGACTTGTTGTTACTGTGTTTGGCATATTGAATATTGGATAGCTTGCCAGGCTTTGTCGTGCAGGCGAGATACTCTCGGTAGCTAGCCAGGCTCTTCAAGAGGGGCGGAGGAATCGAACCCGGCTCGGCCGGGCTGGCTGCTCACAAGGCAAACACCCTACCGCTGTGCTATCGCTCCAGCCCCAGAAGGAAAAGAAAGAGAAATTCATAGAAATGTTATTTCTATGATAATGAATGTGTTTTGACCAAAGTTGTGGGAGGCAAAAACCATCGTATCCAGGAAGCTCCAAAAATGTCCACACGACTTCAATTTAGTCACAGGTCAATCCACAGTACGATTACAGCGGTAAAAAGCAAAGGTAAAGAGACTCTTTATTTTAAAGATTATTTTAAAATAGTCTTTATTTTAAAGACTCTAACATTTTAAACATTCTATAAAACGGAATTTATGACCTCAGGTATTCCAGTGGTGTGGGAGATTCTTATAGCTAGACATTCAAAGCACAGACTCAACCACACTGATCACTTGAGTTCTAAAGTATAACCACTGCACTTGGAATGTGCGTGTCAAGGTGGCAGGCAGGGTTGGGGGGGTAGATGAGGAGGGAGCATGCGAACACTGCTGGAGGGAAGTTGGCTCTGGTGGTGGGATTAGGGTTGGACTATTGCATGCCTAAAGGAAATTTAGGAATATCATCTGACTCAACTATCATAAGTTTGTAAATCATAGTTCTTTAATTAACGAAAACTAAGAAACAAATCCTATGTACTGAGTCCCTAACACTATGCTCTAGGGATTTTCGTGAAAGCTTTGCAGGCCAGAGGGCAGGACAAGATTAATGCTGATGAAAAGGATTTTCAAGTGAGACACTTTATCCTCCCATGTTACAATTCGGGATAGAAGAGATAAAACCCTTAAGAAATAAAAGTTAAAGAGAATCATAACCATTAAAGTGACTGCCAGAAAAATTAAGAGATGCCTGTAGAATGAAATAATAATAAAAACTTTGGACTGAGAGGCAATCAGTCCTCTTAAGTACACGAATATGGACAGGGAAAAGAGCAAAAATCTGCCCAAAGCATAATAAATGTAAAATATTCCATTTAATGGTCACAGGTCACAAGAACATCATGACAATTACCCAGGGAAAAATCATAACACGTTGCCACATCAATTCAAAGAGAATCACAAAGAAGCATGGGAAATCGGAGAGAAGAGACTCAGGTGGACACAAAAGAGAGACAAACCACCAACTCTACGTCCTTCTGACTGAGTTTGTGAGTATTACTTTCATATGCAGCATAAAGAAACACAGTAAGACACTACCAAATGGCCAATGGCATCAGGCTGTGCGAGGCGGCCCACAGAACAGAGTTAACCAAGAAGGTGGGGGTGCGGGATGGGAGAGCAGAGACCATGAGAAATTGGTGGGGGAAGCGGACACTCTTGTGACAGCTGTGGAGTTAGGATTTGCGCTCCTGAAACTTTGTAATTTAGAAGGCTGTAAATTATGCTGGGTAACATAAGTCTTAAAAACTGCCAAATGAAATGATCCAAGTTCGCCAATTAAAAGCTTTGGCATACGTAACTGGATCAAGAAGTGGCCCGGAAACCTCATTTTAATTCCAGCAACAAATATACCAATAAATCTTTAGAATAATTAGCAGAGTAATGAGTGAAATGGACTAAGAGACTGCAGTCAAGAAAGCAAAAATGCAATTCAGCAATATCCAGTTCTTCCACTGTAATTCGCCTCACGCTGGGGCCAACAAAGGAAAATACAAGTTGCATTATTATTAACACTTTGCGTTGAAGTCCCCATGAAGAGTGCAGTGAGGGTGCAGATAGCAGCAGTGGCACCAAGAGCCTGCCTTGCTACCCGCAGGCGCAAGGCCACGAGTTCAAACCCTCGGGTGCCATGTGCACAGAATGTGATTTTGGCAGTTCTACGATTTAAGCCTGGCAGCTTTTAGATCTGTGATTCTAATGCTGATCCAACACAATTAAGCAAAATATAGGAAAACTTAAAAATTATACCATTTTTGTTGAGATACTTTGATATACATCATTATTAACATTCATGATTGCAACGTCACACCTGAAGAAGTATGGTGTTTATTATGCAGCCCTACCAAAGAAGAAACTCGTGACATTTTCTGGAACATGGATGGGACTAGAGGTCGTCAGGCTGAGAGATGTCACACTGCTCATTGTTCAGATCTTCGAACACAATGTGCCCAAAGTCTGTGTTCCCTGCTAAGGAGACCCCCTGGAAGCAGGATAGTTCGTTGTCTGGTCTTCTTTTCTGCAGCAGCAACTTCAGCCCCTTCTTCCCCAAGGACCCCAGGTGTGCCTCTGGGTTTTCACGTTCGCTTTTCCCACCTCCTCTGAACTCATGGATTCAGAGCCTGGGTTGCAGGGGTGCAGGCTGAGGGGATGGGGTCAGGAGCAGCCCTGCCCGAGTCAAGGTGAAGCATGAGGCAGGACAATGAGTCCCTGTAACCTGCCTCTGTTCCCCTGGAACCCCTGGGGTTCTAAAAGGCGCCAACCAGATGTGGCTTCACCTCACTTCCACCTGGAGGGAACTGCCTGCAGAGAGCAGGAGCGCAGTTTGGGGAGAGGCTTCAGGAGTGTGGCGGAAGGGCCCAGCTACTCCAGGCATCAGGGTGTGGACCTCGAGGGAGACCAGAAGGGACTCACAAGGCCGAGCTCTGCCCCATGACAACACCTAGGGAGTCCAAGTGCCGGTGCGGGGTTCACACTCTCCACCTCTGAACTTGGGGTATCTGCTGAAGTCTGAAGGGCATGGTCCCCAGTGCACCTGAATCTCACAGAGACCCATCCTCCATCATTTCTGGAAGACCTGAGGTGGTATAAACTCAGGGCACCATGGTCAGAGACTGGGAACTAGTTATCAGGAAGCAGAGCCTCAGATATGCCAAGAGGGGGCCCATGTTTGTTTGTGGGGGGTGGTCACAAGTTTGTTCATTTGTTTGTTTTGGGGGGTTGACACCTGGAGATGCTCAGGACTTACTACTGGCTCTGTGCTCAGGAATCAGTCCTGGCAGTGCTCTGGAGACCTTATGTGATGCCAGGATCCAAGCAGACTCTTGCCTTCAAGGCAAGTGTCCTACTTGTTGTTGTCTTATCACTCTGGGCCCTCAATTAAGTTATTTCTGTGCCCACTATGACTTTCTTAGTTGCTACTTCAGGCATTAAGTGTTCCAAACCACCTGCAGTGTCATAGACTCATTAAAATGAACTGAAGATCAGTAGCTAGATTCACCCAAGTTTCTTAGTAAACAACTGTTTTTAATTAACTTATTAGAGTTTGGTTCACGTGCTTATAACAATGTTCTCTCGTGGTTTTCATGTACACAGTTACCTCCCCTCTAAACCACCTAAAAGCCATGTGTTCTTGAACAAGTTCCTTATGGCATTCCCAGCCTGCCTCCTCACTGTTTCCTAACTCTTCTTTCGTATTCTAATTTCTGTAATCCCTGCCAAGGGTTGTTGCCATTTGATACCTTCCATTCCCTTTCACCTCTCTATACCACAGATAATAAGAACATCCAGTATTTTATTTTTCTCCTTCTGACATTATTCATTCACTGTGATACCCTCCAGTGTTTTTTCTTGCAGTTATCTGCATGAATTCAACTTTTCTTATTTCATTTTAGTATTCTTTAGTGTGTACATACCACGACTCTGTCACTGGACATTTGGGTGATTTCCAGTACAAGGCTGATGCACTTATTGCTACAATGAACATGCTTGTGCACTTATGCACTGTGAATATTCATATATAGGTATATGTAGCAACGCCTAGGATATTTGGGCTGTGCCCTTCAATGGTCTGTATTACCCAGCTCTGCGATGACTTAGTTGTCCACACATCTTTGGGAATTTACGTGGTGTGTTTCAGGAAGAATGTCAAGAATTGGACTCATAAGGTCTTACGGGAGCTTAGTTTTTGGAGAAAATTTCCACTATTTTCCATAGATAATGAACCACAGTATGTTATCACAAGAAAAATGACCTGTGATGCAGGAGGGTTTTTTATTTTAACACGTGTACACTAACACTCATTGCTCTTCATATTCTTGATATATGTCATATATATATATATATATATATATATATATATATATATATATATATATGGAGCGATAGCACAGCGGGTAGGGCGTCTGCCTTGCACGCAGCCAACATGGCCGACCCGAGTTCGATTCCTCCGCCCCTCTCGGAGAGCCCGGCAAGCTACCGAGAGTAGTCGATATGCCAGACACAGTAACAACAAAGTCTCCAATGGAGACGTTACTGGGCCCGCTCGAGCAAATCGACGATCAACGGGAGGGCCTTTACCTTACCTTACCTTATGTCATTGAATCTGGTATCAGGGAATGAATGCTTAATTGTCATTTTGCTTTCCCTGGTAATAGGTGAGGAGCACTTTTCATGTGCCTGTTGTCCATCTCTATGTACTATTTGTGAAAGTGTCTGTTCATCTCCTCTCTACAGATTATATGGCATTACTGGCTTCTTTGTCACTGAGTTTGGTGGGTGCCGAATATATCCTGAACAGTAGTTCTTTATTTGATATATTGCATGTGCATATCTTCTCCCACTTGGTAGGGTGACTACATTTTATAAGCCAGACTTTCATGTGTCTTTGAAAATTTGGGGTTCTCAAGAGTGGCTGAGATTAGTACCAGGAATTTTGCTCCATGGCTTGGAGGCCAGCCACACATGCTAGGGGGAAAGGGAGCTCAGATAGAGAAGGGAGCACCAAATAAAGGGTGTTGGGAGGAGCCTCCCAGGATGGGAGAAGCATGCTAAAAGTAGACTATACACCAAACATGATTGCCACTCAATGACTCTTTTGCAAACCACAGCACCCAAAAGGAGAGAGAGAACCAAAGGGAATGCCCTGCCGCAGAGGCAGTGTGGGGTGGGGTGGATGGGGGGTGGCAGGGATACTGGGATTAGTGGGGTGGCAAATGGGCACTAGTGGACGGATGGGTACTTGTTCATTGTATAACTGAAACCCAAGCACAAAAATTTGTAAGTCACAACTGTACCTCATGGTGTTTCAAAATAAAAATAAATAAATTAAAAAAGAAAATTTGGGGTTCTTTCATTTCTGTTATCTTTCCGAATTGGGATCATATCATTAGATGAAGAGGAGCACTACCTTCTCCTCTTTATCCAGGTGTGTGAGTGCTCCCAGCTGCCTTTTTGTATTCTTGTGAAGGACATAAACCCTCAAGCCACTGTTTTACCTTGTTCAACACATTTGTCATGACTTTTCATATAATGATGGATGATGACTTTCAAGCAGGTGATGATCTTGGGGTTCATGCTTATCGTGGATGACAGTACGTCTGAGGAAGACAACTGAGCATTGCATTGGGTAGCATTGTCTACGGGTGGGAGCACTTTCTCTCTGGGGAGTGCAGGGAGCACCTCAGCAGTGTCTGTGCATGGGGAGCAGTCTTTGGATTATGAGAGTGTGCCTGACAGTTCCCCTGCCTGCTATCAGTTACTCTGGTGCCCCGGGGCTCCAACAGAAACCAGGAGGTGAAAGATTTAGAGTGTTTTCTCAAGTTTTGCAACAGTGATCACAGGTACCTGGTCTTTACTGAAGAGCCGCATTGCAATAAAGAGGAGCAAGAAGCCCAAACAGAATTACAGAGAGCAGTCAGGGTTCCAAGCAGGGGAGGGCAGGGCAGCTGGGGTACCTTATGGAGAACATCTTGGGTTTTTATTTTTGTTGTGATGACTTGCACATCAATCTTGGTTTTCTTTGGGATCATTTCAGATACTGTTCTGCTTACTAGAAGATAATGGTGAGTTTTATCTGGGCTTCTGAATGACTCTCAAGTATGCACATTTGCCAAGTTCAGGAGGGAGAGATCTGTTGTTTAGTTAGAGACTGGGAATGCTTCCCTGTCAGGATGTGACTTTTTAAAGATAACTTAGCACTGTTGTGGGAATTGCCATGGAAATGTGACAGAAGTGAAATGTTAAATCCAGTCAATGCCAAAAAGCAGAAGAGAGCAATTTTTTGCTCTGTTGCTCTTAGCTTCTCTAAAAAGTTAACTGTGTGTATGAACTGATGCGTATTGGCTTATTCATGTCCCAGATAGTTACTGAGCCTCTGCTCTTCTGAGGGCCATGAGTTACTAGTGGAACACGAGAATGAGTGGGCTGCACCCACACACAGAATAAGAGTGATAGTGTGGGACCTTGTTCCTGCAAAGAGGTGAGAAGTTTTTAAGGACCCACCCAACAAGTGAAAGAGGGCGTGGCAGTTGGGCTTCAGGAGAGAGGTGTGTGCTGGCCTGAATCAGGTTAGCTTAGATTAGCCCTGAAACATGCAGGACTTTCAGTGTTTAGTGGTGGTCTTTTAGCTGGGTGTTGACCAGGGCCAGCCATGAGCAGGTGCTTCTGAAGGCGTGAGGATAAGCAAGTGTTCTGAGCATACCTATGGATTATGTAGTCCCTTGAGTAAAATCTCCTGCAGCAAGGCGGAAACTGTGGGTGTTTGCAAGCCCACGTAGTCCTACAAAGCAAGGACTACAAAGAACACAGGCCCTTACTCCTTAACCTGAAAGCCACAAGTGACTGGGCAGGCTCTTTTGCCCATCCCAGCAAAACCAGAAAGACCCCGGAGAAATGACAATGAACTAGGTATCCTAATGTGTCCCTTGACCCATTGTAAGCAGTGGCTTATTTTTCCTGGGGATGAAAAGATTTATTGTGGTTCTCTGCAGAGAGAATCTGTCAAGGTGGAGAGATGGTCTCTGCCTTGGGGACCTTCTGGGATTGGTGAACACCCTCTGACACACATTGAGAAGCAATCCCTTAGGAAGAGAAATGCAGACCAAGTTGTCCTGACTTTCCTGTCTAATTTCTGTATAACTGCAAAGCCCTGGAGACCAAAGCAATGCCAACAGAGTGCTGGGTTTGGGGACCTATCCGTAGTAGATTATCTACTGGTCACTAATGTTCTCTAATCGTTTCCAGGCAGAGAGCTCTGAACTGAGCTGAGTCTCTGCAGGCAGGAGCCCAATTTGAGGTTAGATCCTTGGCACTGCATAATCCCTGAGAGCTGCTGGCAGTCACCTGGAGGACACAGCCCATAGAATACCTTGGGTGTGGCTGTTGGGGCTCTGCCCCCAGATTAATTCCACTGCTACCCATTTTTATTGGTGCATCGCCTGCGGTCCCACAAAGAGCAAAGAGCCAGTGTGACCAGGGCAACACCAAGATTCCCACAGACAGGAAAGCTTCTTCACATATGGAGAGCTTGAGTGTCATAGTCTGGTATGATTCCTGAGATCACAGAGCTAGGACAGGACCAGAGTGCTGTCATTTCATCTGCACTCTCTAGGTTCTCACTGTCTCTGCCTCAGGCCTTCTTCTCTCCTCCCTTCCCAATCACGTTTGCCCCAGATCCAAAAAGCCAGACTCTTTCCAAAGTACTGACAACAGAACCAAGCAGCAAAGGTGGCCAAAGAATTCTGAGCCATCTCGGCTGTGCCTGTGGTTTCCTTCATCCGGCATCCTCCTGCTTGAGTGCCCGACCTGACTGACTGAGAGATGCCTGCCCCGTGTGGACATTACTATTCAGTCTAAGAATTCTCTCAAAGTCTGTCATCCTCCTCTTGTTTGCTCTCCTGTCCACTTGTGGAATGTGGCAAGCTGGCCAGTGACCACTGTTGATTCCCAGAGGGTAGCCATGATCTCCCCTCCTCCCGTCTGGACAGAGAACAAGTCTCCAATGGCAAATATTCCCTTGATGTTACCTAAGTTACCCTGGGTAGGCTGGTGACACTAACCGTTGACCAAAGGGTTCATCTGGGCAGTGACCTTTGGCATCTGGTCACCTGTCGACTTACACAGTCCACTCCCTTTTTACAACTGGTTTCAGAGTGGAGTCTGCTTGGCACTTGTAAGCTTTTCTCTTGCCCCTGGCGGTGGTATATGGAGGGTGCTCTGACCTGCCGCTGTCCCTGTGCATAGACACAGAGGAAATATCGAGGTCCTGGATTCTCCTAGGACATGCTGATTCAGCATGCAGGAGGCCTAGGTGCGATCCTGGTACCTCATGAACCTCTGCACCTTTCCCAGAAGGACCCCTGAATACAGTTCAATGAGTAGCCCCCCATCACCTTCACTCTGGCCCGCAAACCAAAGAGAATTTAAAGAATAATAGGTGAAAACCACCGTCCTTCCAAAGTGCACTGCCTATGCGTCCCCCTGCTGTGCTGTGTCCCTGCTGATGTCATGTCCTCACGTTCAGTACATTCAGACATGGGGACAGAAACAGAGACCCAGGATGATTCACCATGGCCTGTAATGAAGGAGAGAAGTCAGTTTCCTGAGATTTTCTTGGTTTCCTAATTAATCGATTCATTGTCCAGTGTTGGGAATCGAACCCAGAGCCTCACTCATGCTCATGCAAGGTAAGTTCTCTACAGTTGAGCCGCATCCTTTGAGCTGGCACTGAGAGTTTAGAGGTGATTCTGCAAGGAGGTGCAGAAAGGTGTGTGGGGTGAAAGGCATGTGTCCCGAGGCTTGTGGACCAATGTCAGATTGAGTTGTGATCTGGCTTGCAGCCGGCTCACCTATCAGGGACACTGGAAAGGGAGAGAATATCGAGGCCCATTAGACATCGTGACAAGCTGCTCCTTGATGTGACTTTGCCGTAACTGCTGGGAACCTCTGCTCTTGGTGCCGTGTCTCCAAGTCAGCAGTGACTTGGGAATGCCAAGTCTTGCAGAGCGGTCCCCTCTCGTCACTTGACCCCAATGACAGCATCAACCAATCCTGACCTCTCTTCTCATGATTAGGTGAAGAAGCAATAGGGTCACGGGCATTTCTA
This sequence comes from Sorex fumeus, assembly GCF_029834395.1. Taxonomy (NCBI): domain Eukaryota; kingdom Metazoa; phylum Chordata; class Mammalia; order Eulipotyphla; family Soricidae; genus Sorex; species Sorex fumeus. The sequence continues at coordinate 24,197,490 of NW_026606132.1, read as the reverse complement.
CGGGCCCCAAGCTTCCATATTGTGAAGTTTCTGACCTGGGGGTGGAAGGACACGTGGATGCAATTTGATGTTAGAGACATCAGGTGACTCTAAATGGCATTTTGCCCTCCGTTCCCGGAGCCGCTGTAGCAAATATTCTGTCAGTCCTGGAGTGTGGGGGTTGTGGAAACCTCTGGCTTACAGCCATGTTGGCAGAAATTGGGTAGCTTTTTAGGAGGACGTGCTGCTTGGGTTTGGGATCAGACACGGGACATTGTTAGGGGAGTGAACCTTTAAGCACTGGAAGCTGGTGTGCAATATCTGGGTGAGAGTCTCAGAGCTGAGTGTGATTTGGGGTCACCTAGTGGATGCCACAGAATGACTTAGTGTAGGCTAAAACGACATGTTTTGTGCTAGAAGTGTGAGTACGGGGCGACTGGGTATAGATGAGACATAGGGATAGGAGAGTGTGAGACGTAATTTGTTACAGAGCTCTTGTCCCAGTCCTAGAATCTTCCATCTACCCTCAATCCTGCTTTGTATTACAGATGTCTGCGTTTAATTCATTCATCCATTCACTCATTTGGGGGCCTCCCAAACAGTGCTCAGAGACTCAGGCACATTCCAGGTGAGTATCCACCAAGGGGGCAGACTGTTAATTGAGGCCACAGGGAAGGCACTGTATTTGGCTACTGAACTAGGTGGTCCAAATCGGATAGTGTGTGTGTGGGGGGGGGGGAGGACTTCCAGAGTACTAATGGGGTCCAAGGGGCTACTAGGTGCATTGTAAGGCATCACCCGACTACACCTAAATAAACTGTGCTAGCAGCCGCCAGGACCACTCCCAATTGATTTGGAGAACGCCATGGCTATACCTGGCAAACTCTTGGGCAGAGGGGTACACCCTCCATTGGTGGGACCACCACAAAGAATTATCAGGGGTCACGTTGACATTCTCTATTGGGACTCTGGGCACATCAGGAGGAGACTAGCACTGTTGGGGTTCACCTTGTCCATACCCAACAGGATCTGATAGGGGCCACTAGGGAGCCAAGCTGTAGTGGAGGCCACCAGGCCTGCCCTCGGTGGTTCTTGGGGGTGTCCACTGTGCTGGGGCCATGAAGGCCTTGCCCCACATTGGACAGAAGCTGTCAGGGTTCTTGCTAATGTGACTGAGGCCCCCAGGGACACCCCAATAGTTCTCGGGGGCCTCCAACACCACCCACTTCAACCACCCTCCCCAGTGTGTGTGCATGTGCCTGTGTGTTGCATGTGTGTGTGCGTACATGTGTGTGTGATTGTTGTATGTGTATGCACATGCCTTTGTGTGCACGCAAGTGCATGTATACAAGCATGTGGCTGCCAAGGTTCGTAGCAAACTGGTTGAGGCCCCCAGGGACACCCCAATAGTTCTCGGGGGCCTCCAGCACCACCCACTTCAAACACTCTTCCCAGTGTGTGTGCATGTGCCTGTGTGTTGCATGCATGTGTGCATGCATGCGTGTGTGCATGTCATATGTATGTGCACATACATGTGTGTGCACACAAGTGAGTGTATACAAGCGTGTGGCTGCCAAGGTTCTTAGCAATCTGATTGAGGCCCCCAGGACACCCCAATAGTTCTCGGGGGCCTCCAGCACCACCCACTTCAAACACTCTTCCCAGTGTGTGTGCATGTGCCTGTGTGTTGCATGCATGTGTGCATGCATGCGTGTGTGCATGTCATATGTATGTGCACATACATGTGTGTGCACACAAGTGCGTGTATACAAGCGTGTGGCTGCCAAGGTTCTTAGCAATCTGATTGAGGCCCCCAGGACACCCCAATAGTTCTCGGGGGCCTCCAAGACTACCCTCTTCAACCACTCTCCCCAGTGTGTGTGCATGTGCCTGTGTGTTGCATGTGTGTGTGCGTACATGCGTGTGTGATTGTTGTATGTGTATGCACATGCCTTTGTGTGCACGCAAGTGCGTGTATACAAATGTGTGGCTGCCAAGGTTCGTAGCAAACTGATTGAGGCCCCCAGGGACACCCCAATAGTTCTCGGGGGCCTCCAGCACCACCCACTTCAAACACTCTTCCCAGTGTGTGTGCATGTGCCTGTGTGTTGCATGCATGTGCATGCATGCGTGTGTGCGTATCATATGTATGTGCACATACATGTGTGTGCACACAAGTGCGTGTATACAAGCGTGTGGCTACCAAGGTTCTTAGCAATCTGATTGAGGCCCCCAGGACACCCCAATAGTTCTCGGGGGCCTCCAAGACTACCCTCTTCAACCACTCTCCCCAGTGTGTGTGCATGTGCCTGTGTGTTGCATGTGTGTGTGCGTGCATGCATGTGTGCATGTTGTATGTGTGCGCACATACATTTGTCTGCACACAAGTGCGTGTATACAAGTGTGTGGCTGCCAAGGTTCTTGGCAATGTGATTGAGGTCATCAGGGGCAGCCCATAGTTCTTGGGGACCTCCAAGACCACCCACTTCTCCTACTCTCCCCTTGGTGCTCAGAGGCTGCGAGCACTCTTCCCCAAGTGGTTGACGCTGGGTCACTGTGTTCAGCAGGGCCACACGAGGCAGTGGTGCTGCTACTACCACCAGAATGAAAGGGGGTCAGCAGTCCTGTGGTGCTGAGCATCAGAGTCCAGCCGTCCTTCATGCAAACCGTGACTTCACCCCTTTGAGTGAAGAGAAGGGGAGGCGGAGAGGGGAGCAGAGAGGAGGCAGGGGGAGGGCAGGGGAAGAGAGAGGGTCCAGAAGGATGGGACAGGAGGGAAGAGGAAGTGCGGGAATGAAGGGACCTGGGGACTGGCTGCGGAAGGTGCGGGGTGAAGGCCTAAGCTGCCGGGGAGACAGGGGCCGCGGGAAAAGCGGGCGCAGAAAGAAACGGAAGCCGTGTCGTGAGCAGCAATAAAGAACTCCTTTATTTGCGCTGTGCCCTGGGACCCGCCCCCGCTGGGCCAGTAGGGCAGAGAGGGCCTTGCCCCGGCACCAGTGGGCAGGGGGCTGCCGCTGCAGGAAGAAGGCACAGGTGCTGCTATAGTGGGCAGCGGTAGGCAGCGAGCCGGGCGCGGGCACCGGCAGCTAGCGGGGACTGTTGTCTGGCTGGGGAGGCTCCAGGTGCACGTCCAGCTGCATGAGGGGCAGCACAATGGGCACCGGCAACAGGATGGTCAAGACAGGCTCAGGCCCGTTAGCCTGGCTCTGCCAGGAAATCAAGGGGCCGACGGACCACACGGGGTCCTGGCCACGCCTCACTATCACAGGATAGGGGATCACCAGCGTGACGGACTGGCCCCAGGGCGAGGAGGCCTCAAAGGCCTCGGCCGGAGCACTGCCGAAGGGCAGGCTGGACTCGTGTGCGATGCCCAGCTGGGCGGCACCTGGAGCGGCCAGGCACAAGTCGGACTCCTGCAGGCTGGCAGCTTGGCTGCCTTGGGGGCGGATGGGAGGCCCCAGGGGGCTCTGCTGGGCAGATGGCAGATGCTGCTGCCAGGAGACTGGCGGCCCCAGTGCAGGGGGAGCCGCTGGAGAACTTCTCTGGTAGTTCCAGGCAGAGTCCAAGCACAGCCTGGGGCCTCTCCTCACCCTCCTCCGCATGTGCTTCAGGAGGCTCGGGTTGTCCCTCTTGAATGAGGGGTTGTCATAGAAATGAATCTGCGGGGGGCGGGGGGGGGGGGGAACAGCGGTCTGTGAGTGCCTCCCCACCGTCAGAGCAGAAGGCGCCCTGCCCAACCCAACCCCCCAAAGCAGGAGGTACCCGGGGTGACTACAATCCCCCAGAGCAGGAGGGACCCGGGATGAGGACCACCCATCAGAGCAGGAGGCCCCCAGGGCTAGCCTGACCCCCCCAGAGCAGGAAGCAACAGGGTGAGGGTGCCCAGGGTGAGGTCAAAACCCCCAGAGCAGAAGGCGCCCAAGGGGAGCCCCCTCCAGAGCAGGAAGCACCCAAGGTTAGGTCGAACCCCCAGAGCAGGAAGCGCCCAGGGCAAGCCGCCCCCCAGAGCAGGAAGCACCCGGGGTTAGGTCGAACCCCCAGAGCAGGACGCACCCAGGGTGAGGTTGAAACCCCCAGAGCAGGACGTGCCCAGGGCGAGCCGCCCCCCCACCCAGAGCAGGAGGCACCCAAGGTAAGGTCGAAACCCCCAGAGCAGAAGGCGTCCGGGGGAGGTCCCACCCCCAGAGCAGAAGGCGCCCAGGGAGAGCCGTCCCCCAGAGCAGGAAGCACCCGGGGTTAGGTCGAACCCCCAGAGCAGGACGCACCCAGGGTGAGGTTGAAACCCCCAGAGCAGGAGGTGCCCAGGGCGAGCCGCCCCTCCACCCAGAGCAGGAGGCACCCAAGGTAAGGTCGAAACCCCCAGAGCAGAAGGCGTCCGGGGGGAGGTCCCACCCCCAGAGCAGAAGGCGCCCAAGGGGAGCGCCCCTCCAGAGCAGGAAGCACCCAAGGTTAGGTCGAACCCCCAGAGCAGGAAGCGCCCAGGGCAAGCCGCCCCCCAGAGCAGGAAGCACCCGGGGTTAGGTCGAACCCCCAGAGCAGGACGCACCCAGGGTGAGGTTGAAACCCCCAGAGCAGGAGGTGCCCAGGGCGAGCCGCCCCCCCACCCAGAGCAGGAGGCACCCAAGGTAAGGTCGAAACCCCCAGAGCAGAAGGCGTCCGGGGGGAGGTCCCACCCCCAGAGCAGAAGGCGCCCAAGGGGAGCGCCCCTCCAGAGCAGGAAGCACCCAAGGTTAGGTCGAACCCCCAGAGCAGGAAGCGCCCAGGGCAAGCCGCCCCCCAGAGCAGGAAGCACCCGGGGTTAGGTCGAACCCCCAGAGCAGGACGCACCCAGGGTGAGGTTGAAACCCCCAGAGCAGGACGTGCCCAGGGCGAGCCGCCCCCCCACCCAGAGCAGGAGGCACCCAAGGTAAGGTCGAAACCCCCAGAGCAGAAGGCGTCCGGGGGGAGGTCCCACTCCCAGAGCAGAAGGCGCCCAGGGCAAGCCGCCCCCCAGAGCAGGAAGCACCCGGGGTTAGGTCGAACCCCCAGAGCAGGACGCACCCAGGGTGAGGTTGAAACCCCCAGAGCAGGAGGTGCCCAGGGCGAGCCGCCCCCTCCCCCAGAGCAGGAGGCACCCAAGGTTAGGTCGAAACCCCCAGAGCAGAAGGTGTCCGGGGGGAGGTCCCACCCCCAGAGCAGAAGGCGCCCAGGGCAAGCCGCCCCCCAGAGCAGGAAGCACCCGGGGTTAGGTCGAACCCCCAGAGCAGGACGCACCCAGGGTGAGGTTGAAACCCCCAGAGCAGGACGTGCCCAGGGCGAGCCGCCCCCCCACCCAGAGCAGGAGGCACCCAAGGTAAGGTCGAAACCCCCAGAGCAGAAGGCGTCCGGGGGAGGTCCCACCCCCAGAGCAGAAGGCGCCCAGGGAGAGCCGCCCCCCCCCCAGAGCAGGAAGCACCCCAGGAGGCCGACTCCGCAGAAGCAACACCTGGTGACCCTCCCCCACTCCCCGCAGTCAAGGGCGATGCTGTCCCGGGGGCCACCCAGACCCCCACCTGCCTCGGTCCTGCAGCCCCCACGCCGCCGGCCCAGCCCGCCTCCCCGCGCCTCCCCTAACCCCCCACCCGGCCGACTCAGTGCTCGTGGACGGGCCGGGACCCCGCGGCCACTCACCCTGGCGACGTTGTAGTGCCTGAGGGCCTCGCGGGTGATGAGGCAGGCGTACAGGTGCGTCTGGGCGCGCACCTTGGTGAAGCCGTACAGGTTGAGCTGGCGCTCGAAGCTCTTCATGCTGCGCGTGTGGAAGAGGCGGCCGGGGCCCTGCTGGTCCAGGACCTCGTGCTGGAAGAGCTGCTTGTCGATGCAGATGCACGTGCCGTCCTCGCTCCAGCGGATGGACTGGAACCTGCCAGAGCTCACGATCCTCCAGAGCTTCTTGGGGAAGTGGCAGTACAGGAGCTGGTCTCGGCGCTCCTCGCGCCCCCGCCGCCGCCGCCGGCGCCGCTTGGGCCGGGGCTCGGGGTTCGGGGGCACCCTGGGGGTCTCGAGCGAGCCCTCCTTCTCCGGGAAGCCCTGGCAGGCTGCCGCTGCCGGCGGCCTGGGGGTCTCGAGCGAGCCCCCTTGCCCCGGGGAGCCCCGGGTGGCTGCCGCTGCCGGCGGCGCCAAAGACGCACCTTCAGGATGCTGCCAGGGGCCGGCGGGGCTGGACGGCAGCTCCGGGGCCCCCCGAGGGGAGGCCGTGCCCTGCCAGGCCGGCTCCTCGCCCGCTAAGGGCCCTGAAGGCCCCTGCTCTGCCCACCCCGGAGGGGAACCGCCTGGGGCCTGGGCCGGAGCCGGGCTGCCCATCCCCGCGGCTTCCTCCGGGGACACACGCGACCTCGGCTCTGTGCGCTGCGGCCACTGGCCAAAGCCTCGCTCGGACGTGGGGGCACCGGGCAAAATGGCGTCGGAAGCCAGGCCCGGGCTGACGTCATCAATGGGGCAAGCAGGTCCAGTTCGAACCCGGCCCTGGACATTCCGAGCTTAAAGGCGCCGGACCCACGGGGACTTAAAGCCACACGCGCCCTCCAGGGTCCCCCAGCCGCCCTCCAGTGCCCATCCCCACCACGATGCCCGCGTCAGGCACTCTCCGCCCCTGGGAGGGGACAAGCCCCATGCGGGTGGGCACCGAGCCAGGCCACGTCCACTGAGCCCACCCGACTCCCCACCACCAGCACGGCCCGTTGCCGCCGTCCTGCCGGGGGACTTGGGCCAAGGCCTTGCTCCTGGGCGCCAGCCCTGCCTCAGCTCCCCGCGCTCTTCCTGCGGGCACCCTGCCCCTCTCCTTGGCTTTCTCCGCCCTGCTGCCTCTCCACCGCCTTTGCCCCACGTGCTTCCGGTTGCGGGTGGAATCCGGGTTCGTGGGTAAATACTTCTGACTCCACGGCAGGCCCTGGTCTTCAACACCGCCGAGGTCCCAGGCAAAGGACTTTGCTTTGTGTGTCTCTCAGGCTCGACAGCACCTGCCATCTCCGGGTGGTGATGAGTGAATCCCAGGGGTCCGTGGGGTGAGAGCCCCAAGTGCAGGACTCGGATGCCCCTCCTGCGGCAGGCCTCCTTCTGGGCTGCGAGCCACTGCCCACTCTGACCCTTCCTTTTCTGACCAGGTCCCTGGGGGCGAAAGTAGCAACATCGTCCTTCATGGGCTGTTGTTGCCAGGACAGCGTTGTTTGTCCCTGCTGCACTATTTTAGTGCCGTTGGGTCTTGCTCCATCTGTCTTGCACATGAATCCCCCCTTTCTGCGGGATCGGACACTGCTGGGCCCATGGGTGCTGGGAAGGTGGATGCACACGAAGCCCTATTATTTACTTTTTTCTTTTTGTTTCACACCCAGCGATGCACGGGGGTTACTTCTGGCTCATGCACTCAGGAATTACTCCTGGCGGTGCTCAGGGGACCATATGGGATGCTGGGAATCGAACCCGGGACAGTCCGCGTGCAAGGCAAATGCCCTACCCGGGGCGCTATTGCTCCAACCCCAAAGCCCTGTTATTAACAGTTTTGTCAATTGTGGTACTTTGGCTTCAGAATTAAGAATGACATCAAATGAAACTTCCCTTTCCGGATGGCAACTTGGCTCAGAACTGTAGCTTCGGATACAGACACAGGGCAAGAAGCAGCCGAGAAGCGTTTCAGCTCCTCTTCCCAGGCTGCCTTCCTCTGTGAGCCTGACTGCGCATTCACTCTCTTCCTCTCCTCTCGTGCCCACTCGTGGCAGTGACCAGAGGCTATTCCTGGCTCCATACTCCTGGGTCACCTTTGCTGGTGCTCTGAGAACTTGGGGAGACAGGCCAACAAGGCCGCTGGGCCCCGGAACAGATTTCATAGGTCATGCTTGGACTGTCGCTGTCAACTGACAATCACAGCAGCTGCTCTTCAGCTGGATTTCTCCATTCTGAGCCCCCTCATTTTCTTTTTTTTTTTTGTGGTTTTGGGGGCACACCCGATCGTGCTCAGGATTTGCTCCTAGCTCTGTGCTCAGAGATTTGTCCTGGTGCTGCCAGGCTGCGAGACATGTGCCTTAGCTGTGGTGCTGCCTCTCTAGATGCTGAAAGCTGCCCCCTTGACCTGGAGGGGGAAATATGCTCTCGTGTGACCCACAGCTGTCACATGACTCTCTCAGGATGATGGGTCCATAAGTTGGAAATTGCTAAGTCTCAGGGAAATGATGGACCGGCATCCATATGTTGGGACGTAACATTGGAGAATTATCTGGGATAATTTGGGGAACTGAAGCATAATTTGGCCATCTACTTTAAATCAAGCATGTGTTTGAAGCTTTCATGAAGATGTAATACTTGGATCTGCCTTGGCTTGTTTAGTAATCCAAGTAAAAATTCCGACATAATCTGGGGGTGGTGGTGGGACCAACCTCAATAGAGAACAGAAGCTTACAGTGCCTGAGCCCACAGTGGTGCCAAGCCCATGTCACCAAAACTAAGAGAGATTGAAGAACCACATTTCAACCCAGGAATGTCACTATGGAGTTCCTTGAGCAAACCCAGAACCAAATTGGACCTAGTGATTAGAAACAAATAGTATCCAGTGACCCAAGTAAGGTAAGATCTCCAGGTGAAATTTCCAGCTAGAGTTTTGCTCATGTCTCCAGAAATTGATGACTTTACATTGCAGCACTTAGTAAAACAGGCAACACATAGGGGGGAAATGTCCAATGACAGATGTAGTCACATGAAAAAAAGAAAATTATGCAGTTCATAGCAATTTGGATTTAATTTTAGTGTGTCATGTTGAGCAAAATAAGACAGAGGCAGAAGGACAAGTACTTAATGATCTCACTCATATGTGGTTTATAGAGAAGCAAATCAAGACTATGGGCAATGTAAGTTTTTTAATACAGCCTTAGGAACTGGACTATAAATCTGAAAACATCAGGCTTTGAGAGAAGAGTGGGGAAATGATGAAATGAACTGGAATTAACAGCAGGGTATATACGAAGGGCTCATAAAATATTGGTGGTGGTACAGTAAGGTAACAATAGGCCCCCCAAACCATAACTCTTTATCAACAAAAAGTGGGAGGAGGGAGAAAGGGAAGGAAAATTGGACCAAAAGTCACATAAAGATCAGCGTGGGTGGAGGATCATGGGGACTTCAGTGGTGTCCATTACTTTTGTAATCAATACTATAATAAATTTTTAAATGAATTGGAAAAAATACTTGGTGTAATTTCAATCTTTTTAAAGTTATTGATTCTTGTATCATATTTCAGCATAAAAATGTAGTAGATGATTGGATTCGAAAGATGTGGTATTTATGCACAACAGAATATTATTTAGATATTTGAAGCAAATTGGAAGCAATTCAAGGGAGTGGTGTGAAACAACATAAGTCAGAAGGAAAAAGACAAGTATTGGGTTTTTCCCTACATGTGCAATGTAAGAATATGAAATTGATAACTGGACAAAACAACATTAAACAATCTATTGAACACTTACAACAGAACTAAGGTTCCTGAAGGGTGAGAGCTGAAAGAAGACATAGGGATTGTGAGAATAGCTTATGTATTTTATTTTTGAAACAGAAGGTAAAGATTCAAAGGAACTCCTGAATGGAAGAAGGTGACACAATATGAAACGTCAAAAATGCAGTGACAAAGTAAATTTCATGGGCAAACTTCCTAAGTTGAAGAAGGATGTGTCAGCACTTCTACTAGGGCTATGATTTGGAAAAAATCCAAATGGCCAAAAGGCACATGAAAAAAGCACTTTCTTTTCATATGTGATTGTATATTCCATATGATTATATATGTGTGGAGTACAGTCGATTCCAAAAGAGAAAGCGAAAAATAAATAAGTAAACCGTGGTGCCACGTGAACATATTTTTCTTCAGAAACAAGTTCATCACAAGGTAAAAGGAACCTGGAGTTTTCATTGCTTGGAATCGTTGATCACTATAAATAGTAGGTTAAAAGTATGGATGGTTCATGAGGGAAAAGAAACATTTAAAAAGAACGTTATAAAATTAAGGAGAAGGCTGGAGGAAAGGGCAGAGGGCCATGTCTAAGGGTCCAGATGTTAGGAGTCTGCAGAAAACAGGAGAAAATTCAGAGTTATCCATCATGCATGGAAAACAGATTTTGCAAACTGTATCTGGAATAATAAGGATGCTGCTCATGTATCCAGGACTGTCAACGAAATTTATGTCCTGCTTTCAGGACATATTTTAGGCAAAATATCATTTTTGAATTTTGTCTCAATTTCCTTCCATCCAAAATAATTAGACTGCTACTTTGGCACTCCTGGGTCAGCTTGTCCTTGTCCCCACAAACAAATTATATTTAGAACATACAGGACAGTGCCACACAATTACCTCAATACAGAAAACAACATCTGATCAAATCCAACCCCTTTTTTATGAAGTAGAAGGAAATTTCCTCAGTATGATAAAGGATTCTATGGAAGTCTTAGAGTCATGTTCTTCTTAAAACTATAAAGCACTGAATTATACACTTCATATAGGGGATGCAACGGTTTTACTGTTAAAAAGTAAACTGCAAATAAATAAATCTTGGCTTTGTGGGTAGTAGTTCTGACTGGGAAGAGACGGAAAAGAACAGATGACAGAGGATGATCTCTTGCTTATTTGGAAAGCAACTGAACTGAGTATCAAATACAAGATTAAATATCTAATCACCATGGAGTTATCTGGTCCCCAAGCTTATGTCTGCCTTGACTTCCATAAAGTTTTAGAAATGAGAGAAGTGAGAAATTACTCTCCCCTTGTCCCCATCCACTATTTGTTATTCAACGTACCACTTCTGCTGAGCACTGTGTGTCTCTAGGAGGGCCAGGCCAAGGAAAAGCAAAAGGAATTTGGGTGGGGAACAGGGAAGAGGTGGGGAGGTATGGGAGGTAAGAATTGGTTGCCTTTCTAATATTCACAATGGTCATCAGATTTTAAACTTGGGAAAATATTATGTCAAAATTTGGGTTTAAGGCTTAATCCTTTGAAAAAGTGGTAAAGGACCAGAAAAGTAGCTCTGAAGCAGAGCACTTTCTTTCTTTTTTAAAAATTTATTTTAATGAATCACTGTGAGATACAGTTACAGATTTACAAACTTTCGTGATTGCATTTCAATCGATGTTCAAGTACCCATTCCTCCACAAGTGCCCATTATCCACCACCAACGTTCCCAGATGTTCACCCAATATCCCTCCAATAAGGGGTTAATATCAAGGATATACAAGGCACTGGTTGAACTTTACAAAAAGAGATTACCCAATCCCATCAGAAAATGGAGCAATGAAATGAATGGAAACTCTTTCAGAGAAAAAATCCAAATAGCCAAAAGGCACATGAAAAAAAGCACTTCCTTTTCATATGTGAGGCCCTGAGTTGGATTCCCAGTATCTCAAAAAATGTTGAAAAGATCACAATAGAGAAAATTTGGAGCACTGAGTCTTGATCCCTACATTAATTTAACAAGCAGTTAGTTGTTAGTTTCTATCATTGTCTGGCCCCCATTGGCATCCGCTTTTCTTATCCTCTACTGCCTCGTGTCTACCCAACTTTGATTCCTACTACAAAATGACTGTATCGGGACTTCTGATATAAGTGACGCCTTCAGGCATTTCTGATTTTCCCCTGACATTTCCTGAGCTCTCAGTGAACTTCACTTCTATCTTCTGTTGCTACCTCTTGCAATAGGAGCCTTCTCCCATCAAATATAATATAAATTCTTCCTTCTTCCTTCTTCCATAAAATATAATCCTTCGGTCCTCTCACTTCAACACTTCTTGTCCCTTCCTATGTGAATCCCACCCCTTCTTCTGGCTAGGGTTTTAGGTGCTTGTTTGCAGGATTCCAGTGACTCTGACCCTTGTCTTGCCTTAGCTGTTGCTGTGCCCCGCCCCACAAATATACACCAGTCCTTAATATCCTGCACACATCACGATCACGATCATCCTGTTGTTTGTTGATTGCCTCAAGCAGGCCCCAGTAACGTCTCCTTTGTCCTAGCCCTGAGATTTTAAAAAGTGCCATATTCAAGGCTGTTTCAGGATTAGGAGAACGAGACACATCATTGTTACTGGTATTTGGCATATCGGGTACGCCACGGGGAGTTTGCCAGACTCTTCCATGTGGGCAGGTTACATTCGGTAGCCTGCCAGGTTGTCCAAAGTAAGAATGAGATAATAAGCTTCCGGGACCTGGGTTTTATATTCTCTGCACACATTATAGTCTCCTGCACACATATTATTAGACAAATTAGATTGCTCTGCTATCTGACACTGAGGAAGGGAAGTTGCTATTACAATAGGGAAAGATTCACTACAGAAAATCATGGTAAATTGATTAACAACAGTCAGGAGAGACGGGGGAACTTGGCAATCGTGATAGGAAAAGCATATCTTGCTTATACTGAACGGTTCAAAGATATTTATTTCCGCCTTTTAGAAATGGCGTAGGACAGATGTCAATGTGAGCCTGGCAATAGCCCTCCTAGAGACATACCTCCTGAAAGTTACTGGTAAACCTGGTTAGTAACTGTGGGGGTGAAAGTTGCTTTGGCTTGTGCACCCATAGTTTTATAGCTGACATTTACATTTGTAGAGTTCCACTCTTCTTTCCCACGAGCCTGGCTTTTAGGCTACAGGGTGGAAGTACAGAGTAGAGTGTAGAATAGAGAAACATTTGCCCACCTAAAGCCACCTGGGAAACTACCTGGAGAGTTGTAAGATCAGCCTCCCACTTTCAGACAGTTCAGCAGAGGCTTTTAAATATGTTTATTTATTTATTTATTTATTTTTAATTGTATTGAATCACCGTGAGATAGTTAGAAGCTTTTATGTTTGGGTTACAATCACACATTGAGCATGTGCACCTAAGGTTGCTGGAGACTTCTTGAGCTTAGGAGAACGATTGCCATTCCTTATATAAATTATCCAAATTTTCATGTCCAGACAGAGCCTTTATATCAGAGAAATTTACTTTAATGCAGGGCAGACTTTATCCTATAAAGGCAACTCTTCCTATAGTGAAATCTTTCCTCCCTCCTTCATGCCCCCATATCTCTGGCCCATTTCTTTTTATTTATTTCTTTTTATTTTTTTCCAGTTCCAGTATTTTTTTTTATTTTTTATTTTTATTAGCTTTTTTTTCTTTTTGGGTCACACCTGGAAATGCACAGGGGTTACTCCTGGCTCTGCACTCAGGAGTTACTTCTGGCTGTGCTCAGGGGACCATATGGGATGCTGGGAATCTAAACCGGGTTGGCCGCGTGCAAGGCAAATGCCCTACCCGCTGTGCTATCACTCCAGAGCGATAGCACAGCAGTAGGGCCTTGCACGCAGCCAACATGGCCGACCTGAGTTCGATTCCTCCGCCCCTCTCGGAGAGCCCAGCAAGCTACTGAGAGTATCTCGCCCACACGGCAGAGCCTGGCAAGCCACCCGTGATGTATTCGATATGCCAAACACTGTAACAACAAAATCTCCAATGGAGACGTTACTGGGCCCGCTCGAGCAAATCGATAATCAACGGGAGGGCCTTTACTTACTTTACTTATTTTTATTAGTGAGACATCATGAGGTACAGTTGTAGACTTATAAATTTTTGTGCTTGGGTTTCAATTATACAATGATCAAATACCCATCCCTCCACCAGTGCCCATTTCCCACCACCAGGGATCCCAGTATCCCTCCCACCCCCCACCCCCCCATCCCACCCTGCCTCTGTGGCAGGGCATTCCCTTTTGTTCTCTCTCTCTTATTGGGTGTTCTGGTTTGCAAAAGAGGCAATGGGTGACAATCATGTTTGGTCTATAGTCTACTTTCAGCATGTTTCTCCCATCCTGGGAGGATCCTCCCAACACCTTTATTTGGTGTTCCCTTCTCTATCTGAGCTCCCTTTTCCCCTAGCATGTGTGGTTGACCTCCAAGCTATGAACTAAAATTCCTGGTACTAATCTCGTCTGGCCCATTTCTTAATCACAATATAAACCCTATTTTTTCTTCCATTTATCTAGAATTTACAGGTATATACATTCTCCATTGATATGTAAGTAAATTGAGTGATTTATGCTATGAATCTGATTGCTATGCATTTTTTCTCCTCTAGCTCCAGAAGAACCATGAGGGGGTTGTTGTGGTTGGGAGTGTTCCTCTGTGGTGGGGGAGTGCCCTTACAGAGCTTTCGGTAGGGAAAGGACAATCAGAGTTTAAACTCAGTTTTTCCTTTAAACCGGTAGGAACAGATTTTCCTTGTGGTGTTTGTATAAACGTCTACTTTGGAGGAAAAGTTCTGCTCACTAAGAACTGAAAACAGCTCGAACGGGGTGGTAGGTGATGAGTAACAGAATCTTCTAGAAAGTATCCATTTGGAAAATTAGTGAGACAATACCTTGAGTCTCATAACTTCCATATTAGAGAAGGCAGAGGAGCCAAGCACCTGCAAGTCCCATGAACTCAGGGACCCCCCCACAACCAGCTTCTGGGAAAAGGTGAGTTTGCAGGTTATGTTCCATAGAGCTGAGGGGAGCCTGAGCACCTGCCTTTCTCAGCTGCCTTCAGTTCTGCAGAACGCGGGACCACAGAGTGGAGGGAATAAACCAGAGCAGTCACCACTCATCCCAGAACCAGCAACTGTGGGTCTTGGCAGAGGAGAGACAAAGCAAGAACCCAGCTTCTTCCAGGCAAATGTGGGGTGACTCCTAAAGGACATAATCCAACCTGGGCGCAGGTCCTGCCACATTCGGTTGGATCGTCCTCCTTTTCAAATAATTTCCGTAAGAGACAGAGACAACCATTGTGGAAGCGGAAGCGGTTACTATGTGCCGACAACATCTGTGTTCAAGCGTACTGGCCTCTTTCTTCTTCCTGCAATGGGCTTTCCCCAGCTGCCCCAGAAAAGAGTAGCATCATACCTCGGGGATGCCTAGGGGGGAAACAAAGACATTTGCCCTAAGTCTCCTCTGTGAGGGATGCAGGAGATGCAGTCAGATCCATTCTGGAGATGTAAGGTGAATTCCTCTTTGATTCCCACCAATTAAAGGCAGAGCCACAGAGCTGCATACTGCCCCCTTTTGCAAGGAGTCTGAAGCCCAGAGTGACAGGGGCAAACCTGGGCACCCAGAGCCTAGTTAGGTCAGTGTGCAGGCATGGAAGAAAAAGCCACAAGATGCAAGGTCCAAGTTTGCTTGGTCTGGCACCTCTGCAAGCATGCAGGTGACTATCCAACTTCATTAGCAGCAGGCCCATACAGACCGTGGTAGCCCCTCTAACCAAGGTCATATTCGTGAGTCTCTTCCTCTTCTCTATCTTACTTATCCTCCACATAGTCCTGATGTGGACAACTACTACATCTCTAGACAGTCAAGACACTCCCCTCTGTCTCCATGTTGCCGGCACCCCTCCAGGACCACACTCTTCTCTGCACTTTCCCCATAGCCTAAGCCCCTCCGGTTTCACATCCTTCCCACACTGTGTTTTTTTTCTCTTGCTTTTGGAATCACACCTGGTGAAAGTCAGGGCTTACTCCTGGTTCTGCACTCAGGAATTACTCCTGGTGGTTCCTGGGAACCATATGGGATGCAGGGGACCCAACCCAGACTGGCCTCGTGCAAGGCATTACTTGCTATACTATTGCTCCCATCCCCTTCCCCCATTCTGAAAACTCCTTTCTCTCCTATTCCTGTTGTTCCCCCAATCTCTTCTATTACTGCTGTTCTCTCTGCTTCCTCCCGACACTCCTTGTCCAGCTCCTGGACCCTGAATTTCTGGCCTGGCGAGGGTCCCCTCTCCAGATTCCATGCCCCTGTGTCAATACCAAGTGCTCTCCCCATCCTTGCCTGCTCTCCCTCTGGTCAGGGTTCCTGCTCAGGACCCTGTGCCATTCCCTTTTCCCTTCTCAAGATGGTCTAAATCTCCCTAAATCCTGATCCTCTTTGCAGGACTCTGAGCTCTTCCTAAGACTCTGCAGCTCTCTTCTGATCCTTTACCCCTACAGATATCACTTCCTCACTTCAGAGTACCCTTTCCTCCCCAGACCCCAGGCTCCTTACCTTCTCCTTCATTCCCAGGAATCTGCTCATAGTCTCCTCTTCCCCCACCAGGACCCTAAATCTGCAGCCTCTTCTGGTATTGGGCCCAGAATATTTTTCCAGTCCCCAAACCCTTTCTCCAGGAATTTATTCTCCACCACACTAATCTGTCCCAGATTCCGAGTGCCTTATCCCATGGTCCTTCTCCACTTCAAAACCATTAGCCCCTCCCAGGACTCTTCAGCATCTTCTGGTCTTGACTGCCCTCCTCTCCTGTCTCTCAATACAGTCATTTCCCTGAGTCCCTCCACATCTAAGTAGCACAGCCAAGCTCACTGAAATGCTCCATTCCCTGATCTGCTCTTCAGGTACCAGGTTCTCTGTCTGAGCAGGAGGTGTCTGAAGGGCAAGGGGGACTTTGGCTGTGAGAAGCTTAGCCCAATTTTACCTAGTGTTGATATCTGGGCATGTTTCTTCTTCCCAGAGGCAGGACCCCCTGGGCCCTACAAACCTGCAAGCGCATCAAACTTGTCATGTGACCACAGATTTCTGAGTTTCCTTGGATTAAATTTGATGCCACAAAGTGGCTCCTGACATTGAATTATTCCCTGCCCTGGGGAACAAAGCCTCCCAACACATACCAGGAGTAAGTGTGAAATAATAGATACTAGGTCACATAAGGCAGCCCCAACCACTTCTGGCCTCTTTACTTTGATCCAGTTGGTCCATCTGCAGGGAGATAGTGATTCTGAGTCAGAGTTGGGTCCAGAGAACACCTGTCAATAGATACCAACTATACTAGTAGCAGGAAGGAAAAGGAAACTAACTGCACTGGTGGGCCATGAAATCTCTGGGACATTAAGTTGCACCCTGGAGTTATGGTCGAGTATGGACCCGATTCTCCCCCACAGAGACCAAGAGCATCTAGCAGAGAAAGTAGTCTTCGGATGGACTGCAACCGCTCAGGTGAACCATATCTAAAGGCTTTCATCGGGTGGTACAGTTACAGAGTTTAAGAGCTGGAGTCTTAGAGTCACATAAACTAGGTTTAAATTCCAGTCCACTGCTTACTAGTTGTGAGAGTGGGCAAGTTACATCTCTAGGCATCTTTCATATCATCTCTAAAATAGGATTGATGACAGTAAACCTCCTTGAGAAGACTACATGAAAGGCTATTTTCAAGCTATATAGTAGTACATACAATAAATCCTGAACTAGAGGAGTTAGTTACTTGTATATAATCATCTTGGAATGATAACCTATTATTTATTTATTCAGACATACTTTTATAGAGGACTGGAGTGATAGCACAGCAGGTAAGGCATTTGCCTTACAAGCGACCAACATGGCTGACCCGAGTTCAATTCCTCCACCCCTCTTGGAGAGCCTGGAAAGCTACGAGGGTATCTTGCCCACACGGCAAAGCCTGGCAAGCTACCCGTGATGTATTCGATATGCCAAACACAGTAACGATTGTCACAATGGAGATGTTACTGGGCCCGCTCAAGCAAATCAATGAACAACGGGAGGACAGTGGCAGTGACAGTGACTTTTATAGAAATATATATATATATATATATATTTGCTTTTTTAGTCACACCTTGCAATGTTCAGGGGTTACTCCTGGCTTTGCACTCAGGAATCATTCCTGGTCCTGGCGGTGCTCAGGGGACCATATGGGATGCTGGGAATCAAACCCAAGTCGGACTCATGCAAGGCAAACACCCTACCTGCTGTGCTATTGCTCCAGCCCCAGAGAAATAGTTACATTTTTAAGCATATGAGTTTTTACAAATATATTGGGCAGTATAACTACCAGTGTGATAAATACATAAATGTGAATTTTCCATTGATAACCTATTGCTAAAATATTTCCCTTTTGAATCTTTAAGCCTGAGAGAACCAGCACATCTAAAACTTGTTTTACAAAAAGAAAAGAAACTTTAAATTCTTACCACAGTATAAGTTTAACAGAGGGAAAGAAGGATGAAAAAGGTGCAACGGAGGAGGTCAAATATGTGGTGTTGTTTGGAATTAGAGACAAAAACAAAGAAACAATACCAACAGAACACAACAAATTCACTCAGACTATGATAACCAAGTGGTGATCCCACATATGTCAAATATAATTCTATGTAGTTGAAACCTATATAATTTTACAAATCAATGCATGTTCAATTAAAACATTAAAATAACTTGTTTTAGACAAGCAAATGCAGTATTTCTTTATATTTAATTAATTTAATCCTCAAGCATTACTTAGCATCTTAGTACTTTGGAATTTGTATGCTATTACTGGTGTACTTGGCTAACAAAACATGCCACTACTTTCTATGTTACCAATGTACATGTAAATCTACTTACATAACTTTGTTTTTAGATTACCCAAACAAAATATACATAGTTTATGAGAAAAATCACATAATCCAGTGACCATAGAAATAGTAAGGGGATAAGGCACTTGCATTACATGTGACCGACATGTAACTGATCCTCAGCACTGAATATAGTCCCCTGAGCATTACTAGGAGTGATCATAGAATTAAGCTCTACGCATGAACAGGTGTGACCCACAAAACAAAAATAATAGTAACAATAAAAAGGATATAATCTTAAATTGAATAGAATGATAATTCTACATCCAACCTCAGAGGAAAAAATAATACTGTAAAACATTTGGTGCTTTTGCTTCCTGCCAGCCCCCACCTCTCATACATACATGCACAAACACAAGAATATTCATTTCCTTCATGTTCTATGGAATTATGTGTTAGAATCATGAATTTAGAAGTGGAATAAAAATTTTATCTCCACTCTTATATGCTCTGAGTTACACTGGGAAATGATGTTTGGTCTGTGAGCAGACTGTTCTAAAGTTCTGTGATATCCTCTGATTAAAAGTGCTACATGAAGTGCAAAAACTATTTTAAGACTTAAGTGAGAAAGCACTAAGCATCAACATAGAGCGTAGAGGAAGTAAAAGGCACACATTTCTGGTTCTCTCGGTACTTACCTACTTATCTCCTCCTCCAAGGGGGGCAGTTTGAAAATTCCTCCTTATTCTTACACTTAGGGTACTACAGGCATAAAAGTCACCACCTGGAATCCCAGGACTAATTCTGAACTGAATACTCAATACTTCCTCTCTTTACCTATAGAAAGCTCAGAGTCTATCACCATAATCCTGTCAGTGCTTCTAGAAAGTTCCCTATCAGCAGTTTAGAGGTTAGGTTGATAATGCCTGAGTTTAGAGACCACCTAGAATTCAAGAAAGAATGAGGATCTGAATTTAGGCAGTGGCCATAAAAACAGGGGTAGAGATAGATCTCAGTTACAATTGGTGGGCATTGGTGACTGGATAAGTGTGGGATCACAGGCACTGAGGTCAAGAGGAAAGAGAGGTAACAAAGTAGATATTGTTCTGTCTATCCTACTGAAGAGACTCATATACATTATTGAATTATCAGTGATAGAGGATTCATTAGGCCATTATCCCATATTCTGTCTGACCTAGATCCTGATAACTTTGTCACCTTGATTGGCTCTTCCTCTCCAATATGAATTGAGAAGATGCCTAATCAAGGACCCTACATAGATATACAGATGACAATTCTCTTCCTCCTATCTGTTGTCCCGGATGCAGTATAAAGAACAGCACCCAGATAAACATACCACAAGCCTTATGGTTTGGGATGGATTTTTTTCTTCTTATAATTCTTCCCACAGTGTCTCATGTAAGAACTTCAATCTACCTGCACAAATGTTGTTTACCACAGTGTTAATCCAAAACTAACCTCTCCTGCCATTTGTTTAGGAAGAGAAACAAACCTGACAGCTGATAGAGAACCCTTGTCTTTAAGATGTTAACATTACTCTAGACATTAAAACTGATAAATGCCCAGCAGATGCATTGAGCTGGCCTTTAGAATATCTGATACATCTCTTCTACCTGAAAAGCATCAACTTCAGATAAAAAAAAGTTGTGTCAGAGACTGTAGTGATAGTACAGTGTGTAGGATATTTGCCTTGCCAGTAGCTGAGCTGGGTTCACTCCCCAACACCACTTATGGTCCCAAGAACTTTCCAGGAATGATCCCTGAGCATAGAGTCAGGAATAAATCCTGAGCACTGCCAGGCATGGCCCAAAAGACCAAATAGGCTATATTACTGAGATTTCTTGTGCCTATCATAGATTAAAAACTCTAGAAGAACTACACCTGTATTAAAATATTTAATCTTAGAGAGTTGAAGTTAAACAGAGGACGTTTCTGAAAGAAGGCTGTCTAACATAGTGTTCAAATTCTCTAGTCCTACTCAGTAACATGCTTTATTCTTCCTTAGTAATTTGTAGACCTGCCGTGGAATAAAACACAGACTTTGGTGCTGGGATATAGAAAAGTGTGCAAGTTTGTCATTCCTCTAAGGATTTTACAGTTTCTTCAAGACAGAATAAATAAGGCGAGTGAGGGTTTGAGAAGGAAGGGGAATAAGAGAAATATAGGGAGAAGGAAAAAAGACAAAGAAGACAGAGGAGGCAAGAGAGGAGAAGGAGGTGAAGGAGATGAAGAAAAAAACAAACCTTTTTCAACCTTTGCAGGGATCTTCCTAAAGAAGTTTGTGGTCTTGTGTTTTGAGTCTCCCCTGTATTTCTGTCCAACTTCTCAATAAAGTACAAGTTCTTCTTTTTATAGGAGTTACATTCAGTGATGCTCAGGGTGTCTGAGGCAACTTCTACTGATTCCAGGGGGGAGGGCTGAGGGCACCGGGAGTGCCAATGCTGAGAGCATTAGCATGGAGCTATGTTGTGCCTGGAATCAAACTTATGGACTTACATAAGCCAGACATATGTTTCTATTTCTTTTTTTTTGGGGGGGGGGGGGAATATGGCAGTGTTCAGGGCTTAATCCTGGCTCTGAGCTTAGGGATCATTCCTGATAGGGTTTGAGGGACTATATGTGGTGCAGGAGATCAAATCTGGAAGAGTTGTGTGCATGGCACGTGCCTTCCCTACTTTTCTATTTCTCAAGTCGCTCTTGAACTATCTCCTTGGCCTAATGACTTATTTCCCCTTATGGTCCTTAGGTACTTTCTTTGCCTTCTCTTTCCTACTGAGTTCACAGCTTCTATTCTCTCTTTGGTTTTCAATTCATTGTTTTAACATTTCCACTATACTTTGGAAGGTTTTAATCAATGTCATGGGATCTTAGTCCAGTTTTCTCAGTTTCTTTAGTTCACTGTCAAATAGGTTAAGGATGTTTCCAGTATCATGGGGTTTCTATAAGCGTACTTGTTTTCACCTCTTATGCCCTAAACTGCTCCCCAGAGAGACTGCTTTCTGGGATTTAGACACTTGGTCCAATATGGATCCTGGATTCAAGACCCTTACTCAGGGATAAACTACTGGTGTTCTGGTATTTGTCTTCCCTGACTTGTATTCCATTTTCCCCATCACTTCTTGGGATTCTGATCAGAACTTCCCATGCCCCGCCCCCCCCATGTTAGATAGTCATGGTAGTTTTTGCCTCTAATCTTATCACCTCATTCATCTATTCATTCATTTAGCCAGCAGACTTTCTGTAAATATGGTAAATACAAACCAGTCTTTGTTTCAGGCACTGTGCTAATTACCTATTGTTATAACCTTCTCAGGAAGAATTTTTAAGGGTTAGCAGAACCCAAAAGTCATTTGTAGAATGATATTGTTTCAGGAAATCAATATCTTATTATAAGTCTGTTTGAGCTTTCTATTTCTTCCTGAGTCAGTGTTGCTACTTTGTGTCTCTCTATGAATCTCTACATTTTATTCACATTATCTAATTTCCAGAATTTAGTTCCACATGTTCCTTTTTTTGTGTCCATAAGGTCTGGTAATGTCCTGTCTTTCATTCCTCATTTTAGTAACTTCAATATATTCTCTTCTGGAACAATATATAGATTTTTCAATTTTTCAGAACACAGATTATTCAGTCACTGATTTATGGCCTCTCTGGTAAATATATAGCTGAAGTTATTACTTCATTGCTTAGTCACTGACTGGTGGTGTCCTCCTAATAGACTGTGACTTGCTTACACAGGAAAAACACATCCTAAAGACCCAACAGAGGCTGTCAGAGGACCACAATATATTAAGCTGGACAGAAATTACTTTCTTGAAAAAGGATCTTATTAAATACTAGTTTTATGACTCTATGACTTTGAGTCTATGACTTTGCTCTGTTTCTAAGCTATATCCGTCGACCCAAGGACCAATTTCTAATTAGTCAAACAGCACAGAATACATAAAAGGCATCCCGTTGTCCTTGTTTATAATTGATACTTGAAAATGACCATTCTTGGGCTGATCAAGTAGCTCAGTAGTAGAAAGGCTGCACCCAGCTCTTCTCAGTACTTTCTCCTGGCTTTGTGGTCAGGGATCATTCATTGTAGTGCTTCCGGTACCATATGCAGCTCCCAGAATCAAACCCAGGTCCGATGCATGCAAGGGAAAAGCTTATCTGTTATAGTATCTCTGAGGCTCATAGACCTTGAGTTTTGTGTTTGAGACCCTGAGTTTGATTCCCCACACTGAAGGAAAAAATCCCTCTCCTGCAGTCCTGAGAGTCATTGCAAGTTGTTCAAGGTATCATAAACTTGAGGTACATTGCTTCAATATACTTTAAGGGCACATTGTGTGTTACTTATTTCTTCCTCCCATCACAATGGGATGGTGGGATACATTATGACTCCAGAAATAAGATATTAATTCATTATTTAGCCATTTATAGTGACAGAATATATTCTATCATTTAGTCATTTATAATAACAGGATCAATGCCGTCATTGATCTCAGAAAAGGTAATTCTCCCAGACCTCTCTCAAAATACAAGACTAACTCAATTTTATCCCACACTAACTCCTCCTGAAAACTGTACATTTCAACTGAGAGATACCTTGAGGTTTATGAACTGAAGTTTTCATCATGATCTCTCTTTCTAGTTCTTAGCTATCAAAAGAACCAGAATTAAAGACATCTAGTGTTTATGGCAAGAATGAGGAAAAGCAAGAATTTTTATTTTAGGGGAGAGAGAGAGAGAATACAGAGGCTAGCATGCTTACCATGCATGTGGTCAACCACCCAGGTGAAATCCCTGCCTGGCATTCCATATGGTCCCCTAAACACTGACAGTAGTAATTTCTGAGTGCAGAGCCAGGAATAACCGTTGAGCATGGCTGGGTGTTGCTTTGTACTCCTGATTCTATTTTATCTTCTTTTTGTTTTTTCATCATAAAATATGAATGTTATGACAGCCAGTAACATGATCTCAATCTACCCAATTGGACTTACTATTGGAAATGGATCGTTTTGTCTTTGTGTGTGATTTCTACTGATCTATTGATCAGTTGTCTATAGCTCAAGAACTGTATTTGAGAGACAAAAACTGATGAGAGAAAAAACTGACTCTTTCAGGTGTTACCAACCTGAGAAGACTTACTGTTCCTGGAATCATCCTACTTTAAGGTTGGAACTTGGGTTTTATTTATCTGAAACTTAGATAAGAACTAATGAGAACTCTATGCAAATTAGAAGGGCTTCTAATTAGATTATTAGGATCAATTTTAATATCACTTCCTGTGTGGACTATATCCCACCTGGTACCCAGGAAAAATGGTTTTTAATAAGTCACATTAAACTTGCAAACAATGCTACGTAATCATCGGGTGTTGTTTTATTTGATAGTCTCTATGGAAAGGAGTTTCTCTTTTTGTTTTGGGAGTCATACCTAAGGATGCTCAGGGTTTACTCCTGATTCCATGCTCAGGGATCACTCCTGGCAGTACCCGGGGAACCATATGGGATCCAAGAGATTAGCCCTGGTTGGACATGTGAAAGGCAAATTTCCTCTCCACTGTACTATTGCTCTCCAGCCCCTTAAGCACATTTCTTTTTTTTCTTTTTTTAAAACTTTTATTAGTGAGACACCAGGCTGGAGTGATAGCACAGCAGTAGAGCGTTTGCCTTGTGCTCAGCCAACTCCGCCAAGCCGTGTTTGATTCCTCCGCCCCTCTTGGGGAGCCTGGCAAGCTACCAAGACTATCTCACCCGCACGGCAAAGCCTGGCAAGCTACCCATGATGTATTCAATATGCCAAGCACAGTAACAACAAATCTCACGATGGAGATGTTACTGGGCCCGCTCGAGCAAAATCGATAACGGGAGGACCGTGACCATTAGTGAGACACCATGAGGTACAGTTGTAGACTTACAAATTTTGTGCTTGGGTTTCAATTATACAATGATCAAATACCCATCCCTCCACCAGTGCCCGTTAAGCACATTTCTTAACTTTCATTCCAGTTGTTCATTTCGCAGCTCTAGATAGTGGTTGTTGTTTTTCTTTGTTTAGTTGGTGTGTGGAATTGAACTCAGGGCCTCAAGCAAAGTTCTTTACTGCTGAGTCACATCCCCTACACCATCATTTTATAGTTTTGTGGAATTTTGTTCAAACACACTATGGTGATCTGTCTCAAGTTTATATGAAGTTCTCTATTTCCAGTTTGCACTATTTTATAAAAGGATAGTCTCAGTTTTTTTTAAATATTTAATTTTTATTTTTTTGTTCACAGTGGTAGGGCGTTCGCCTTACAAGCGGCCAACATGGCCGACCCGAGTTCGATTTCCCCCGCCCCTCTCGGAGAGCCCGGCAAGCTACCGAGAGTATTCGATATGCCAGACACAGTAACAACAAAGTCTCCAATGGAGATGTTACTGGGCCAGCTTGAGCAAATCGACGATGAACGGGAGGGCCTTTACCTTTCACAAATTTTAATATATTATTTTCTTATCAGTACAGTGCAATGTTTTATTTTTAAATCTACATAACAGTTTCCATATTACAATGCATATTCTGAAGATAGATGGTCGGCAATTACACCACCTCCGCTTTGCTGATGATATTGTTTTAATAACACCAAACATCAGCCAAGCGGCACAAATGCTGGCCGACTCTGACCGTGAGTGTGGAAAGGTAGGACTACAGCTGAATCTTACGAAGACAATGTTTATGAGAAACAGCCTCGTTCCTGACGCCCCATTCGCTCTCAACAGAACGACCATCTCCGAATGCAACAGCTATGTGTACCTAGGTCGAGAGGTCAACATGACAAATGACCTGGCACCTGAGCTGCGCAGGAGGAAGAGAGCGGCTTGGAACGCCTTCAAGAACGTCGAAGAAATAGCTAAGAGGACGAAGAACCTCCGGCTCCGGGCACATCTCTTTGATTCCACTGTTCTTCCTGCATTAACATATGCCTCAGAGACCTGGGCCCTACGCAAACAAGATGAGAACGCTATTCAGGTCTCCCAAAGAAGAATAGAAAGAGCTATGCTTGGAATATCACGTTTCACTCAAATGAGAGAAAGAATCCGGAGTTCTGACATCCGTCGACGATCAAGGATCAGGGACGCTGTCTCATTTGCCAAGGTGTCGAAAATCAGATGGGCTGGTCACGTAATGAGATTTAAAGACGACCGTTGGACTAGAGCTGTTACTGATTGGATTCCACGGGATGTCAAGAGACCGCGTGGCCGCCCACCTACCAGATGGTCAGACTTCTTCGTCAAGATCATGAACGATCGGTTTGAGGCCCTTCATGTTCCCGGAGCGAACAGATGCCATTGGGCTACACTAGCACGCAACAGGGACAAATGGAGACGTTACTGGCACCCGCTCGAGCAAATCGACGACTAACGGGAAGTTAAGTGATTAAGTGATCCATAATTTCACATCAAAAATCTAAAAATATTAATAGATTACTGATCTAATTAATAATATGTTCCTTAGGCTCTCTTTGAACTAAGATTTTTCTTACTATGTCTCAGTTTTTTTTTTTATGGACACACCAGTTGCTTTTATTTTGTTACAAACATGCTAATGTATAAAACATAGCCTTCAAAATTAATTAAAATAGTTATAAACATACAACTATGTCTCAGTTTTTAAGATGTAGCTCTCTCGGTGTTGTTGGGGAACATGTCATGCCAAGTTAGAACTCAGGCCTCACAAATAAAGGACCACATGCACTCAAGTTATCCCTCTGGCCTCAGTCTTAGTTCCGAATATAAGCCAGAAAGAAACACTAGAAACATTGGTGTGAAAGCTACAGAGAAATATTTGTTTTTAGGATTTATATGAGTTTACAGGCTGGAGCAATAGCACAGCGGGTAGGACGTTTTCCTTGCACGCTGCCGACTGGGTTCGATTCCTCCGCCCCTCTCGGAGAGTCCAGCAAGCTACCGAGAGCATCTCACCCACACGGCAAAGCCTGGCAAGCTCCTCGTGACATATTCGATATGCCAAACGCAGTAACAACAAGTCTCACAATGGAGACGTTACTGGTGCCCACTCGAGAAAACCGATAAACAACGGAAGGACAGTGCTACAGTGATATGAGTTTACAGATTAAAAGCAAAATTTCACAAATGATTGAGGACTATAATATGACGATGACAAAAATATATCACTAAAACATTCTCTCCAACCTTATTCTACTTATTTTGTGTTTTTTGGGATACCACATCCAGGGTTTATTCCTTATTATTTGTTCAGAGAATACTCCTGGTGGGGCTCAAAGGACCATATGTAGTGCCAGGGATGGAACCCAAACCAGCCACGTGCAATGCAAGTGCACTACCCTCTGTACTATCTCTCAGGCCCCTATAATCATTTGTAAACAATTATAGTAATTTTAAAAGTAAGTTATTAATTAATATGCTTGGCCAATTATCTTAAATAAGCACTGTAAGATTAGAGCTAATCATGTAAGTTCATGTAAATATTCTTTTAATTTCTTTTGTTGGGACTTTAATAAAGAATTTTGTATTTCCTACTTATGTCCTTCAAAGATTCTGAAGACAATTCATGTCATTCTACTTTTTAAGTAGTCACAATTAGCTCCTTTCCTTAACACTGCTGTTTTGAACTAATTCCTGTATTCTCAAACTTAATTCTGCAAAAGTTTCTCAAAAGTTTTGAGGTTTATGATCCTGCCAACAGGGTATATTCTGTAGGCTTCTATGAAGATGACAACCTTGTAAGCAAGCTGTCAGGCTAGTTTTCTCTTAATTAACTCATATCAATTTTAATTCCTGAAGCAGTGTGGTCTATTATATCATGTTCAAAATCTTAGTAATAAAAATAGTTTCCAAGTCATTTACCTCACACAGAGCAAACATTTCTTCCAGGATTTTTGAAAACAAACACATTGCCACAAAAATGAGAATACTAATTAAAATTTTTCACATTCTATCTATGTTAGGGAGGGAAAAGGTCATGTTACTCACCAAGGATGCAATATTCTATGTTGTGCAGATCACAACTCAAAAGAAACATTTCTTGAGTTTGACAAAAGTAAAAGTCATATTAATTTTCATTAGTTCATTCCCATGCAGAAAATGTCAGTCTGCTGTTAGTAATTCTTAAGATTTCAGTTTTCCATCACTTTTCATTATTATTCTTAGATTCATGGTAAATTTGTTTCTAGAATATTTGTCCAAGTTTTATCTATCTGTGTATTACTTTAAACATATTAGAGCAAAGCACCTGATTCAAAGGCTTGGAGTTTATCAAGGGTTGGTGGAAGAAGCAGACAGACGCAAAAACAGTGGTTAGGGAAGAGGGTTCCAGTCAGGCAGTGTCCTCCGGATGTTACTTTCACTAGTTTCACACCTGCTGATGCTGATTCACTGGGGCATGCCAACCATTCTTTGTAAACTTCAAGGTAATGCCACTGCGCAATATTGGCCTTTGAGAATTTATGTCATCTTGTCAGAAATAAGACAGTATTTGTTCTTTTCCTCTCCTTCGTGGTTGCCTCCTAATTTAACATTAAATACACACTTTATTGAAACATGTTCGTGGGCTGAGAGATAGTACAGGGTATTAGGCACTTGCCTTGCATTCGGCCAACTCGGTTTCAAACCCTAGCACTGTATAAGGCCCTGCAGGCACCACCAGGAGTCAATCCTGAGCACAGAGACATGAGTAAGCCTTGAGTATGCCTACAACCCTGGTATGCCTAAGAGAAGAGAAACATTAACTAATACTAGTGGAAAGACAGAAGAACAGGGTGAAAGGGCCGTGCAGAAAGAGCGTTTCTAGTCCCTACTCACTTACATGTTGACAGATTTTGAATAGTTTCAGTCGGAGAGATTCTCTGCTCCTTAGGAAACTACCTTCTTGAGTAAGCAGTTCTCCTTCACTCCCTTTTCTAGAGATACAGCCAAAGCATCATATACAAAGCATCACATACAAGTACTCAAGGCCACATAGATGCGCCATTTTCAATCTCTGCTTTGAAGTGACTCAGGTTCTTGTCTTTCATGCAATATTCAGCAATACCTTGTAAACACCCTTTACAGAATGAACTCTGATTTTGATCCTGCTCCTCAGTGCTCAGTGAAGGAAAAGGATGAACTTTCCTAATTTTTCTCTTTGCTTTTGTCATGTATGCATCAATCACTTAATCACTTAACTTCCCGTTAGTCGTCGATTTGCTCGAGCGGGCGCCAGTAACGTCTCCATTTGTCCCTGTTGCGTGCTAGTGTAGCCCAATGGCATCTGTTCGCTCCGGGAACATGAAGGGCCTCAAACCGATCGTTCATGATCTTGACGAAGAAGTCTGACCATCTGGTAGGTGGGCAGCCACGCGGTCTTTTGACATCCCGTGGAATCCAGTCAGTGACAGCTCTAGTCCAACGGTCATCTTTAAATCTCATTACGTGACCAGCCCATCTGATTTTCGACACCTTGGCATATGAGACAGCGTCCCTGATCCTTGATCGTCGACGGATGTCAGAACTCCGGATTCTTTCTCTCATTTGAGTGAAACGTGATATTCCAAGCATAGCTCTTTCTATTCTTCTTTGGGAGACCTGAATAGCGTTCTCATCTTGTTTGCGTAGGGCCCAGGTCTCTGAGGCATATGTTAATGCAGGAAGAACAGTGGAATCAAAGAGATGTGCCTGGAGCCGGAGGTTCTTCATCCTCTTAGCTATTTCTTCGACGTTCTTGAAGGCGTTCCAAGCCGCTCTCTTCCTCCTGCGCAGCTCAGGTGCCAGGTCATTTGTCATGTTGACCTCTCGACCTAGGTACACATAGCTGTTGCATTCGGAGATGGTCGTTCTGTTGAGAACGAATGGGGCGTCAGGAACGAGGCTGTTTCTCATAAACATTGTCTTCGTAAGATTCAGCTGTAGTCCGACCTTTCCACACTCACGGTCAAAGTCGGCCAGCATTTGTGCCGCTTGGCTGATGTTTGGTGTTATTAAAACAATGTCATCAGCAAAGCGGAGGTGGTGTAGTTGCCGACCATCTATCTTCACTCCTATTCCTTCCCATTCCAGTTGTCACATGATGTTCTCGAGGGTGGCACTGAAGAGTTTTGGTGAAATGGTATCACCCTGCCGCACCCCTCTCTTGACATCAACGATCACTTCTTTGTAGAATGGTGAGATCCTGGTAGTGAATCCACAATACAGCTCACGGAGGATCCTGATGTATTGGGCTTGAATGCCCTGATTGGCTAGGGCTTCAATGACCGCTTCCGTCTC
Organism: Sorex fumeus; assembly: GCF_029834395.1. Taxonomy (NCBI): domain Eukaryota; kingdom Metazoa; phylum Chordata; class Mammalia; order Eulipotyphla; family Soricidae; genus Sorex; species Sorex fumeus. Next base: position 24,167,907 of record NW_026606132.1, on the reverse strand, counting down.
AACAGAATCAAAGTAGACAGTAAATAAACAAGTGTACACTGCTAGGCTGTGGCAAGTGCCACACAAAAAGGTTAAAAATAAATTAATGGGGGCTGGAGCAATAGCACAGCGGGTAGGGAGTTTGCCTTGCATGCAGCCGACCCTGGTTCGATTCCCAGCGTCTCATATGGTCCCCTGAGCACCGCCAGGGGTAATTCCTGAGTGCAGAGGCAGGAGTAACCCCTGTGCATCGCCAGGTGTGACCCAAAAAGCACAAAAAAATTTTAAAAAATAAATAAACTTTAAGGGAGTTAGAGGGGTCTGCTGGGGCTGTCACTGTCACACTGTCCTCCCGTTGTTCATCGATTTTCTTGAGCGGGCCCAGTAACCTCTCCATTGTGAGACTTCTTGTTACTGTGTTTGGCATATTGAATACTCTCGGTAGCTTGCCAGGCTCTCTGAGAGAGGTGGAGGAATTGAACCCGGCTCGGCAGGGCTGGCTGTGCGAAAGGCAAATGCCCTACCGCTGTGCTATCACTCCAGTCTGCTGGGGCAATCAGACAATATGCCATTTCAGTGGAATTAACATTTTTAAGTTTAGGGGAAGATGTCAAGAAGTAAAGTTACTGAATTATATGCCAGTTCTATTCTTTTTTTTTTTTTGAGGGAAACAATTTCTTATGATAGCTTATTGTACAAGTTTTAGAACATGAAGAACAGTGATAGTTTAAATATTCATGCATAAATAGAGCATAGCAAAATGTATGGCCCAAATTTTCACCTGAGGGAAGACAAAGATGAATCTGAGTTTCCATATACTATGTGCATCTCCATTCCACTCTGAAGGCATTCCTTGAATATATGTTAGCACATCACAACCACCATCAACGTACCTATTTTTTTCTCCATCACAGTCTATTGGTTCTACCTCTCCACTTCTTACCTCCTTATCTCTCCTGCCCTTGTAGTCTGTAGTCCATGATCTTTTTAAATTTTTTATTCCTGGGTTTTGCTTCTATTTATCCCACATTTCACCCTGCCAGTTCTATTCTTACCTTTCTTTCCTCTTTGGGTTTTGGCCCACGTCTGACAGTGCACAGGGCTTACCTCTGACTCTGCACTCAGAGATCACTCCCAGTGGAGTTTGAAGAACCACACCAGTGCCAGGGATAGAACCTGGGGCTGGTGCATGCAAGGCAAATGCCTTACCTGCTGTATTATATCTACAGTCTCTATTTTTATTGGTTTTTGAGGAATCTCCAAACTGTTTTCCATAAAGGTTAAGACTGTGTATGACTTTATAAATATGACTATATGTCATTGTACTTTTGTCCAACCCTATAAAACGTATACAAAAGAAAGAGTGAACTGTAAATTGCGGATTTGGGGGGATTATGACATATATATTTTTTTGTTCTTTGTAAAACATGTGGGCTGGAGTGATAGCGCAGCAGTAGGGCGTTTGCCTTGCACGCAGCCAGCCTGGCCGAGCCGGGTTCAATTCCTCCGCCCCTCTCGGAGAGCCCAGCAAGCTACTGAGAGTATCTCGTCCACACGGCAAAGCCTGGCAAGCTACCCGTGATGTATTCAATATGCCAAATACAGTAACAACAAGTCTCCAAAAAATGGAGACGTCACTGGGACCACTCTAGCAAATCGATGAGAAACGGGAGGATAGTGTTTGTTTTGTTTTTGTAAAATATGTATACCACTCTGGTGAGTGATATTGATAGTGGGAGAAGTTATGCATGTATGGGACAGGAGCTGGTTTTGAAAATACATACATTCTCAATTTTGTTGTAAACCTACAACTGTTTTTAAAATTAAGCTTTTAAAAACAGTGTCATCAGCACTCAAAAGGAGAGAGAGAACAAAAGGGAATGCCCTGCCACAGATGTAGGGTGGGATGGGGGGGATGGGAGGTGGGAGGGATACTGGGATCAGTGGTGGTAGAGAATGGGCACTGGTGGAGGGATGGGTATTTGATCATTGTATAACTTAAACCCAAGCACAAAAATTTGTAAGTCTACAACTGTACCTCATGGTGTTGCACGAATAAAAATTTAAGGGGGAAAAAAAAACTGTCATTCCTAGGTTTGTTGCCAACCACTCAACTCTCCTACCTCAAGACAAACAGGCCTCTGTGTATTCTTATGAAGATTTAACCTAAATATAGGTCCTTATAAGGATTTACATGGGCCTTGTGCAAATTATAATATCATAGTCAGCGACTTGTTCACCTTTTAGTGTATCTTAAAGCCCATATAGCAGAGTTGCTGTGTTCTTTAACGTATGGCTTTCATAAATTAGAGTAAATTTTTCTTTATTCGTTTGTTTATTTGTTGGGCGTCCCAAGTAGTTTTCAGAAATTAAAATACAGTAGCCAGGAGCCATGCCTGGCAGTACACGGCCCTTCTCTGAGAACCCAAAGGGCCTGTGTTTGGGCAGGGACAGTGCAGTGCAGCTGGAGCCCAGCAGGGGGCGCCAAGCTACGCTCTTTGGTGCTTGGGGGCCACGGGGTGCTGGGGTTTGAGTTTGTGACCTTTAATGCAGTGCAGCTTCTTTAAGCTATCTTCCAGGCAAATACTTAAGCATGGCCTATAATATAATATTTTCTGACATAAATGCAGTATTTCTTTAATAGGATTAAACATGCTTTTATGGTCTCGTTTAGATTTTTCCTTTCAAAATTTCTTACTTGGGGCTGGAGTGATAGTACAGCGGGTGGGGCGTTTGCCCTGTATGCATTCGACCGGGTTCGATTCCCAGCATCACATATGGTCCCCCGAGCACCCCAGGAGTAATTCCTGAGTGCAGAGTCGGGAGTAACCCCTGTGCATCGCCGGGTGTGACCCAAAAAAAGGCAAAAAATAAAAATTTCTTAATTTTCTTTACCTCATTCTCACTGTGTATTTGTATTATGTTTTAAGTAAATTTTAAAGTGTATTTCTATAGAATTATTTATACTATTAATTTTAAAATTTATGCACTTATAATGAAGAAAGTTGTATAATTTTGAAAAAAATCAACTTTTTATTTACAAGTTTATGGAATTTTAGCAACTTAGCTTTATTCATATAGACATGTTAGGTGTCACTAACTCCACAATAATTTTTCAATTTGACTTTATAGTATTTATTTATTTATTGCTTTTTTAGGTCACACTCAGAGATGCACAGGGGTTACTACTGGCTCTGCACTCAGGAATTACGCCTGGCGGTGCTCAGGGGACCATATGGGATGCTGAGGATTGAACTCAGGTCGACCACGTGCAAGGCAAATGCCCTACCTGCTGTACTATCACTCCAACCCGTCCACAATAAATTTTAAAAATATCTCTTGTATGTGGGATATAAAGAAAGATAGTAAGGGAACATCTAATGGCCAAATCATTGCAACTGGAGATTTTGTCTATAGAATTGAGCTTACATGGGGGAAAATGGCTGGGAGGGGCCTTTGGGACAATGGTGGAGAGAAGTCAGCTGGAAATTGAACCCAGGTCAGCTGTGTGCAAGGCAAATGCCCTACCTGTTGTACTATTGCTCCAGCCCCCTCACCATTTCTCTTTTTTTAAATTTTTATTAGTGAAACACCATGAGGTACAGTTGTAGACTTACAAATTTTTGTCCTTGGGTTTCAGTTATACAATGATCGAGTACCCATCCCTCCACCAGTGCCCATTCTCCACCACCAATGATCCCAGTATCCCTCCCACCCGGCCATTCCCCCCATATTAAATCCTGTGTTGGTATAAAGTCTGCATGAAAAGTACACAATTAACATCACGACCATCCTGTTGTTCGTCGATTGCTTCGAGCAGGTCTCAGTAACGTCTCCTTCGTCCTAGCCCTGAGACTTTTTAAAAAGTGCCATATTAAAGGCTCTTTCAGGGTTAGGAGAATGAGACCCATCATTTTCATGCAGACTTTATACCAACACAGAGTGCTGACACAATTAACATAATTAATAAAATGGTTAACATAATTAATAAAATGGGAGTTGTAATAAAAAACCTCAATAAAATGATAAGTAAATCATGTTTAAGTGACCTCAATTCAAAAGCAAAGCCAATTCTGAAGGATTTTACAACTGAAAGCTATCAGAAAATCATATTCCTGAAAGTGAGACATTTCTAATTACTATTTTTATTGTCACTTAGTTTAAACGACTAGAATAGCATTTAATTAGTATCGCTTGATGAACAAAGTTACAGCAATCTTTCCCACCACCAAAGAACCCAAAACCTTCTACTATTGTCTCCATGCCACCCCTAGTCTTCCCCTCCCACTAATATTTGATAATCTTAGTTTTGTGTTCAAAGTCCAGGAGTTTGCAGTCATTGTATTGTCCATTCCCTCATTTTTCTCTATAAACCACAAATGAACCACAAATACAGTATTTGTTCTACTCTCTCTGACTTACTTCATTTACTCCGGCTCCGGGCATATCTTTTTGATTCCACCGTTCTTCCTGCACTAACATACGCCTCAGAGACCTGGGCCCTACAAAAATAGGATGAGAACACTATTCAGGTCTCCCAAAGAGGAATTGAAAGAGCTATGGGACTACATTAAATGAAGAAACTTTTGAACCTCAAAAGAAATCACAGCACCCAAAAGGAGAGAGAGAACAAAAGGGAATACCCTACCACAGAGGCGGGGTGGGATGGGGGAATGGCAGGGTGGGAGGGATACTGGGATCATTGGTGGTAGAGAATGGGCACTGGTGGAGGGATGGGTACTCGATCATTGTATAACTGAAACCCAAGCATAAAAATTTGTAAGTCTACAACTGTACCTCATGGTGTTTCACTAATAAAAATTAAAAAGAAAAGAAATGGTGAGGGGGCTGGAGCAATAGTACAACAGGTAGGGCATTTGCCTTGCACACAGCTGACCTAGGTTCAATTCCCAGAACCCCATATGGTTCCCTGAGCACTGCCAGGAGTAATTCCTGAGTTCAGAGCCAGAAGTGACCCCTGTGCATCTCTGGGTGTGACCCAAAAAGAAAGAAAAAAAAGGAAAAAAAGAAATGGTGACAAGATACAAAGACAGTCTATGGAATGGGAAAAATTATTTACTCAATGCCCAACTGATAAGGGGTTAATATCCAAGATACATAAGGCATGATACAACTTTACAAAAACAGAAAAACCAACCCCATCAAAAAATGGGGAGAAAAAATGAACAGAACTTCTCAAAGAAGAAATTCAAATGACCAATAGGCACATGAAAACATTCTCTACGTCGCTAATCATAAGGGATATGTAAATCAAAACAACAGTAAGATAACATCTCACACCACAGAGACTGGCACACATCCAAAAGAACAACCTGTGCTGGTTCAGATGCGGGGAGAAAGGGACTCTCACTCACTGTTGATGGGAATGCCGACAGGTCCAGTCTTTTGGAAAACAACATGGGCATTCCTCAAAAACCTAGAAATGGAGCTCCCATTCGACCCAGCAATGCCACTTCTGGGTATATACCCTGGGAGCCCAAAAACACACAGCAGAAATGCCATCCTCACTTCTGTGTTCATTGCAGCACTATTCGCAACAGCAAGAATTTGAAAACAACCCAAGGGCCCTAGAACAGACAACTGGATAAAGAAAATACAGTACATCTGCACAATGGAACCCTATGCAACCACAAGAAAAATCGCAGTTGTGAAACGTGCTTATAAATGAACGGACATGGAGAGTATCACGCTGAGTTCAATTAATCAAAAAGAGAGATACAGACATAGAATGATTACACTCATTTGTGGGATTTAAAATAAAACCCATAATATAAAACTAATATCCAAGGACAGAATAAATAGGGGCCAGGAGGACTAGTCCATGGCTGGAAGCTTGACACAAGTGTGGTGGTGTGGCAGTTAGGACAGAGAAGGAACCAGTATGACAATAATAGAAATGATCACTCTGGAGAAGAACTGAGTGTTGAAAGTAGGTAAAGGGAGACAAGCAAACATTTCAGTATTTCAGTCGCAAACCATAATTCCCAAAAGAAAATAGAGTGAGCGAGAGAAGAAAAGTAGAATAAATTGCCTGCCATAGAGGCAGGAGGTGGTGAGGGTGGCAAGAGGAAACTGGAGACATTGGTGGTGGGAAATGTACAATGGTGAAAGGACGGGCGTTGGAATATAAGATGACTGAAACACAATCCTGAACAAGTTCGTAAGTGTGTATCTCACTGTGGTTCAATTTAGAAAAAAATAGCAGTCAGGGCACATGCCCGGTATGTGCCCCATCTGGGTTTGATTTCTGGCACCAGATGGTCTCCTAAGCATTTTTAGGTGCAGCACTGAAGTCTCCCAAGCACCACCAGGTGTGATCCGAGATGACCCCCTCACTACTGAGGTGACCCAGATTGTCCTGGTACCATAGAGCTTGAGATGCATCACATCTTTGGTCCTTGCATTGAACCACAATTCTGGTTGGCAAAGAATCACAGGTGGGAACCAGGCCTCCTATATACCATTTGAGTGGGTGCCCCAAAATATTCCATGACTATAAATGTTAGCTTTTTAAAAATTAGACTAGATTTATACAAGTCCATTAAATTGTCCTGATAATCTCTCTTCTTCTAGGTAGATTAATACTTTATAGTCTGTCATTAAATCTGACCTAGAGTTTTAAGATTACTTTTACTTTTTGTCACATGAAAGATGCCAAAGTTGGTTTTACGTAGTATGTTGCTGACTTAAGATTTAACTTAAATGTTTATAACAATTCATTTCATCTGATTTAGTGTGACCATGAGAGTTCCTTTCTTATTATTACTTTCTCATAAACCTCCTATTTAGCTTGCTCCTTTTAGAAAACGATCTTATTTCCGTTCACTGAAAAGAAACTATGCTCTTTATACTTCATTATTCAGAATACATCTCTTTTATTTTATATTCTCTTCATAGATTTCCAGATATATTCATATTATTTCATTACCTAAAGCCCTTAATTACCAAAGAAACTGAAATCCAAGGGAGATTTTCATAGCATTTCTGTATTTTAAATTTACTCCTCACGTATTTTAAATTTACTCCTTATTTTACACGGCAGAGCCTGGCAAGCTCCCCATGGTATATTTGATATGCCAAAAACCGTAATGACAAGTCTCACAATGGAGACGTTACTGGTGCCCACTCGAGCAAATCGATGAACAACGGGAGGACAGTGGTACAGTGCTAAATTTTCTCCTCATTTTCCCCTTATGTCTCTTGCAGAAATTTTGTTTTCCTGAGTGTTCTACAGTTTTAAAGAACTGAGTTTGCATTTCTAAGAAACATAGGAGAAGTTCAAGTTCTTTTCTTGGTAGTCACACAGTGATACTATCCAGGAAATTCAATCTCTAATTATCCAGCCTTGTAGCACTGTAGCACTGTCCTCCCATTGTTCATCGATTTGCTCGAGTGGGCACCAGTAACGTCTCCATTGTGGGACTTGTTGTTATTGTTTTTGGCATATCGAATACACCACGGGGAGCTTGCCAGGCTTTGCCGTGTGGGCGGGATACTCTCAGTAGCTTGCCGGGCTCTCCAAGAGGGGCAGAGGAATCAAACCCGGCCGCGTGCAAGGCAAACGCCCTACCCGCTGTGCTATCTCTCCAGCCATAATTAGTCCAGCCATGATCAGTCAAATTTTTCACAGTCAAGTTCAGCTCTTTGAGACAATCAGGGAAATTACAGATCAATATTTAAACTGGGCATCTGCAAGATAAGAAACTTTTTATATCTTCCACCAAATCTGAAGTTCATCACAGGTTTTTGTTATGTTTAGTTACAAACACAGTTCAGGTACTCAAAAGAAAGTAATATTCTATTTTTAACTGTACTTTTATTCATTTTTCCTTTCATTTTCTCTTTATTTGATTTTTTTTTCTTTTTTTCATTGCGGGGATTGAACCCAGATTCCATACATGTAAGGCATGCACATTACCACTGACCACATGTTTATTAAGTTTGTATTTTTAACTTATTTACATTATTATAAAGGAAATAGGGTCAAAGCAGAATTCAATTTTATGGTATTGGTGTACAACATTACTGTACACCACTAACAACAAAGTACCCATGATTCTCCAATCTGTCCTTATGTCAGCTCCAGTCTGACTTTTTCTTCCCTTCCACCCATCCTCTCATTACTTGTTGATTTACTGTTGTTGGGTTTGTGATAATATCACTTCCCTTAATGTGCTCCAGATCCTGCATCCTTATTCCCATATTACTTCTAGTCTATTTATTCCCCTCACATTCACCACCCTAACCTGTTTGTTTCCCACTATCTGAGGTTTAATATTGGTCAATACTGTCCATAAAGAATCCAGTGTGGGACCCCAGGAGCTAGCACATTACAGTATAATTGCTACTCCTTGACAACCCACTTTCTTTTTTTAAATTTTTTTTAGTGAAACACCATGGAGTACAGTTGTAGACTTACAAATTTTTGTGCTTGGGTTTCAATTATATAATGATCGAGTACCTATCCCTCCACCAGTGCCCATTCTCCACCACCACGGGTCCCAGTATCCCTCCCACCCCGCCATTCCCCCCATCCCACCCTGCCTCTGTGGCAGGGCATTCCCTTTTGTTCTGTCTCTCCTTTTGGGTGTGACATCCCACTTTCATGTGCTCTCCCATGTGAGTTCTACTGTGGGTGCTTTCGGTGGCTGAGAACCCAGCTGCCAACAGCGACAGATGAATGAAGAAATAGTGTCACAGGCTGGTTGGTAATCAGTGACCTTTTATTCAAGTCTCACAGCATTAGTTATATAGAAATCGCGAAGGGTGGTGGTTCATATAGGTGTGGTTGAACATTAGCATAACAATAAACAGATTTAAAGCCCCTCCTTCAGGGGAAGTTCTTCTAGGATATTAACTCAAGGACAAAATCCCATCTGGGGGTTCAGCACTCTAGATTACTAGAAGATCTGGTCTAAGGCAGGATTCCATCTAAGGGCGCATTGCTTTCTCCTTTCCTTAATTAGTAATCCATTTAAACAGTTATATTAAATTTACTCTTTACTAATATTTCTAGTCATTTTGTATGAACACAGTCAGATATGTTAACCTTAAAGGGTGGCTCTTCCTGTGGACATCTGGGGACATCTCTCTCTATATATATCCAAGACTACAGTCTTCAGGCAAAGTTAGTCTTTCCTAACTCCAGCAAGATCCTTATTCAGTTACTTCTTTGGGGTCATTACAGAGTTTATTCCGTGACTGTGCTCTTAACTTATTATACTTCTTATGGCGCTTAGCCAGTTCCTATTCTATGCCAGGGTAGCTTAAGATTTGGCCTGTGTCCATCCAAGTCCCTTGTCAGGACCCTTCTTTTGGGTGTGTTGAACAATACTAAACCACGCAAAGGACATAAAAGAAAGATAAAAGCAATATAGGATGGAATTGGGTGTGCCTCAGTAGCACTGTGTTGGGTGCAACTCAATAAACCTAAGCTTCCTGCGGGAGGAGCAAGGAAAAACCTATGTTATCCAACACTCCCATCATTACCAAAAACTGTTACTTTTTTCTGTGCTACCCAGACCTTCTTACCTACTCAGAGCACAAGCCCTAAATTCAGTCAGATCATCAACTTCACCTCATCGCTGAAAAACCCCATCCTTCTCTTTATTTTCAAAATTGTTCTCTCCTCTTCAAGACCCAAACCTGCCATATTTGCATCCCACAGTTCCCATTTAGATTGATATGTCCCCTTCTAATGGCTCCCCAGGCTCCCTGCCTTGCAGTAAGGCGGTTTCTTAGTGTCACAATTCACTCATATTTGTAGTCCTTTACTGGCCCATAATTAAGTAGGTGCCACATTATAGAGCGCCTAAGTCTACCCCCTATATTCCTCATTCCCATCTCCATAATCTTCTTTTCATTTAAGTTCTCGTCGTTGCTTATCACATTTCTTCCTCTAATCAGTGATATATGACATTCCTTGGTGGTCTGTGGTCCATGTCCATGTCCATGTCCCAGTTCATCAAAAGTCCCATCAATAATACCTATATGTTTGCTAGATGGGTAGACATTTTTATTGTGCATAATCCTTTTGAAAATAGTAAAACTGATGCAGGGGGCAAGAAGGCAAGAAATGAGGGAATCAATTTCACAAAACTAAATGTTGAGTGGATGCTATGAAGCTGAAAGATAAAAGAATTACATGCAAGTCCTATATCCTATTCAGCCTTTCAGGGGGTTAAATATTGTGCAATGACTAAGGTGAAGTGAGTAAGTGAATATTTTATACCTATTGAGGATCAGAATTGCCCAGGTTAGGCACTGAAAGTACCATATAAAGGCGAAGCTACAGTGTGCTTGGGAGTGTTGGTTTAGCATCAGCGGTACCAGAACTCATAAAAGCCCAATAATATCTATGACCTGGACATGGATAATGGAAGATGAACGTAAAATAGCCTTCTCACAAAAAAAAAACTATGTGCTTACAGGAAGTTGCATGAGGGTACAGGACACGAGATTCCCCTGAAAAGAGCTCCCTATAACGAAAAATGGGTCAGTTTAACAAATAAGTGTGATTCTGGCATATGTAATTATAACCCAAATAATAAAAGTCTATGACTCAATGAGTACATTATCTGTACAAGACTTTAATGGAAGAATAATGGCATAGCTTCCTCACAAAAGGGTTTCAGTCATATAGCAGAAGGGATAAGGACAAGGAAGTGGAGAGAAATCCTTTGCATCTTCCTCTCCTTCCTGGGTTTCTTTTACTTTTCTCTTTCTGAATCTGCCAGCTTAAAGGGTTACCATTATGCTTTGTTGGCAGGGAATGCTAGCTCATCACCTATATTGTGTTGTCCCTTTCTTCCTAGGAATGAAGAGAGGCTCCATTTCTCTGTTTTCCTTACAATTCTACTGTGAACACCTGATTGAGCAATGGCCAAAGGGACTGAGTGGAAGTTATCAGTGCGAGGCCCTGGCCAAGGCTTACTGAGTGTTTGAACTTCTGCTCTCCTTCTTCCCTTTTTGATATCCAGATACAGATGGTAACAGTTGGGATTTCTGGGCCCTAGATATATCAGAGGACATATCATGAAGAGAATATAACTATGGGTTGTGCAGAACCACCCAACTGTGACTGTTACTAGAATGAGAAATAAACCTCCCTATTTTTGAGCTATTTTAACTGTCATGGTGTTTTTGTTGCCTTGGTTTCACTTACCCTAAACAGTGTTATCCCAGTACCAGGAGGTTTACTCCACATCTTGGAGGCCAGCCTCACACTCTAGGGGTAAAGGCAGCTCAGATAGAGAAGGGAGCACCAAATAAAGGGTGCTGGGAACTTCCGCCCAGGATGGGAAATGCATGCTGAAAGTAGACTATAGACCGAACATGATTGCCACTCAATTCCTCTTTTGCAAACCACAGCACTCAAAAGGAGAGAGAGAACAAAAGGAAGTTCCCTGCCACAGAGGCAGGGTGGGATTGGGGGGATGAGGGTGGTGGGAGGTATACTGGGATTAGTGGTGGTGGAGAATGGGCACTGGTGGAGGGATAGGTACTGGATCATTGTATAACTGAAACCCAAGCACAAAATCTTGTAAGTCTACAACTGTACCTCATGGTGTTTCACTAAAATTTTTAAAAAATTAAAAAATTTAAAAAATAAAAAGAAAAAAATCTTATCCCCCAAATCTTTCCAGGACAAGTTGCAGTTTCTCTATCACCTTGCCCTAACATACATCAGAGTCTGAGGGTAGGCTGGCTTTCCTTCTTCTTACTACATCTTCCATACAGCTTCTATGTTTTCTTTATGTATGTGCCATATTCTATTTTAATTTATTTTAAAATTTTTATTATATAAAAATACCATGATTTACAAAGTTATTCATACTACTTGAGTTTTAGTGATCTAGCACAGATCCCATCACCAGTGCACTTCCCTCTACCAGTGTTCCCAGAGACTACATCAACTTAAAGAGTTTCTTCATGGCAAAATCAATGCAGGCTAAAACTAAATGACAGCTAAGTAAATGGAAAAAATATTTTCATTTGACACATGAAATAAAGGGTTGATATCCAGTATATACAAAGTACTCACAAAGATCAAACAAAAATAAATATTAAAAACTCCATCAAAAATGGGGAAAGAAGAGGCTGGAGAGATAGCACAGCGGGTAGGGCGCTCGCCTTGCACGCAGCCGACCCAGTTTCGATTCCCAGCATCCCATATGGTCCCCTGAGCACCGCCAGGAGTAACTCCTGAGTGCAGAGCCAGGACTAATCCCTGTGCATCGCAAGGTGTGACCCAAAAAGCAAAAAAAAAAATGGGGAAAGAAAATGAACAGGGACTTCTTTGAGGAAGACCAACAGACGGCCAAATGGTGCATGGAAAAATGCTCACTATCATTTATTGTTAGGTGTAGGATAACAATTGATTTGTCCTTTCTCCCTTGCCACAAGGAGCTTAGCTTTATCAGGTTACACCCATCACAGTGCTCCCGAGTCACTCCCATTCCTCTGTTTATCTGTAACCACTTCTCTATGCTCTCTTACCGAACCAGTTAATCAGCTTTTCCCCCTAATCAGACTCTGTTAATTTGTAAGGTCAGATCCTTCTAGGACACTGAAATTTTATTACAAGTTAATATTGCCTTTCTCCTCTCCTTATGTCTTTTGAATAGTTTACCTTAAAGCAATGCCCTTTTTGTATAGACACAGGAAGACAGTTAATATTATGCTTTGTAACTTAGGATTTAATTGGCTTTGAATATTATTCACTCCCAGGCATCTGCTTTCTCGACTTAAGCCTCAGTTGCCCTTAGTTCCTAACACCCCAAAATCAGGGTCCCGACGAATGACTGAATGGACCCAGGCAGCTGTGAGCTACCCTGGCATCGAAATGGGCCAGGCCAAAGTGCCACGATTCTTAACTTTATGTTAAGAGTTTGATCATAGACAAATGCTGTCATGATCCAAAAGTAACGATGAGACTAGGACCCTGCTAAGGATAGGAAAGATTATCTGGCCTGAGCACAGTAGTCTGAGATTGAGATGGCCCTAGAAGAGCAATTCTATAAGCTTAATGTATTTCTTACTGTGTCCATACAAAATGATTAATATTATGAATGCTTATATGTTTGTTGGACAAGGAGAGGAGAAACACACCCATGGTATTCCGCTCTAGGGTGGGTCGACCTGCTAATGAGAATCTGTCCTAGAAGCGACTTTCCCCATTGGAAAGAACTCTACCCCTATTGATTGTGACCACACCTATGTGCAATTGTTACCCCAACCCCTCATGTTGGGGGATATAACTAGACTGTAATAGTGGGCTGGGGTATTGGGATCCAGACTCCAGAAGGAGAAGGAGAAAGGTGATCAAGATCCAGATTCCAGAGCCAGAAGGAGAGTGAAGGGAGATCGAGGAGGAGAATGAAGTAGATGGGAGAAGAAGAAGCAGTGGGGGAGGCAGAGGAGAGACAGGAGTGAATGGAGAGAGGATTGGAATAAACTGCAACTAAGACCAACCAGCCTGGCCCGTGTTCCTTCCTTCGCCTGCCCATCGCCATCGACCTCCCTGGGTTGGGGGAAACGGCGTGAGACTACCGAAACGCAAGCAGTGGGAGAGATAGACCACTGAGATCCTTTTCTGTTTACACAGTTAGGGAAATCCAAATCAGGACGACAATGAGATACCATCTCATACCAGTAAGAATTGCACAAATCAAAAGTACTGGAAACAATCTGTGTTGGTTGGTATATAGTGAAAAAAGAACTCTCATCCACTGTTGCTGGGAATGTTGTCCCCAGTTTCTTAAAAGAACAGCTATCTTGATGTACGAATTCCCTAATGTCACTCGTTGGCATTCAATATTATGTTGGGTATCTAGTTTGTTGTCTTCTTCACCACCGTGACTACTGGAAAGTATCTGGGCAAAAGTATCCACTATAGAGATTGAAGGGATTGTCCTCCCATTGTTCATTGATTTTCTCGAGCGGGCCCAGTAACGTCTCCATTGTGAGACTTGTTGTTACTGTTTTTGGCATATCGAATACGTCAAGGGTAGCTTGCCAGGCAAAATACTCTCAGTAGCTTGCCGGGCTCTACGAGAGGGGCGGAGGAATTGAACTTGGGTCGGCCACGTTGGCTGCGTGCAAGGTGCAAGGCAAATGCCCTACCCGCTGTGCTATAGAGATTACTCAATTGCAAATACCTTTGCAAACAGCCAAACACTTGTAACATCTAATTAACAACTTTGTCATTCTTGGAAACTGGTCAGATGGAAGCCCCCAGGTTTCTTTGTAAAACATACACAGTGGGATTGGAGAGATAATACTGCGGGTAAGGTCTTACCTTGCATGCAACTGACCCAGGTTCAATCCTCAGCACCACAACAAATGGCCCCCTAAGCACTGCAAGGATTCATCTATGAGCACAAAGACAGAAGTAAGCCTTGAGCATCACCAGTTGAGGCACCAAAAAAATACACTTCTAAGTTGGGAAGCATTTTCTCTATATGAACAGAAATTCCATCATCTCAGACAATCTCCTTACTCCTCTATGTAATACATTCCCTCCTTCTGTGAGGAAATTACTTCAAACATGATGTGTTTTTTGGATTCGACAAGGTGTTTCACGTTACAACTATCTCCAATGACTTTGGCACTTATTTCATAAGTAATAAGAAATCTCTTAAGGAATTAGGAGATCCCATGACTCCTGCCTCCTCAGTCACTAGTTCTCTTACAGGGAAACAAGTTTCCTGGTACTCACTTAAGAGCCTAACACGCATTTCTCCAGTACTTTTCTCTGAAAAGTCTGTCCTTTTTCCCTGTTCCATACTATCTATCGATCATTCCCTATGGCATACAAGTGCCTTAATAGCATCTTTCAAAACCAAAACACACTGGTGATAGGTGTGTTGTTGGAATTATGTGCACAAGAAACCGTTATTAATAGTATTGTAAACCACATAATCTTAATCAATAAAATTTAAATAATAGAAATAAAATGAATTTCATCTATCAAAGAGAAAAACAAAATCAAAACACGCTTCATTGGAGACTTTTGGATTCTGGTACATCATTATTATAGTCACCATAGAAAAATAGTAGCACTGTAGCACTGTCCTCTCATTGTTCATTGATTTGCTTGAGCAGGCACCAGTAACGTCTCCATTGTGAAATTTGTTGTTACTATATTTGGCATATTGAATACCCCAAGGGGAGTTTGCCAGACTCTGCCATGCAGGCAGGATAATCTCGCTAGCTTGCTGGACTTTCCAAGAGGGATGGAGGAATTGAACCCGGGTGGCCGCATGCAAGGCAAATGCCCTACCCGCTGTGCTATCGTAAAAAAAGAAAATAGAAAATAGTAAGGGATAAAATTCTTCTCATTTATAAGACAGTGAGTTCAACTGCTGGCACCAAAAGAAAACTGAAAAAAATAAACTGAAAATCAATAGCTCTTCTTACATCTAGCAGAGAATATAAGGCACATGCAAGCCAATCATCCACCAATGGGAGAAATGGATGCAAGAATTATTACTTAGAAGCCAAAAGTGTAGGAGAGAGACCTCCCTTGGAGTCCCTAGTGGTATAGAATATTGAAACTAAAGAACTACTGGAAACTGAGTGTGGATGAAAATGAAAGCTAGAAATACCATAAAGAAAAAATATTATTTTTTATTTTACATATAAATATATAGTACAAGTACTGACATAATTGTTATACCGTTTAATTGTAAAAGGTGGCAATATTTTTACAAAAATTAATCCTATGATAGGGGCCAGAGCAACAGTGCAGTTGAGTAGGGAATTTGCCTTATATAGGGCTGACCTGAGTTTGATCCCTGAAATCCCATATGGTTCCCTGAACACCAGCAGGAGTAATCCCTGAGTAATGCTGAGTGTGGCCAAAAAGCCAAAAAATCAATCCAATAATGTCCAAAAATACAGTATGCAAATCAGTGTGAGAAAGGTCTGAGATAATTAAAGCAGAGTGATCACCTAAAAACTAGAGTCATAGGAGCAGGGGGACACTAACATCTCCCTGGTTGGAAAGGGAAAAATCTAAATGTTCATTTTTATGTTATGAAACCAAATCACAATCCAAATTTATTTGTGCATTTTAATTTAATTACAACATATAAAATTGACATCCGTGTAAATGAAGAGTTAGGATCAGCTATATCAACCACGAGAAAAACAATGAAAAAAGAACTAGTTTGAAATGTTTGTTAAAGGCCAGTGTGATTGGTAATATGTTGCCAAATGAGGAACAGAACAAGGTGTGATATGAGAGTTAGGTATGGTCAAATAATAATATGTATTATTTTAAGGGAGTTATATTTTAATCTAGAGTGCCACTTCTATGGTTAAATAAAGTCATGTTTCATTACAGCTCTTGAAAATCAACTATAACCATACTAAATATTAACCTACAACTCTCTGAAGTATTGTACTGTATTGTAAAACTTATAAGACTATGTAGTACAGAATGGTCCTTCCGTTTTGTAGTTTCTGACCTGAGGGAAGGACTCTCAGCATATAAAGTGGCTAAGGCTCTAATTGAAAATTGACATATTGCTGGACCTGAAAAATCAGAATAGAGTAGAGACAATCAGAAAATCTAAGGTTGTGCTTTAGCAATAAGAAAGTTAGGAGACAATTACACATGCACAGGTTTAAATAAAGCATGAAAATGAGAGATTAAAAAACTGAGCAGAAATTTCAGCTGTTACTCAAGACAGACTTTGTATTCTGAATCCAATTCAGTGAAAATTTGAAAAAGAAGCAAAAAGCAACATTTTTCAGAGTAATAAGATAAAATTCAGAGATTTCATATGGAATATATTGGATACTATCTAAAATTATTCATCAAAAGAAAAATTAGCACAATACCCATTTTCAAAAGAAAGGAAGTATAGATTGATCCTAATTAGAGAAACATGTTGGCTGGTACAAGTTATAACAAACATCTGCTATAATTTCATTCAATAATAAATTGAAAATATTCCAATAAGAGACAATATATTAATTCTCAACAAAGAAATAAATCCTTTTAACAAAAATCAATTATAAAGCTTGTAACTTAAAATCCATAAAATTTAAAGTCATGCAAATTTAATAGAACGGTTATAACAAAAAAGAATTATGAAATTTAACAAATAAAGGTACCCTATTATTATCATTCACTCCCAAATTTTTTGGCTTCTAGGTACCTTACTACTTCCAAGTGTGTTGGAGTTCTTCCTGGCACAGCTGCTAGAGGTAGCTGGGTCAGGTGGAATGCCCCAGGTCCCGACTTCTCTGGGAACTGGGCTGTTGCTGGGGAAACCTGGCATTTTCAGAAGATAACATAAATTAAATGGCCTTGTTATTTCTGGTGGCCAATGGCTTGGGATGAACACGGGTCACGGTCCTCCCGTTATTCATCGATTTGCTCGAGCGGGCCCAGTAACATCTGCATTGTGAGACTTGTTGTTACTGTGTTTGGCATATCGAATACGTCACGGGTAGCTTGCCAGGCTTTGCAGTGCAGGCGAGATACTCTTGGTAGCTTGCTGGGCTCTCCGAGAGGGGTGGAGGAATCGAACCCGGCTCAGCCAGGCCGGCTGCATGCAAGGCAAACGCCCTACCGCTGTGCTATTGCTCCAGCCCGTGGCTTGGGATGTGGGAAGCAAATATCTTTGGATGTCAGCAATACTTCATCATTGCATCTTCCTTAGAGCATCAAGGACAGTGCTCCAGTGGCTTCTTTCTAGTCATAACATACCCTCCACAACCTGATCATTAATGCACTTAGGCACAGTACCGCAGTCTCTAACCATTGCCTTTCCTAAAAAAATTTGTCATATGACTACAAGTCTATGGCCCGTGTGGGTGGTTTTTGTCCCAGCCATGCTGCAGTCTGAGTCTTTGAGCATCCATTACCCCCAACCTGGAAATCATCTCCACATTCCTGGGGTTCAGGTAGTTGGGGGCAACTACAAAAGTGGCACCCAAATTAGGTACCCTGAATGACAGAAGACTAACATGGATATCCCACATAAAAGTGGTATATGCGGTAAAATAATGAGACAAAATCAGTGCAGAGTTAGGCCCTTTATTAATAATCAGTCATTCCCGGATGAAGAAACTCTAGAAACTGAGATATGGCATAAGGCAAGAGAATGTATTTCAGGCACTGAAGCAGGGCAAGAAAATAGGAGACCGTAGAGAAGGATCTTCCAGATGGCTACATAGTCAGGATCCAAGTCCCTGTCTGTAGCTGTTGGATGGCTACAAAATGGGTCCTGGAAGGAACAGTTACGGAAAAAGAAATAAGGATTAAAACTGAGTTCTCTCTACATGACTATGAGACCTTCCAGAGGGTGTCCATGGCCACTATATAGTCAGCCACAAAGGATTAATAAAGAAACTGAAAATATTTTTGCATCTGAAAACTTAGAAGCTGCTGCACCTCGTCCCGATTCTTATTAAATTAAAAGAGACTTTATCCAGCCATAGCTAAGTCTCCTGTAAGAAGCGAATATGGAGGAAGAAAAAGAAAAGCTCAGTACTGGATTAAAGTCTGAAAAATCTACTTTTGCTCCTTGTGAGTCTTCTCTGTCGACAGATCCAGTTGATTTGTATGACGAGCCAGCTGAAACTGATATCGTCACTTCAGATCCAAGTTCAGACTCAGATTCAGACACTCTCCAGAAGCCTCTCAGGCCTGAGAAAACCCCCTTTAAGATGCACAGCTGCGGGGCTGGAGTGATAGCACAGCGGGTAAGGCGTTTGCCTTGCATGCGGCCAACCCGGGTTCGATCCCCAAGCACCACCAGGGGTAACCCCTGTGCAACGCCAAGTGTGACCCAAAAAGCGAAAATAAATAAATAAAAAGAATTTTTAAAAAAATTTTTAAAAAGATGCACAACTGCACCTTTGGCTGGCACATCAAATACCTTCTTCCTCTACATCTTGTTCCTTTTCATTACATTTACTCCCAGGCTTGAAGGACTACCGGTTATGATCCAGTGATTTGATAAGAAAACGTTAATTCTAACTCTCTAACTTAAAATCAGGAAAGCTGGAAACGGCAATGTCTCACTGTCTTTGGTTTAGAACGATTTGGCTACAATTTGACAGGCCGTCTTCATACCAAATGAGCTGTTTTTCTGCTGCCCAGAGAAACAGACTGGGGACAGAGTGCAAAGGTGAAAGGAAAAAAAACACTGGATAATCTAGATCAGCTGACAGAGCCTGATTTGCTCCAGAGATGCCCTGTTCTTCTTGTCCCAACTTAGCTGCCCTCCTTGTCATTCTTAGATGATCAGACAAACAGCAAGTTGATAGCTCAAACATGTGTGCATGTGTGTATCTGCTGATCATCTCTATGTTTGTTTGTGTTCAGTTTGTTTGTCGGTGTGTGAAAACTAGAAGAATCCAGATGCTTCTGAATTGTGCTGGACCATGATTAAGCTGAAAAGTCTCTAAACTAAGTGTTGACTACAGAGAGAAATTGTGGAATTAGAGCCAAAAAACAGAAGTGAGATAAGAGCTCTGTGAGACAGTGCAGAGTTTTACTTTCAGGCATTACTTTCTTAGCTAAATTTAATGAAAAATTAGGCTGTTTTACAAATAACACAGTTACAATGGATATCTAAACTAAATTAGGGAATGTTTTCTCATATTTTCATCACAAATCACAATCACAAATCATCCTGTTATTCGTCGATTGCCTCGAGCAGTCCCCAGTAACGTCTCCTTCATCCTAGCCCTGAGATTACATTCAAGGCTCTTTAGGAGAATGAGACCCATCATTGTTACTGGTATTTGGCATATTGGGTACGCCACGGGGAGTTTGCCAGACTCTGCCGTGTGGGCAGGCTACATTCGGTAGCCTGCCAGTTTGTCCAAAGTAGGAATGAGATAATAAGATGTCATAATAAAATGTCCGGAAGCTGGTTTTTATAGTCTCTGGGTCTTGGCCGATGATGAGATTACACGGCGCCAGGGGGCTAGTTGGTGGGTGTGACCCCCGCCTACTGGAATTTGGAGGATCTGGGTGGAGGATGCCCGGCCCCAATCCGAGTAGGCTTGGAGATCTCGGCCCCGGAACCCGCGTGACTTTGTCCCTCTGCCAGTACCTTCATGTGTGCGGAGAGTGGTCTCAGCATGGTGGTGGCTGGTCCTAGAGGTCTTCGGCTGCCAGAGCCCTGGTCGGGGCGGGGAGTAAAGCTCAACCCGCTTCCCTCCAAGGGGCCCCGGCGAGGACAGCTAGGTGCGGGGGCAGGAGACATATTTTCATAGATCAAATATTTTCTTATACTGGTATCTAAAAGTTTAGTGAAAAACAAGGACTTTTATGTCTGAAAGCATGTTTGTTTTTTGTTTCTGTATGGAATCATTGGGCCAGAGCGATAGCATAGTGGGTAGAGCATTTGCTTTGCATGAGGCTGACCCAGGTTCGATTCTTCCGCCCCTCTCAGAGAGCCCAGCCAGCTACTGAGAGTATTCCACCCACACGGCAAAGCCTGGCAAGCTACCTGTGATGTATTAGATATGTCAAAAACAGTAACAACAAGTCTCACAATGGAGACATTACTGGTGCCCACTAGAGCAAATGGATGAACAACGGGAGGACAAGGCTACAGTGCTACATGGAATCATTAGATTATTTGGTCTGGAAAACTTATGAATTGAAGTCGTGTCCAAACAAACTGTCCTCCCATTGTTCATCGATTTGCTCGAGCGGGCCCAGTAACATCTCCATTGTGAGACTTCTTGCTACTGTGTTTGGCATATTGAGTACTCTCGGTAGCTTGCCAGGCTCTCCAAGAGGAGCAGAGAAATCGAACCCGGCTCGGCTGGGCTGGCTGCGCGCAAGGTGAACACCAACACCCTACCGCTGTTGAATTGAAGTAAATATGGTAAAATCAAAAACTGGCTTAAAGAGCAATAATTTAGTTAAAGATATGAATTTCTTTTTTATTTTTTTAATTTATAATTTATTTATTTATTTATTGAATCACTGTGGGAAAAGTTACAAAGCTTTCAGGTTTAGGTCTCAGTCATGCAAATATCAAACATATTTCCCTTTACCAATACTTATTTTTTTACCACAAACCCCAATAAAACCCCACCTCCCACCCCTCCCAATTCCTGTGAGGCAGATGAGTTCTAGTTAACACTCTATCTACTTTGACTAGATTCATTGTTTCAATAAAAGATGCACCATTATTATTTAGAGTTTAACCCCCCCCCAAATCAGACATGCTGAAAAAGCGTTGTGAAATGATTTGCTTTCTACAGCTGGGTTCAAGAATTAAAACCTCGCGGCTGCACGGTTTTGGATTTCTGCTATTTTACTTATTAACCCTGGAAGTATTTCTGCTAAAAGTCAGATAATTAAGAGATTGGTTTCTGTGCTCTGGAGTCGTGGCCGTGCCGGAGAGCCGCTCGTGGGGGGCAACTGGTGAACTCGGTAGGGCGTGAAGGATGGGCCGGAACGCCCCCCTTCCCATGAGGTTTTCGTTGCCCCCAGACCCCCGGCTCATACCTGCTGTCAACAAGGAAAGATATAAATTTCTAAGTTTATAAAATTTTATTTAAAACTTTTTCTATCGGGGCTGGAGTGATAGTACAGCAGCTAGGGTGTTTGCCTTGCACGCGGCCAATCCAGGTTCAATCCCCAGCATCCTATATTGTCCCCCGAGCACTGTCAGGAGTAATTCCTGAGTGCAGAGCCAGGAGTAACCCTTGAGCATCACTGGGTGTGACCCAAAAGAAAAAAAACTTTATCAATGTTAAGAGACTGAAATTAATTATAGATATTTAAAAAGTAATATAGTCTATAGACCAAACATGATTGCCACTCAATGCCTCTCTTGCAAACCACAGGATCCAAAAGGAGAGAGAGAGAGAACAAAAGGAAATTCCCTGCCACAGAGGCAGGGTGGGATGGGGGACGGGGCAGGGGATGGGAGGGATTCTGGGACCCCGGTGGTGGAGGATGGGCGCTGGTGGAGGGATGGGTACTTGATCATTGTATAACTGAAACCCAAGCACAAAAATTTGTAGGTCTACAACTGTACCTCATGGAGTTTCACTAATAAAAAAAAAGGGAAAAAATTAGAAAAAAATAAAAGAAAATCACCGTTCTCTACATCTTGCATTCTACTGTCATCCAAAAATTGTTTTAAGCTAATTGAATCAGCTATTCAGCTGTTTTCAAATTATGAGTAACATGTTTTGTATGTTGCATATATCACTTAATCACTTAATCACTTAATCCCCGTTATTCATCGATTTATTCGAGCGGGTGCCAGTAACGTCTCCATTCATCACGGTTGCGTGCTAGCGTAGCCCAATGGTATCTGTTCGTTTTAGGAACATGTAGAGCCTCAAACCGATCATTTAGGGTCTTGACGAAGAAGTCTGACCATCTTATAGGTGGGCGTCCACGTGATCTTTTGATGTCTCGTGGAATCCAATCAGTAATGGCTCTAGTCCAGCGGTTGTCTGTAAACCTCATTACATGTCCAGCCCATCTGATTTTTGATGTCTTGGCAAATGAGACAGCGTCTCTGATTCTTGAGCGTTGACGAAGATCAGAACTCCGGATTCTATCTCTCATTTGAGTGAATCGTGATATTCCAAGCATAGTTCTTTCGATTCCTCTTTGAGAGACCCGAATAGTGTTCTCATCCTGTTTTCGTAGGGTCCAGGTCTCTGAGGCATATGTTAATGCAGGAAGAATAGTGGAATCAAAGAGATGTGCTCGTAGTTGGAGGTTCTTTGTCCTTTTAGTTATTTCTTCAATGCTCTTGAAGGCATTCCAAGCCGCTCTCTTCCTCCTGCGTAACTCAGGTGCCAGGTCATTCATCATGTTGATTTCTCAACCTAAGTATATATAACTGTTGCATTCGGAGATGGTGGTTCCGTTGAGAGCGAATGGAGCGTCAGGAACAAGGCTGTTTCTCATAAACATTGTCTTCGTAAGATTCAGCTGTAGTCCAACCTTTCCACACTCACGGTCAAAGTCCGCAAGCATTTGTGCTGCTTGGCTGATGTTTGGTGTTATTAGAACGATGTCATCAGCAAAGCGGAGGTGGTGTAGTTGCCGACCATCTATCTTCACTCCCATGTTTTCCCATTCTAGTCGTCGCATGATGTTCTCGAGGGTGGCACTGAAGAGTTTTGGTGAAATGGTATCACCCTGCCGAACCCCTCTCTTGATATGGATGATTACTTCTTTGTAGAATGGTGAGATCTTGGTAGTGAATCCGCAATAGAGCTCACGAAGGATCCTGATGTATTGAGTTTGTACGCCCTGATTGGCTAGGGCTTCCATGACCGCTTCCGTCTCAACAGAATCAAAGGCCTTCTTTAAATCAATGAACGTTAGACAGAGCGGCATCTTGAACTCCCGAGATACCTCAATGAGCTTGGTTATTGTGTGGATATGGTCGATGGTACTGAATCCTTTTCGGAATCCAGCTTGTTCACATGGTTGTCCTTCATCTAGTGTTCTGCTAATCCTATTCAGGATGACTCGAGTGAATAGTTTGTAGATGACAGACAATAGGCAGATTGGGCGATAGTTGCCAATGTCGTGGATGTCTCCTTTCTTGTATAGTAGTACAGTCTTGCTGGTTTTCCATTGGGATGGAACCTTGCATTCAGACAGGTAGCGTGTGAAGAGTCGAGCTAATGTATTGATGAGTACTGATGGTAAGTTCTTCAGGTGTTCAGGTCTGATCTTGTCTGGGCCAGGTGCTTTTTGTTTCTTTACCGACGAGATGGCATGTTGGATTTCGGAAGGGAGAACATTGGGAACGACATATCCATCATGTGGTATGTGGTATGTGGGCAAGTGGATGTGGCTATTAAAGAGATCTGAGTAGAATTCATGAATAATCTTCTCCATTGCCCTTCTGGAAGATGTGATAGATCCATCATGATGTCGGAGGGCAGTCATCTTGGTTTTGTAGTTGGTGAAGGACAGGCGGGCATTACGAATGTTTTTCCCAGCTTCTGCTGCATCTACCAGTACTGCTGCTCTCCTGTTTTTGAGGTCATCCTTGATGGCTTTTCTGCACTGTTTTGCCAGTTCGGACGTTTGCTTGTGGTTGCCTGAGGCACGTGCCACGCCACGTTGGCGAATAAGTTCAAGAGTGTTCGAAGAAAGACGGTTTTTTGTGGTTATCTCTCTCTTGGCATTCCTTGCACAATCATGGAGGTGCTGAATCATTCGATCGTATTCCTCATCAATGTTGTCAATGACGGCATCTTCCCATGTTGCTGCAACAGAGCCAAAGAGTTCCCAGTTGGTGGTTGTTCTGGGAGTCTTCTTCTTAAACCTTGCATTCTTTTCTCCTCGTTCTGTGAGGTAGAATTTTGCACGAAGAAGACGGTGGTCTGATCCCGTTTGGAATTTTGGGACAACAGCAACATCGGTTAGGCAAAACCGCCGATTGAATATGATGTGGTCTATTTCATTGTGGAACCGTCCATCGGGAGACTCCCATGTCCAACGTTTAGATTCAGCCTTTTGGAATTGTGAGTTACCATGGAAGGTTTTGGTTGACATGATGAACTCAGACAGTCTGTCACCTTGTTCGTTCCATTCCAGGCCATGGGTTCCGATGTGGAGTTCATCGACTGATCTTCTTGGTCCTATCTTGGCATTAAAATCACCGACAATGATCTTGTAGAAGGTGTGATCTTCTTTATAGAATTTCTCCAGCTCCATGTAGAATTTCTCAGTTTCTTTTTCACCATAACTGGATGTTGGTGCGTAGACAACAAAGATAGAAACTGCCGGTAGTGAGCCACATTTATTCAAGTGTAATCGTCCGATTCGGGTTGTTAGGCATTCAAATGAATCAATGCTTGTGACTAAGTTTGTGTTGACAAGGATACCGACACCACCGACGCCTCTTTTATCACATGTTCCAAGGAACAGTTCTTCTCCAGTGTCGAAAACAGCATGATGGGATTGATGTCTTCTCGTTTCAGTCAGACCAATGATGTCGTACTTGATCTTTCGTGCTTGTACCATAAGGTCTTCAATGGATGCAGCAGATGCCAGCGTACGAGCATTAAAAGTACAGACAATCATTTTTGTTTTTCTGCGTTTTGGCAGCCCATGTCTGCCTTGGTGTTTTATCAGCTTCTCCTTCCATATCCTTCTCGACTCTGCATAATCAGGGCTAGGGGAATGAGATCCATTTATTACTGGATTTGGCATATCAATTTGGTCTATTTGGCATAGATCACGGATAGCTTGCCAGGCTCTGCCGTGTGGGTTGGATATTTAAGGATATTTAAGGTATCCGGAAAATTATTAAATAAATAGTCGCGCGGCCGCGAATGCGGCCGCGCGCTCCCAGGAGCTTGTTGTGATAATCTTTGGATCCTGGCCTTTGTTGGGGTTACACGGCAGTTGGAGGGTGTAACTGTTTAGCTACTGACAGGTCCAGTCCCAAACCGTGCAGGCTTAGAGATCTCAGTCCCGGGTCCCACACACCTGGGTTCCTCTGCCAGTTCGGTTATGTCTGAGGCTTATATGTTGCATATATGTCCTCACATTTATGTACTTAACATATTCAATAATAATAAACTTTAAATGATATTAGAATTAGAATTTTAACAAATAATGTAAAATATTGAATGCATTTTTAAAAATGTGGACAAATTCATCTTCAAATAAAATAATTTTCCAACAAAAAAAGTAATATAGTCTTTTAGGTTTGGTTAGCTTTGCTGGAAGATTAGTATGAATAAACCAAATGGGTAGAAACAGTTGATGATTAAAACATTTTGTAACTTAAAATTGTAGTTACTTTAAAAAGATATGTTTGTAGCTGTCTCAGAAACTAAAACTCCATTTATCGCTCCCTCTAGAAGAAGCACTCAGCCTCATAACATTTATTATATGCTTGTTAAGGAGTTAGTTTCTTGATAACAGACTACAGAGAAAAAAAAGTGACTGTTTTAAAATCCAGCTGCAAAGTGCTGCTTCAACTTCAGTGGTTTTAAAAATGAAGAATTGGCAAAATAGGTGATAAATAACTCTAACTAGATTTTCCAAAATATATTCTTAATTAGTCAGCCTAGTACAAGAATATGCAGGCTATTATTAAGATGTTTCAGGACAATTTATGTGTTTTAACTCTGTAATGTCTCTGCAGTTCTCTGGAGACCAATGTTTTAAAACAAGTATGTTCTGGTTAAATAATAATGTGAAGCAAACATTAGTGCCGAGTATAGTATGTGTTTAAGATCCGTAAGTTTAAAGTGTTTTGGACATCTATAAAACTGATGTAATACTTTTATTCAGAAAGATCTGCAACTTGTCAGAATCTGGATCTGCTGATGTACAACTCGTAAGTCCCTTGCAGACTGCTACAGCAGATAGGGTGTCTTTAGATATTCCATGCCCTGAAACTATTGCTGTTTGGATGTTTAAAAATCAGCACATTGGGGCTTGAGCCATAGCACAGCGGGCAGGGCGTTTGCCTTACATGCTGCCAACCTGGGTTCGATTCCCAGCATCCCATATGGTCCTCTGAGCACCGCCAGGGATAATTCCTGACTGCAGAGCCAGGAGTGACCCCTGTGCATCACCAGAGTGACTCAAAAAGCAAAAAAAAATCAGCACATTACTCAACTACTACTTCTCTCCTATACCATAGCAGGACCCCAGATTTGGACAAATGACTCTAGTTATTTTTCTCTTCCTTGGGATTTTGGGGTTACCTCAGTTTCCTGATGAAGAAGGCACACTCTTTAATTTTCCTCTAGGATACTCCCTTTGCTCTATTTGTATAGGTGAACCCTCCTGCCTGAGACTACGTGGACAACAATGGCGGTATGTGCTTTCGCCTATCCAGACCCCTTCTTCCTTTCAACAGATTGCCTGTGCTCTGATTTGTATGATCTCTATTGATGTTTCTCATACCTTGCTTAAAGATATAGGTCATCCTGAGGTTCCTGTTTGTAATGTCATGTCCGCTGAACGTTGGAAACCTAAACCCCCTCATTAGAAGGAGTGTCGCTCCCCCTGAGGAAAACATTTTTCTCATTCATATTTTAGCATAATTAATTGGAGTCCTCATGGAAATTTTATTACTGGCTGTTCTGATGAAGACCATTTTATTCTGGGCCACTCTTGGTTTGGAACCTTCTGAGTCTACACTTCTAAGGTTTATGTCATTAGAAGAGGACAAAAGATTTTGGACTGGCATGACGGGAGACTGGCCCCTCCACAACTCGGGGACATTAAAAATAAAATCCTTTACCCTGAGCATAAGATTTATGGAAGATGGCTGTGGCTTTAAGCCCAGCTAGCATTTGTGTAGGAAATATCCCTGCTGACAAATATAATGAAGTTGTTCATCACGTTCACTGTAAGTGTTCTTTTTGGATTCAATCTTGTGTAAAATCTCCCTATGCTTTTGCTTGTGGGACCATTTCTTTGGATATAAAATTTAAAACTATTAGTTTTAATGGTTATGCCTTGTTCACTTGTATTAAATGCTTCCCTATTTCTATATGATGTAAAACACCATATTGTACTGCTGAAAGCATGATCTCACGTTTGCCTACCTGTAAACCTGAATAAGGAATGACAACATTTCCCCCAGGGAAGGAATTTTAATTATTGTTTTGCATTGGGGGGTAAATGTAAGGATTGGATGTGCTGGTTCATATGGGAGCCATATTCTTTTTTTTATTGAGTCACTGTGAGCTACAATTACAAATCTTTCATGATTGAGTTTCAGTCAAACAATGATCGAACACCCATCCCTCTACTAGTTTACATTTTCTACCACCAATGTTCCCAGTATCCCTTTCATCACCCCACCCACCCCACCTCCTGCCTTTATGGGAGGTACTTTCCTTTTCACTCTCTCTCTACTTTGGGTGAGCCCTATTCTTACCTATTTTAAGGAACTTCCACACTATTTCCATAGAGGCTGAACCAGATGACACGCCCGTTATCTGTGGATAAGGGTTCTTTTTCACCATATCCCTGCCAATACTGAGTGTTTTCAACCTTTTGATATATGCTGTTATCGCTCATGCGAGATCATATCTGACTGTTGTTTTTATTTTTATTCCTTTGATATTAAGTGACAAAGAGCACTTTTTTTCTATGCATACTGGCCATCCATATTTCTTCTTTGGAGAAGTATCTGCTCATATCCTCTCCTAATTTTTGATAGGATTATTGTGTTGCTGTGGAGCTTTGTGAGTGCATTTTATATCTTGAATATTTGCCCTTTTTCTGATGTATTGTATGAAAATAATTTCCCCCAACCAGTAAGATGACTTTATTTTAGCCTGGATCTCTATTGCCATGGGATAAAATTTTAATTTAATATCGTCTCAGTTATTTACTTTTGGTTTTCCCGTCTTTGCCAATGTAGTAAAATTATTGAAGAGAACTTTGAATTATATAACTCTGACAATTTTCTCATTTCAGCGAATATTGAGAGGATTGCCACTCTAATATCATTCTCCAGCAGCATTAAAAGTTCTGATATGCTTGAGAACTTTCCTAGACTTCTGTTTTTTTTGTTTTGGTTTGGTTTTGGACCATACTCGGTGATGCTCAGGGCTCACTCCTGGCTTTATGCTCAAGAATGACTCCTGGTGTGGCTCTAGGGTGTTCAGTTGGCCACATGCAAAGCAAATTTCATTCCTGGTGCGGTGCTTCTGTCTCTCTAGCCCTATAAAGTCTGATTATTTTATTTTAATTTTTTTATTTTGGGGGTCAAATCCAGGGGTTCTTATGGATTACTCCTGGATCTGCTTTCAAAGATCACTCCTGACAGTGCTTGGGGAACCAAACGTGCTACCAGGGATTGAACAGAGGTCAGCCGCATATAAGACAAGTGCCCTAACCTCTGTACCATCTTCCTGGCTCCATCACTTGGGATTCTATCCTCAACTGCTGGTGCAGCTGAATTATTTCTTTTTTTTTTTCATTATTCTTGGTGCTTCATGGTGAGTCCCAAGCTTTCTAAACAGCAACCTAATGCTTACATTTGAAGTATCAGGCTAATGTGCGTGATTCAACTAGTTTCTGGCAGCCATATATGCCATGTGAGAATTTCTTAAATGCTTGGAAGATAAATCTAGTAATTGGATTTATGTGTGCACCTGAATGACAACAGAGCATTGATGGCATCTATACCCTTTAGTTGCTACAGAACCAAGGTCTACTTAACCTTGACTCTGGCCTAGAGTTTCCAGTTGCTGGTCTCTGGCAGTTGAGGGGATAATGCAGTCTCACTGACTTGTGCAGTGATTGGAGATTATGTTCTATTGAACCCAATCATGGCTGTTCGGCAAACTGATCTTCACAGCCAGAGTGTGATTTTTTTTTTCACTTTTCAGTATCAGTTTCATGATGGTTGCTCTTAATAACGGCCTGATGGGTAAGGCTCACCTTCAGAGTGCTTGCTGTGTGTGTGTTTGTGTGTGTGTGTGTGTGTGTGTGTGTGGTGGGGGGTAGGGTGACAGCTCCCGGTTGCTTTCTCGGGAATGACATCTCCAAATTGTGGCCGAGGGACAACTGTACCCTGTGTGTGCTTTATACTGCCAGCAATTAGTCTCTTTCTAACACGATGGGTACTGGAACAAAACCGAACTTTTTTTTAACTAGATGTTTTAGTAGGAGACAATCTGACTTAGGTAGGAGATTGTCCAGTATACTCTATGGGAACTTTCTTTGGTTTTAAGCTGGCTGTACTACAAGCCTGTCAATTGTCGGACAGCTGGAGCCTGAAGGGCAGGGTCTGTGAGGACAGAGCTCAGGTTATGAGCATTTTGGGGTGGGGCCAAGATCTAAGCCTATAGCAGTGTAAATCTGACTGCTACCCCCATCTGAGATCCTGCTGAGTGGTGCTTACTTCCAGGTCAGCTTCTCTCAGCCATGATCAGGTGTGACTGTGCGCCCTTTGTTGGGCTTAAGAAATTCTGAGACTCAGAAACTCATGAGAGGAGCGATAGTACAGCAGGTAGGGTGTTTGCCTTGCATGCGTCCAACCTGAGTTCAATTCTCAGTATCCCATATGGTCCCCTGATTACCACCACCAGGGTAATTCCTGAGTGCATGAGCCAGGAGTAACCCCTGTGCATTGCCAGGTATGACCCAGAAATAAAAAAAAAAACTCATGGGATGCAGTACAAATTAAATTCTGTGAAAATCCTAGTTGCTTAGGAGGAATTATCTGGTGGGGGGATGACACAGGGCCATTTCGATTCAGGAGACAATTTTGTTAAGGCTGAGTCAGATCACTTCAGGAATGGCGGTTCCCTTCTCATTCCAGGAGCTGCACTCCAAATGCTGTATTGAGGAAACCCTAGTTTGTTTGCTATATTTTTTGAATCAAGATATTTTCCCTATTATGTCTTCTTTTACTTTTCATTAATTATTTTTATTGAGATCTCGCGATTTACATACTGTTGGCCAAATCTGTTTTCAACTTAGTGAGTTCTGTAAATCCGTCCTGGTGTAGTTTAGTGTTTTCTGTCAGGTACTGGAATTGCAGTCCCTTTTCTCCTTCCAATCTCAGCTTCCCCCTTCCCTCACCTTCCAGAGGAATCACTTTGCTTCTGTATGTCCATAGTTCTGCATTCAGAAATGATATGTAATGATAGCTGTTTTCTCCAGTGAATTCTGTCAAGGAGTGCCCGCCTGTGTTTGCATGTGTTCTTTGTATTTATGCCAAAAGGATGCTCACAAAACTGTCTTGGCTCACCCTAATTAGTTTCGATTTGGGTTTTTTTCTTTTTTGGAGGAGGAGGAGGATGGGGTCCCTGTAACAGGTAGTGCTCATAGCTTACTCCTTCCTGGCTCTGCACCGAGGGATCACTCCTGGCAAGGCTTGGGGACAATATGGGTGTGCAAGGCAAACGCCCTACGCACTGTATTATTGGTCTGGCCCCTAGCTTTGATTTTTGACAATTCAATGACAATGTACCTTAGACTATGTTTACTTGGGTACATTTTATTTGGAACTTGTTGAGTTTCCAGCATCTACATGTCTAACTTCTTTCACAGCTTGCGGAAGCTCTTGGATATCATATCTTTAATTAATAATTTGATTTCTTGTGGATGTGGCGAGAAAGGGATTCCCCTTCACTGCTGGTGGGAATGACGACTGGTTCAGCCCTTTTGGAAAACAGTATGGATGATTCTCAAAAAATTAGAAATTGAGCTCCCATTTGACCCAGCAATACCACTCCTGGGAATATATCCCAGAGAGGCAAAAAAGTATAGTTGAAGTGATATATGCACTTGTTTGTTCATTGTAGCACTGTTTACAATAGCTAGAATCTGGAAAAAACCTGAGTGCCCGAGAACAGATGATTGGTTAAAGAAACTTTGGTACATCTACACAGTGGAGTACTATGCAACTGTTAGAAAAGATGAAGTCATGAAATTTACATACAAGTGGTACTACATGGAAAGTATCATGCTAAGTGAAATGAGTCAGAAAGAGAGGGACAGACATAGAAAGATTGCATTCATCTGGGGAATATAAAGTAACAAAATAGGAGAATAATGCCCAAGAATATCCGAGATAAGTACCAGGAGGTTCACTCCATGGCTTGAAGGCCAGCCGCACATTGTAGGGGAAAAGGCAGCTCAGATAGAGAAGGGAGCACCAAATAAAGGGTGTTGGGAGGATGAGAGATGCATGCTGAAAGTAGACTATACACAGAACATGATTGCCACTCAATGCCTCTTTTGCAAACCACAGCACCCAAAAGGAGGGAGAAAACAAAAGGGAATGCCCTGCCACAGGGGTGGGGTGGGATGGGGGGACTGGGGGGTGAGAGGGATACTGGGAGCACTGGAGGTGGAGAATGGGCACTGGTGGATGGGTACTCAATAATTATATAACTGAAACCCAAACACAAAAATTTGTAAGTCTACAACTGTACCTCATGGTGTTTCACTAATAAAAATGCTTAAAAATTTAAAAATAATAAAAAACTCTGCCACAGAGGCAGGGTGGGATGGGGGAATGGGGGGTGGGAGGGATACTTGGACCCATGGTGGTGGAAAATAGGCACTGGTAGAGGGATGGGCATTTGATCATTGTATAATTGAAATCCAAGCACAAAAATTTGTAAGTCTACAACTGTACCTATTGGTGTTTCACTAATAAAAAAAAGAAATATCACAAATAGGCTTTCCATAAGAAAAGTAACAACTATTATCACTCTATTTTAAAATAGAATTATAATTTATAGCAGCATTGTTCATTATTAGTCAAAATTGGGAGTAACAAAGAGAGGTCCTTCTGTAGATGATGAGATACTAACTACCGTATATCTAAACTAATATTCAGTGAGCTATTACATTAGGTGAGCACTGACTTAATAGAAATCTTAAGAGGAACCCTAAAGCCTTAAGACCACACATAGTACCTGGTTCCAATTATGAAACACACAGAAAAGGTCAAAGTATAGAGACAGGAGAGCAACTTGTGGTGACCAAGGGAAGAAGAGGGAGGGATGGATATGTGGAAGCACTGGAAACTTCTGAGGATCAGAAAACTAATTCATATATAAAATGGTGAATATATTGGTGACAAAGTGCCATTTGTCATAAGTCACAGAACACATAATATAAAACGCATAATATAACATATAATATAAATATGGACCTTAAATAATAATGAATGATTATCGATTCATCAATTATAACAAGTATGCTTGCAAATGTACAATGTTAATAAGAAAAATGTTTGGGGGAGTTGAGTGTATAGGGTAACACTGTATTTTCCACATAATTTTCTGCAAAACTATTAATATTCTAAAAATAAATTTTGATTAAAAATTACATTGTAAATCAAGATCAAGGAGCTTTAATATTATATCTTTAAACAGATAATAAATATGTTTGCAAAATTAAAAAAAATAAAAATAAAAAATAAAAAAATAATAATTTGACTTCTCTACCTCCTTCCAGAATTTCTAAGATGAAAATGTTGGTTTTTATGATGTCTGATATAATTTTGATGTCTTCTTCATTTTTTAATTATATATTTCTTTTTTGATAATTTTGGACAGTACTTATGAACCTTCCAATATTTGGAAATCTTTGATTTACTACACTGTGTCTGTGTTTTGTTTATGTCAGAATGTAAACCAGATTCATTCTTTCAATCAATAGTGTATGAAACCCTCAAATTAATGCTTTCCCCCTGAGCCCTGTGTTACAGAAATGAGTTGGACAGGCATGGGAAGAAATGTACTGGAGAGTAAAAAGAGGCAGATAGGAGGTAACAGGGGTAAGGGCCTCTGGTAAACTGGTGGTAGTGGTATAGATGTGAGGCATATGAAGATGTCTAAATCACAGATCCAACAGTACTATAAGCATGAGACCCAAATTTTAAAATGGGGAAGTTTAGAACGCAGACTGAGGGCTTGGAGGTGGAAGAGAACCTAAGGACATTGATTTAGGAAAATTGACACCAGTGGCAGGATTCATACTAAAATATTGTGTGCCCAAATCTCTATTATGAACATACAATTTAAAAAAGAAGGAAGTTAATACTTTCCTTAATTGTACCAGAATGGAAAATAGGACTTTATTAGTTATTGATTATTAATATTATTATTATTTTCCCTTAGTCTCTACTTTTTAAATCTATTAAGTAATGTATCATTTTAGACCAAATAAAACAAACTTTACTTTTAGAATTTGTTATTTTTTAGATGAAGGTAAAGGTAAAGGCCCTCCCGTTGATCATCGATTTGCTCAAGCGGGCCCAGTAACGTCTCCATTTCAGACTTTGTTGTTACTGTGTTTGGCATATCGAATACGTCACGGGGAGCTTGCCAGGCTCTGCCGTGTGGGCGAGATACTCTCGGTAGCTTGCCGGGCTCTCTGAGAGGGGCAGAGGAATCGAACTTGGGTCGGCCATGTTGGCTGCATACAAGGCAAATGCCCTACCCGCTGTGCTATCGATTAAAAAGCTATTTATACTTGGATCTCAAGTATACGTTGTTTCAACATCAATCCCTTCACCAGTGTCCACTTCCGTCCACCAACTTCTTCCCCTTCCCCCATTTGCTTTCCACCCACTAGTCTACCTGAGTACATTTTTAATATGTAAGTTTTTGCACTGTGGTTTACAGTACTGTTGTGATGAGTTTTATACATAACACTTTCAGCATCACATCCTCCTGCCAGTTGAATGCTTCCCTCCACCATAGTCATTGCCTTCTCTCTGTCTATCCCTAGTTCCTGTAGGTGAAATGTTTCCTACTGAATATGTTCAGAATTTTAATATAACTATTTAACAATCACTAGGCTCACTAACTTGTTTATGATATGGGTTGTCTGTGTTCTTGACGGCCTGATTTCATATACTAGAATTCCTACAATCACCTCATGCGTGCTCACCAATAGTGTTGCTTTGAAATAGACCTTTGGCCCTCAAGTTCAGATCCTAGAAAGACACAGGAGACAGTGCAACAGTGCCCTCAGTAGCACGCATGGCAACTACATGCACATTCAGCCTACAGAGTATTTCTTGCAATTCAACTAGAAATCTGGAAGTTTTGGGCCACTTGTTTCTTCAATTCAAGAGATGCATCTCCAATATAAAAGTATGGTTGTGAAACCTTGAAAGAGATTAAGCTGCGAAGATGCTTCTGAACCCCTGCACCAAGCTGAGTCTCATAGGGGATATCCTGGAGAAGGATGAGTGAGCGTACCACCTGCCCAAACAGCCCCAGCAGCTGAAAACCTCCAAAATCCACAGTCACCTCCATGCTCAAGGCCCTACTCCACCACCACTCAGGACGAGCCTCATCCAGAAATTGATCTGTTGAAAAACTCAGTTATGTGCGTTTTGTGACCAAAATCTCCAGACCCTCACGGAGTCCGGGATGGGCTACCTCCCGCCATCTCTCTGTTCTTTCAGGAGCCTGGCAGTCACGCCCATGAATTGCCTCCAATTATTACCAACCATGATTCAGAGGCTCACATATAAATCCTGAAAGAGGTCAACAAGCTTCAGAGATGTTTCTGGATCCCAAAGTCACCATCCAGTTAAAAAATTTAACTCCAGTTTTATCACCCCATTCAAAAGTTTAGAACTCCTGGAGCATTCATGGCCATGCGACATCTCACTCTACACCACTGATATACCAGGAGTAGCATACCACATTAGATGGGATGTAAAGTAGAAAGCAGCTAATCTCAATTAAGAAAATATTTACACACAAGGCTTAACCTGTAACAACATGTTAGTAATCTCTTATACAAGGGCTTAATATTAGTTCCTTGGTGAGATACATCAACTTTCACGCCCTTTCATTTAAGGAAAACTTTTTGTTATCATTTTTAGCAAATTATTTATAACAAGCAATAAAAAATCAACGATTTAGGGCCTGCTATTTGGGCAAGCTTGAGCGGTAGTTGGGAAAATGGGAAATAATGGTGGTGGGCCGGTGTACTGGTGGTGGAATTGGTGTTGGAATATCGAATGTAACAAATAATCATGAAGAACTTTATAAGAATAATTAAATACTTTTTAAAGTGAAAAATAAAAATATGGTTGCCACCATCATTGTAATTATGAGCAGAGTTGAAGCAGTATCAAGAGAATCTTCTAGCAGTGGAATTCAGAGGTTATTAAATGAAGACCGTGTTTTATGGCCAAGAGAGATGAACACTCAATAAATAGTGTGATCAATAGCTGAGATCAGCACCAGGAGGATTACTCCATAGCTTAGTGGCCAGTCGGGCATTCTAGAGGAAAGGGCAGCTCAGATAGAGAAGGGAACACCAAATAAAGGGTGTTTGGAGGATCCTCCCAGGAGGGGAGATGCATGTCGAAAGTAGACTATGGACTGAACATGTTTGCCACTCAATGCCTCTTTTGCAGACCACAACACCCAAAAGGAGAGAGAGAACACAGGGGATTGCCCTGCCACAGAGGCAGGGGGGTATGGGGGGATGGGGGTGGGGGGATATTATCCATGGTGGTGGAAAATGGGCACTGGTGGAGGGATGGGTATCTGATCATTGTATAATCAAACCCAAGCACAAAAAATTGTAAATCTACAACTGTACCTCATGGTGTTTCACTAATAAAAAAAGAAAAATTAATAAAATAAAATTTAAAAAATAGTGTGATCACTTTTCATAAGCAAAAGAAACCAAGAATGAGTGAGCAGTTGGCCATGAAGCAGGAGAAGGAGGGTAAAGAGTTCCAATAAAATACCCCAAGCACTGCTAAGTGTCCCCCCCAAAAAAACATATATCATGGATCTTTTCCCAATTTCCATATCTGAGACAGTTTTCAGATCCAGAATACAACAACTGAAGGAAAGATGGGGTTCATAGGAAGTAGTTCCCTATGAGGAACACTGTTCAAAAGGTCATCCAAATTTACACAGCAGCAATACCACCAAAGAGACCTATGTCCATTCACACTGATAACTGAAGACTGGGGAAAGGGGAAATTCCCAAACATTTATAGAACGTAGAAGTGTTGGAATCAGATTGTATATTACCTGGAGCTTTATCACTTCCCTGTTACCTTGGGAGTCTATGTGGAACAGGTGTACATGGAATTCTACATTAGGTCTGACTCACAGTGCTCATTTCTCCATGCTCCTAATGTGTCACTAAAATGGACATGTATGATAATGTGCATAAATTCCAGCTATATTCATGATAATTAATGTAAGAGCTATCAGAATGGGAGATACAAATTGCATTCCCTTTATTGTGACTATAATAGTAAATAAACTAAATTTTGCCTCATTTGTGCAAATATGAATAGTACTCGTAAGACCTAAGGGACTCAGTTGCAGTGATCCCCATCATATCTTCTTTACTTCTCTAGCTCCTACTATTTTTTCAAGAAAATAATAAATCATTTATTGATTACACTTGATAATGGATGATACACAAACTTCATCACTATCCATAATTTTATCTGGTACCATAATTCAATTTGATGTGCTGCATATAATGTGCCAACAGTCACTAATAACCAAATAAATTATGCTTAGGTGGCCCTTTTAATAGCGAACTCTAGGTCACAATACAGTAATTGTAAGTTCAACCACACCAATATTTCTATGCTATTAGGGTAAGTTTAACAAAATGGCTTCAGAGTAGACTAACTTCACACAGGTTATTTTTTAAAAAGACACTTATTCAGAATCATAATCTAATGGAGTCCTACAATAATCAGGAACTGCAATATCAATTGTAGCTGCATACTTATTTTAATTTTTTCTGTAACAAATCATTATGGTTTTAGTCATATATCATGCAGCCCTTTATCATTATGAAAGATTTTCTTAGACATACAAGGTGAGGTTATTCTAACAGAAAGAATGTATTGATGTATTCAGGATCAGATACAGAGTAATAGATTACAAGGAGGTTGTGTAACCCCACATAGTGTTGCGCCAGCATCTCCCTTCAACTTTCATTTGTAAAAATTTCACTTAGATAATAATAGATAACAATATAGGTTTAAGGTCTTTAACATTGTAAGTTGATATGTGTTTATTATACATTAAGATCACTACCGAAATACCCATTCCCCACCTATTAGCATACAACTAAATCCCGTTTCTCGGTTTACACAACCCTCTGCCTTCTTTCCCTCAGTATCTACAGTACAAAAGTAGTGGAATGTGAACTGTTAGAAGCATTCCTATCACAAGCATTCATATGTACTTGCTATCACCCCTACTTTTCCAAGTTGTGCTAGAAGATAATGTCATAGAAATGAATATCTAAATGTAAGATAGATTTGAATAATGAAAAGAAAGATGTAATATCTGGTGCCACAATATGATCACATTTCTATAAAGTTCAATAGACTAGTTAATCCAATTTTTCAGATTAAAATTAAACTAGGGAGGAACTGGAGCAATAGCACAGCGGGTAGGGTGTTCGCCTTGCAAGTGGCCAACCCAGATTCTATTCCCAGCATTCTCATATGGTCTCCCAATCACCATGAGGAGTAATTCCTAAGTGCATGATCCAGGACTAACCCTGTGCATTGCCGGGTGTGCCCCCAAACCAAAAGTAATAATAATAATAATAAACTAAGGAAATAAATGTAAGACCATTATCATAAGATCAAAAGCCTTGACAAATAAAAACCAAACTGTTTAGAATACACAGTATGAAATATATTCACAAATGTAAGAAAACCTAAATTTTAGCAAAGTAGAAGAATAACAAACATAGAAGATCTTCATGAATGTAAAACTAGATACCAAATCTGGACCAAGAGTTCCCCCAAATGAGAGATGGGATGCAGTAGGGGATTCATTGGGAATCTATACTGGACTGTTGCAGAAGACAGACTGTAAGCAATACCATTTTAAACTCTCCCCTTACTCTCCACACAAAATGTATTTATAAGGAGGTAGAGATGTTGCAAAGATATGCCTAATGTCCTTACATCGTATGCAGGGATCAAGGTCTCTCTGGCCCATAAATGCCAGTAATATTCAAGTGCTATTCAAGATAAGATCTCTGTCTTATGTTACCAAATCATCCCCGGAAAAA
Organism: Sorex fumeus; assembly: GCF_029834395.1. Taxonomy (NCBI): domain Eukaryota; kingdom Metazoa; phylum Chordata; class Mammalia; order Eulipotyphla; family Soricidae; genus Sorex; species Sorex fumeus. Next base: position 24,129,389 of record NW_026606132.1, on the reverse strand, counting down.
ATATATGCTACAAAGTAAAATTAAACACACACAGACATTGCCTCCAACAGCACCACATCACACTACATCCAGCAGAATGCCCTAAATCTGATCCCGTGACAATATGAAATATGGACAGGATACGGAGCATGGGAACTCTCACTCATTACTCATGGGAATATAAAAGCCTATGGTAATTTTTTCGTAACAACACAACCTTGTAAACAATCAAGATGTTGTTTAGTAGATAAATGAATATATAAATGACAGTTCATCCCAATAATGAATATTACTCAGTGCCAAAAGAAATGTGGAAACAAGTGACAAAAATATAAGGAAGAGTCTTAAATGCATATTGCCTAGTGAAAAGGCCTATGTGAAATGCTACTTGCTTCAAATTTCTATAATATGACAGTCTGTAAAGGTAAAAATACTGAGACAATGACAATATCATTAGTTACAAGGGTATTATAGGGCCAGGGATTAACAGACACAAAGCACGGATGGCGGGTGGGTGCAGTAAAAGTACTCTGTTGAAACTATAATGGTGGGTAAATGTCATTATACATTTGTCCAACCTGGAGAAATTTACAACCAAGAGTGGACTCTACTGCTAATTACATCCTTTGGATGACTATGATGCATAGCATAGGTTAATTTATTGTTAGAAATCTGCTCCTCTGTTGAAGGATCTTGCTAACAAACAAGTGTATGTATACGGCAACAGAGGGGATGAGAAATATCCATATTTTAAATTTTTCTATAAATGTGAAATTCTTCTAAAACCCACAAATTCTTTAAGAAAACACACAATCAGAGTTATATAAAGTAACACTGTAAACAAATAATGAATAACTGTTATTTAATATAGGAAACGGCGGCCAACATGGCCGACCCGAGTTCGATTCCTCCGCCCCTCTCGGAGAGCCCGGCAAGCTACCGAGAGTATTCGATATGCCAGACACAGTAACAATAAAGTCTCCAATGGAGACGTTACTGGGCCCGCTCGAGCAAATCGACGATCAACGGGAGGGCCTTTACCTTTACCTTTAATATAGGAAACATATGACTATAGATGGGTAGAGCATGGGGTGAGGGGAGTGGAAGTGAACATGGTGGAGGGAAGCTGACTCTTTGGTGGAGGATTTGATGGGTTTGGGAATGAGCTTTTTTTTTTTTTTTGCATTAAACCCTGCCGTAATCAATATTGTAAGGCACTGTGCCTAAAATAGAATTTCTAAAAAGGAAAACACACAATAGGAACAACAAAATCTAGAGAACAAAATAGAAGAAACACCACATCCACAGCAGATTGGAAACAGTTGTGAGCTGTCAACTTTTTTGGGGGGGCGGGGGGAAGAGAAGGGAGGAAAAAGGGAAAAGGGCTTGCACGCTTCATAGATGCAGAAGACAGGATGGGAAGAGGAGCCCTGGAGTAATTCTGGGACATGGGTCCACTGAGGTATTCAAGTCTAATTACATTATAATGACCACCTGAAGCTTCCTTTCAGAGAGAAGGCTGTTCATTCAAAGATTATTAGTCTAAAAAAAATATATAGAAGAGACAAAACATAAAATAGCATGATTCAGTGCACATCCAAGAGTAGGTATTTTTAAATAAGACTATATGTAATCTGAAATATGCACACGGCCATATGTAAATATACATATATGTGCAAGTTTACATTTGCAGTATGTGTGTATGCATGCACAATATTCCTGTGTAATAGACACCAGGTAGAGGTGTGGAATGTGGTGGGTTTTTTTTTTTTTTTTGCTCTTTAGGTCACACCTGGCAATGCACAGGGGTTACTCCTGGCTTATGCACTCAGAAATTACTCCTGGAGGTGCTCGGGGGATCATATGGGATGCTGCAAATTGAACCCGGGTCGGCCGCGTGCAAGGCAAACACCCTATCTGCTGTGCTATCACTCCAGCCCCTGGAATGTGTTTCTGACCGTGCAGGACCATGGAGAAATGAAATTCATTGCACTCCATGATGCAACAGCAGCTCACTCCCATACCTAGCCCTCGCCATGGCTCAGTAATAATATTCTAGAACACAACATGTCCAAATCTGAATTCCCAGATTGACACCCTGGGACTTAGTCCTTTCTGCAAGGGTTGGAGGGAAGATTGGATATCACGAGGCGCACCGGTCCCACAAGAGAAGGGAGCCACAGAACCCGACTCCAGGCTAACGAGACTCTTTTGTTCAAGTTTGTGAATGTACGTATCCCCCCCCGCCCCCCAACCTCGCCAGAATCAGCACAATCAGAGCCTATCCCGAGTGTTGAAGGCTCCGGCGGGGAGATGGCAAGCAGGAAGGGCAGACAGGACCTTTTGTCTATCCTAAATATAATCCAGAGCGAACTAGGTAAGAGTGTAGGGGTTGCACACTTCCCTCCCCACCTCTTTGGGTAGAAAAGGCAAGCCTGGGTTTGAGGGATGTCGTCTAGTGTGAGCCACGGGCACAACCATGCTTGCTTGAGTGAAGGCAAAGAACGGAACGCAACCGGAACTCATTAGCAACCCTTCCGGTATTACTGGGCGGTCCCCATATGTGTTCCATGAACGTGCCCACCTTTTACTTCCGGCGAGACGACGATGCCCAACCCCCTCCCGAAGAGCGAGGCGGTTTGCGGCCGCTAGTGGGGACGTTGGAGTTCCGTGGAGCCGAAAGTCAGGACCCCGAGGTAAGACAAACAAGGACCCAAGTTCCAGGGAAGATACTAAGTCAAAGGCTCGGGATCACTCAGTTTAGAAGACTTGACCGGAGTCAAAGCAAGGGACTTAAGTCAGTTATGAAGGCCCCAGGGGCACGTTGGCAAGATGGCGTCCCCAAGTCTGGTCTGAGAACGGTCCGAAACTCTAGTCGGCGGGGGGGAGGAATCCTATCACGTGAGGAACCCGTAGAAAGATGATAGATGGACCCTGAACCCCCCAAAAAAACTTCCCCCACCTTTCTGTCTGGGGAGACCAAGTTTGGGAGAAAGTGAGGGATATCTTGATTTCCACATTCGGGGCTGGGAGTCTGGGGATTTGGTACAAGGAGCAGGAACTCGGGTGAGCAGAGAGGGGGGCACAAGCCTCCCTGCAGTCAAAGAGAGGGGCTGAGGGAGGAAGGACTGAGCCTGGCCCCAAGGGAGGAGCAGTATAACAGCCCGAGGAAGCTTCGAGACTTAGAGGCAGTGCCGGACCACGTGCGGTCAGGTTTTCTATTTACATCCGGGTCAGTGCGGAATGGCAGCGGGTGTAAAAACTAGGGCTCCAGGTCAGCAGAGGGAGGACTCTGTTCTCCCAGGAGCCCCAGGAAGGACTCAGACAGGGAACCGAGAAGACTTCAGGAGCCTAGCTCCTCAGACCAATGGAGAGCCCTTAAAAACATACACAGGCTCTTACAAGTAAGAGGCCCCAGAAAGGGATGAGCACAGGTTGCACCCCCAGATCTGTACTGACGTAGGAGCTGGGCTGAGGTCCACAGAGGCAGGGTCCAGGTCATGATGGCACACAAATGAGATGCAGAAGGAAGGCAGAGGCATCCAGGACCCCAAAACACAGACCTATAAGCAGTAGGCAGCAGTTCTCCAAAGGAGACTAGTCATGATCTGCACCTGGAGATACTTGGGGTGCTGTGGGTCTTTTTATATCATGAGTCCTGGGGCAGAGAGGTGAGCATTCAAACCCCTTGATGGAAACCCAACTGAGGTACAAGAAGGAGACTGAGATTTTTATTTATTTATTTTTTTATGTTGGCTTCTCCAAAGGCCCTGAATGGCTTTTTTTTTTTATTAGTGAAACACCACGAGGTACCGTTGTAGATTTACAAGTTGTTGTGCTTGGGTTTCAGTTATACAATGATTGAGTACCCATCCCACCACCAGTGCCCATTCTGCACCCCCACCAATCCCAGTATCCCTCCCACCCCTCCCATTCCCCATCCCACCCTGCCTCTGTGGCAGGGCACTCCCTTTTGTTCTCTCTCTCTTTTTGGGTGCTGTGATCTGCAGAAGAGACTTTGGGTGGCAATCATGTTCTGTCTATAGATTGCTTTCAGCATGCATCTCCCATCCTGGGCGGATCTTCCCAGCACCCTTTATTTGGTGCTCCCTTCTCTATCTGAGCTGCCTTTGCCCCTACAATGTGCAGCTGGCTTCTAAGCCATGGAGTGAACAACCTGGTATTTGTCACAGCTACTCTCGGGTGTTAGTCTCTTATTTTGTTACTTTATGTTATCCAGATGAATGCAATCTTTCTATGTCTGTTCCTCTCTTTCTGACTCATTTCGCTTGGCATGATATTTTCCATGTAGTACCACTTGTATGTAAATTTCACGACTTCATTTTTTCTAACTGCTACATAGTACTCCATTGTGTAGATGTACCAAAGTTTCTTTAACCAGTCATCTGTTCTCAGGCACTCAGGTTTTTTCCAGATCCTGGCTATTATAAACAGTGCTGCAATGAACAAACAAGTGCAGATGTCACTTCAACTATACTTTTTTGCCTGTCCGGGGTATATTCCCAGGAGTGGTATTGCTGGGTCAAATGGGAGCTCAGTTTCTAATTTTTTGAGAATCATCCATACTGTTTTCCAAAAGGGTTGAACCAGTCGGCATTCCCACCAGCAGTGAAGGAGGGTCCCTTTCTCGCCATATCTGCGCCAACACAGGTTGCTTTTGTTCTTTTGAATGTGGGCCAGAGACTGAGATTTTTAAGCCCCACAAGAGAGGGAGGGACCCGAAGTCACTATGTTGTGTCTTTGAGGTTAAACGTATCCCAACTTCTACCTCTGGAGCCACAGAGCTGTTGCGGTCCTGCTGTGAGGAATGCGAGGTTCAGCAGCGGGTGAAGTTTTGGGCCCCTGAAGGACTAAAAGTCCTTAACCCCAGACATAGGTTCCCAGAGAAACCCATGATTGAACTCTTTCTGAGAGGTTAGGCAAGCTGTCAGGAAGGGAGACACTCTCTGCCTTCTAGATCTAAGTGTAGTGGTGACCTTGACCTATAGAATTCTGCCTCTAGTGAGTAGAGAGGCAAGAAATATTCCCTGCTCAGAATAAGTATAGCTGTCTTAAGGAGGAAGGAGGGGACCCCCAGCGCACACAGAGCAGGTCTCTATTGAGAGAAGCTCTGCACTGCTGTCACCTGGGGGTGACTGGCATGGGTCAGCATAGCTCTACATCCCTCACAAAGAAGAGGTTCTTGGTGTGGACCAGCAGATTGGGGTTTTCACACTGGGAGAGCTATCTTATACTATAAACCACAAGTGAGGTGTGAGAGGACCCCAATGTCCAGAGATAAAAAATGGAACCCTTGTAATATGATCTGCACCTGACATCAGGCAGGCCTGGGAGCCCTGGGCAGGGCTATGAGACCGAATCCTTGTGAATACCATAGCCCTGGTCTCAGGAGCTCAGGGCCTTGGTCTTAGTGTCTGAACTCAGGTCTTTAGATGGGGACCCTGGCTGTAGCAGGACTGCGGCAGAGTCATAGCACTGTCCCCTGTTCAGGACCATGGGATGCCCTGAGATAGTGTGGTCAGATGTGGATTCCTGATCTCCCTCTGTAGCATCTGTTATGTGGGATCCTGTTAGGTGTTTTACAATAGGATAGTTGAAGGGTAGCCACCAGGTCCTGGCAGTGATAAATAGTCCAGAGAGCATAAGGTACTTTCCACCACAGAATTAAGGACCATCCAGAGGCTGCCCCACCCCTTCTGCTGGTATAGAGCCCCATAAAAGTGCTTACTGTTTGCACCCTGAGGGTTTCTCTTCTTTCCTGGCACAGCAGCTCTGGTAACTGCATGGTGACACCTACTTTAAGCCCCATATCAGGTGACAGACTATAGAAGGCACAGTATGAAGCAGGCGGTCAAGGTGAAGGGGGACCACCCTGAATGCACAGCCAGGAGTCTTCCACCAGAGGACAGAGGGACTCCCACAGCACCAATGATATATAACAGGTGTCTTGCAATCAAGCCTTGGGCTGTGGTGGCTATTACTTGAACAATCATCTTACTTCCTCTTTCAGGTTTTTGGGGGCATCTGGCCAGAACGGAGCGTGTAAGAGTAAGAGCACTGCTTTAGAGGATTCAGGTCAGTCGTCTTGATCATCCCCACAAAAGGTGTGCCTAGCTCTGCAAAGTCTTCTCATACTCCCTCTCTCCCCACCCTGGCCTGAGGGTTCATTCAGCACAGTCCTATTTCCTGTCTGAAGTTTTTATCTTGCTCTTCAGCCATAACAGCTTCACCATGTTTGATGAAGAACACAGCAAGTTATCAGAGATGCAACAACCATTAGAGTCGATGTTCTGCAGTAAGAAGGGTAAGATGATGTTCTCCTCTTCCTCCTCCTCCTCCTGCTCCTCCTCTTCCTCCTCCTTCTCCTCGATTATCTATTCCTCAAAAAACCCCACCCCACCCTCTACTTCCTCCTCCTCCAGATCCTCTTCCCCTTTTATTCTCTCCTCAGACATCTCTGGAGATGAGGATAGTCCTATGGTTCCTCCTCCTTCTCCTTCTCCTCCTCCTCCTCTTCCACCTACTCCACCTCCTCCTCTGTATCCTCTATCATCTATTCCTCCAAAAACCCCACCCCACCCTCCACTTCCTCCTCCATATCCTCTTCCCCTTTTATTCTCTCCTCAGACATCTCTGGAGATAAAGGTAGTCCTACGGTTCCCAGTGCTCCCCCAAACTCTCCTGCTTCCATTACCTCTTCTGAGAAGAGTGCTGAAATTCCAGAGAAGCCTTCTGAGGAGAGCTGCAGCATCAAAGAGGAGGGTGGACCAGAGGCAGCAGGAACAGAGTCTTCCCTCCAAGGTGCAGAATTTCAGAAGATGATCGACCTAGTGGCATTCCTCCTCCTCAAGTACCGCACTAGCAAGACCATCACCAAAGAAGAAATTCTGAGTACCATCTTGAGTAATGACCAACAACTCTTCCCTGTAGTCTTCACCAAGGCTTATGAGTACATGCTGCTGGTGTTTGGCATTGAGGTGCAGGAAGTAGATCCCCAAATCCTCTCTTACAACCTTGTCCCTGCTATTGGTCTCACCTATGATGGGATGGTGGATCCTGAGCAGAGCTTACCCAAGACCGGCCTCCTGATCATGGTCCTGGGAATCATTATTCGGGATGGTAACCACTCCTTAGAGAATGATATGTGGAAGACATTAAGTAGGCTTGGGGTGTATCCTGAAATGAAACACTTCATCTATGGGGATCCCAGGGATCTCCTCACCAATGTGTGGGTGAAGGAGCAGTACCTGGAGTATAGGGAAATACCCGGAAGTGACCCTGCCTGCTATGAGTTCCTATGGGGTCCCAGGGCCTATGCTGAAACCAGCAGAAAGAAAGTCATTGAGTTATGGCTCAAAATCCATACCAGGGATGCAAGATCCTTTTGCTTACTGATGGCAGAGGTTCAGGGCCAAGAAGGTGAGGAGCTAGGAGATGGGGTTGCAGAATAATTCTAGAGTAGTCTGAGTTCTATGTGGGAGAGACCAGAGTGAGTTGGGAAACTATGGAGAGTGTCCTAGATGATGCTCTCACTCTTTGTGGTGAATATTAAATTAAACTTGGTTTTTGTTTGGGAAACTTAAAATATTTATTTTGTGAATAACCTTGACAACACAGTATTTGCACTTACCATAGATGAAAAAAGTTTGTTGTTTGTTTAAATTATTTGGTCAAATCTTATCTTATTTTGTAACCTGAAACTGGATGACATTGCTATAGGAATTTTCTTGGAAATGTGACTGAAGTTAGCAATAAAATGCATGGAGTCAGAAATTGAGAAATAAAAGTAACATGTCTTCTTAATATCTTGTTTCATTTCTTATATCTTTCTAATAAATACATATATGTGTATATATACAAAGATGTTTCTATATGTGCATACCTGGATATAACTATGTTATTCAAGTAACGGGGTGGGGGTTATCTCAGTGAATGAGGTTCCTACTCACTGGTTCATTTTATAGTCATAAGACTCTGCTCTTAAGAATGTCCATTTTAGAGAGAGAACAAAAGGGAATGCCCTGCCACAGAGGCAGGGTGGGATGGGGGATGGTGGGTGGGAGGGATACTGGGACCTGTGGTGGTGGAAAATGGGCACTGGTGGAGGGATGGGTACTTTATCAATTATACTTTGTATAATTGAAACCCAAGCACAAAAATTTGTACTTCATGGTGTTTCACTAATAAAAATTAAAAAATAATAAAAAAAATGTCCTTTGTTACACTGGTTTAATGTAATAATTGTTGTTAAGTAATAGGTGGCAAACTTTGTGACCAAAGTTTTATGCTGTTATTGAAATAAAAATATTGTAAAATTCCAAAAAAAGAATGTCTTTTTTTATTTATAAGGATATGAGGATGAGCAGAATGCACTCCCAGTTCATAGAGCAATAGTGTAGGACCCTGGTAATTTATGGGAGGTGGAGAAATGTTCTCTAAGACCCACAGAACAAGTGAAAGAAGGGAGAACCCATGGGCTCCAGTAGAGAAAGTTCCCACAATAGAGCAATTTGAATATTGGGAAACTGCAGGACTTTTAGTGGGAGGTAGTCGTCACTGAGCTGCATGGTGTCAGGAAATTGTCACGGGCAGGGATCTCTTATGGAAGAGATAGTTCCGGTATAGGCAAATGTTATGAGCATCCTGTGGGATCACGGTGAAACAGGAGAGAAAGCTCCTGAAGTAGATCTGAAAGTTTGTGGACTCTCTCATCCTCCTGCAGTACAACATGGTGAGGAACAGATAATTTTTTTTTGCTTTTTTGGGGTCACACCTGGCAATGCACAGGGGTTACTCCTGGCTCATGCACTCAGGAATTACTCCTGGCATTGCTCGGTGAACCATATGGAATGCTGGAAATTGAACCCGGGTAGGTCACATGCAAGGCAAATGTCTTACCCCCTGTGCTATCGCTCCAGCCCCGAGGAATAGATTTTTGTCTCCACTTTGAGCTACGAGGTCCTCACATGCAGGGTCTTGCTCCTTGAAGTGAAAAACACTGGGCAGGCCTGTACTCTCTGCCCAGCAGAGCCAAAAAGACTCCAGAAAAATGGCAATGAGCTCAGTGACCAAGAATTTCCCTTGCCAACTGTAAGTAGTTTCTAGTTTTCCCTGAGGATGAAATGAATGAAGAGTCACTCACTTGTCCGAAGTACCAAGGAGTGCAGGAGGTGGTCCCAAATTCGCAGAGCTCCCACCAGGAGCACCCTTCCACATGTAATGAATAATAAAGCCTCTGGGAAGAAATAAGTAGAGCAACGATATTTTCTGATTTTCAGTTTCAGTTTCCTATGTAATGGTAAATTCTTTGAGATGTCATAAAAACAAACAAAAAAGCCCACACAGAATTATGGTAGGATCGAGGTCAAATAATTTCTTGGAATACGTAATAGCCATTAAAATTCTCTAATAAGCAAGGACTTTGCTGCTGGGTGTTTAATACATTACCTCTATTATGCAGTACCACAAACAAAAGTCTGTCAAACTCATTTTATAGGTGGAAATTAGTGATCAGAAAGCTCAGGCAGGACCAAACTGCTGTGAATTCATCTTCAGTATCTAGATTCCCACTGTGGCTGTATCAGTCCCCTTTCTGCGTCTTCATTCTTCTTCCCCCACGCCCCAGTTCATTATATTTTCCCATGGACGAAAAGTGAGACTGTTTACAAGTTACTAAAGATAGAACTCAGGGAGGTGACAGGGAAATCAAACTGATTTCAGCTGCACCTGTGATTTTATTCACCTGGGGTCTTCCTGCTTGAGTACCAGTGCTTCCTGACAGCTGACTTCCCTGTGTGGGCATTTTACAGAGTTCAAGAACTTTCCCAAAGTCTGTCACCCTTCCCTACAGTGTGTCCTCCTGTCAATTTCTAGAACATGGCCAGCTAACAACCTGGTCCCTGCTCCCCCCAGGGTAGCCCTAATAAAAGTCCAACACAGAGTACCCTTTAACTGCGTTGTCTTTCTGGTGTCACATCACTCACTTTGGACCCACTAGTAAAAAAGCAGTTGGCCAAAAAGTTTAATCTGGCAGTGAGGCTATCTCGCCATCTGCGAAAACACATCTAATCATTTTATATGCCCCTTCATGTCCCTAGAACATAGGTCAGGGCACACCCTGCCCTTTGTGGAGGTTTCACAGGGCACTTACCTGACCCTGGCCACGGAGCACTTATCAACACTGCCTGGGATTTTCCCAGAGGGTGGAACATTTGTGGCCTGGTGCACCTGATGCTGCTCTGACAAAAACAAGATGACAGTCACCATTCTTCCACTCTTTCCTGTCTGTCCGTCCCCACGGAATGCCCTGGTTTCTCTGTGCCTACCTGCTCCTGTGTACATCTTAAACACTCGTAGAGGTGTGGACAATAGCAGACACTCAGGAGAATTTACCAGCATTGAAAAGAAAGAGAGAAGTCAATGTCCTGATTTTAGAGGCAATTTCATGGGGCCAGAGAGATAGTACGGTGACTAGGGCATTTGCTCTGCATACAGCTGACCTGGGTTTGGTCTCTGGCATCCCATATGGTCTCCTGAACACCGCCAGGAGTAATTCCTCTGAGCACAGAGCCAAGAGTGATCCCTGGGCATTCCCAAATATGGCCCAAAAGCGAACAAAATATTTATTTCTATGAGAGATACAGAAAAGTAAGTGAAGTGAAAGGCAGTCTGTCCTGAAATTTAGAGAAGAGTGTCCAAATTAGCAGTGAAACTCGTGGAGGGCACTAGAAGAAAACATTGGGGCTCTCTAACCCAATATTTTCTGGCAGGAGAAACTTCTTCCAGAAATGAGTTGGACTGAAAACCTCTGCTTGTGATATATCTTTCAGGCAGTTAGTAAACTGGGGACATCAAGTCCCATCCACATCTTGTCCCCTCACTTTCTGGACAATGTGGTCAGAATTGCTTATCCATGTATGCTCAGGGAGGGTTTTATGATAAACTTTTATCTCTGGATAAGGAGCAGAGCAACTATGGCTACAGGCATTTCTATTGAAAATTGCACAGAGGCTCATAGGTTAACAATTCTTACCCAGTATATGTTTTCTGATCCCCTGGGATCAGAGGGCTGGTGTGAATTGCACTGAATGATGAATTATTCCTTTTCCTGGATACATGATCTGATTCATATCATAGTCTCCAACTTTAGAAACATTCTATCGTCTTGGTCTGAATGGTGTGAGTCAGAGACGTTCTTTCGGGCATGGCAATGGGAGTTGTCTCTTGGGGAAGCAAGAAAACATAAGAGGATCTCCCCTCTTACCTCCCAGTCCAAAAACAAGTGGTATGGAGGGATATCCCAATAATACACTGATTTTCAAATAAAATGGCCAGGTCTATGCCCACCTAGGGTCCTCAGGTCCTTGGAGCTTTGTTGTAACTTTTCGAATTCTTCCCACCACAGACTGGAGTAGCCAAGTGGCCCTTCACTGGATTATTTTAAAGGCATTCTTGCTTATTTGGCCATTGTAAAGCTTTAGAATGGCCTGGACTTACCCATTGCCCACCGTGAATATCTTTTTGCCTGTATTATTTCCAGTTCCTTTTACATTTCTTCCCAAAATTTCTGAGGAGGAATTTTGTGCCTAGGGTGAACTGCGTTATTTAAATGCTGGAGAAAACCTACTGGTTGAGTTCCTATGTGCATAGGTTTAGAAAATACATCCCTACTCGGTTCACACTGAGGTCAAGATGGGAGGACTGTGCTGGTACTTGGGTTGGAGAAAACAATCCATTTAGAAGGTCATATGATCGCAGGGCATCTCGAGACTAGGCCTTAGTTTTCTGCCTATGCTCCAAACATATGGAGTTTCTTTACTGACACACTGTTTTGCAGTGCCATACTGTCTGTGTGAGTGTGCACACAAAGTATCTCAGTACAGTCTAGGCCGAATCCTGTTGTGAAATGGAGAATTTTGCCAGGAGCTCAGAACTTAGACTGGAGGACCTGTGTATAAAAAGAAATCTTCAAAAATTCCCAAGAGAATGTATGCTTATACAATTCTCTCCCGAAAGAGCTGCCCAACTCCACCATTCGCTGACTTCTGCTCTCATGTGAGTGGCATGGCTTCTGCCTGAAAGCCTCTTTCCTCTCTTTCCTCTCTTCTCAGGCTGAAACTTTGGGGTAGAGGGGATCCAGAAATTAATTCAGGGCTTCCCTTATGTGAGGCATGTGCTGTACCACTGAGCCACATCCCTGGCCCCTGAATTCCAATTTAGTTTAGTTCCAACATCCTAGACTATAGTCACATACTTCACTGAGTTTTTGACGATTCACATCTGTATCCTACAGTGCCTGGAACCGAGATGTCTCTGAAGACATGCATAGAATAAAGGTGATGGGTTCACTGAAGATGACAGGCCAGCCTAACCACAGGGGTACATTAGAAGGCTTGGGAAACCCGAGGGCTGGTGTGAACTCTCATGTACAAATACCAAGTGAAAAATGTAAGCAATGAGTGGAGAGTCAGGACACAGACAAGTGGAGAGGAGACTCACAGGCAACTGGTTGGTGATCTCTGACAGACACCTATCTTCCTGTCTGCTCCCTAGGACCTCACATGATCTTGACCTGGACTTTGCAAGAAACTCCTTATCCACCTGAAAGCCCCTCAAGAAGGGGCATGTAAGGACACCCTGGAGGTTCTGGAGGACTTTTCCAACTGGAGACGGTCCTTGCTCCTTTCAGTGGGAATCTTGATCCAGGGAGGAGTTTGACCTATGGACTTTCAGCTCACCCTCGGTGACAAGTGGGCCAGAACTACTTGGTACTACTCTCCTTCTTGTGTTGCAGCATCACCTTGCAAGCCTAGAGGATAATCTCCCTGGGAGTGGTGGTTCCTTTTGAACTTTGGAAAAAGACAAAAGGCAAAGGCAATAGATTACCTCTTTCATTCCTTCCATAATTCCCCAGCCTCCTCCCTAGATCTCTCAGGACCCCTTCCCCAACCCAAACAAGTGTTCATTCTTGTTCAGACCCCAGTCTCTCTCAGGGAGATATCAGGAACAGAGTGATGCCAGGTCTACTCGGGTCACCCTAAAATTTCCAGAAACACAGGACGCTTTCACGAAGGCAGATGGGATTTTATAAGAGCACAAAGGTCCAAAGACCCCAGTGGGTGGTATGCAGGGCATGAACTTTTAGAAATTTAGGTTGGATAATTTCAGATGGACAGAGGGATAGCCTTGGGAATGTCACCTCATCCTTTCTGGCTGATAGTTTCATCAAGCTCCTGAGGAATCCGTTGAGATATCCAACAGCCATGCCCAGGATTTGATACCAACATTCCTTTCCCTCACTGGAGCAGTGAGGGTGCTAATAGAAGTCTTCAAACTCCCTGTTCCATCTCCTCTGTTGCTGAACCACTAGATAAACCCTGGTGCTACAGAAAATTAGGTCAGGATCACTTCTTTCTCTAACAGAGATTTTCAGTGATCCAATGTCTGCACACACTGGAGCTCTGGTCTTCAGAAGCCTTCCTGGCCCCCACTCCCCCATATCACTGGAGCTAATGTGGATGTCTATTTGACATGCCAATGACTTACTGTAAGGGTAGTTCACTTCTAAAGTAGTGCTTATCACCATCGTCCAGGTAACACTGATACTTCTGGAACTCTGCAGTGCATGTTTACTACAAAGTCACATAGTTATGATTTATAGTTTGATTGGAAGTCATGCTTTTTCTTTTAAAATTTGTTTTTATAAAATCACCGTAACAACAAGTCTCATGATGGAGACGTTACTGGGCCCGCTCGAGCAAATCGATGAACGGGAGGACAGTGATACAGTGACAGAATCACTGTGAGATAGACCATTACAAAGCTGCTCATGATTGGGTTTCAGTCATACAGTGTTATGACACACATTCTTCCACCAGTGTACATTTCACACCAATATTCCCAGTTCCCCCCCCCCCCAACTCCCCTTCTCCTCATCCTGACTCTATGGCAGGAACTTTTCTTCTCGGCCTCCCCCTCCCTCTACCTTTCCCTCCCACTTTTCATCTCCCTCCTGCCCCTCTCCTTTTGGGCATTGTGGTTTGTAATACAGATACTGAAAGGTTATCAGGTATATATTTCAACACTCAGTCTTGTCCAGCATGATAATTTTCAACTATTATTGTCATACTGGTCCCTTCTCTATCTAACCTCTGTTCCTCACTCACTTGTGGTAGATTTCAAACATTGATGAGTCCTCTTGGCCCCTGTTTCCAAATTGATGCCTTTCCTGCCTTCATATAAAGAACATGGGCGCCTCCAGTGATGGCCCCCCAAACTAGAAGAAATGGTGGGGACTTAATCAATGGTTCAAAGTCTTTCTTCATTGTCTGGGTAGTTCATAGATCATTCATGGTCCTTTATGCTCATGGTCATTCATGATTATGGTCATTCTTGATCATTCATGGTCATTCACAGATCAGTGAATTTTGGGGTCTTGACACTAAATGAGGGGTTTGAGGTGGCAGCATATTGGCAGTAGGTCTGTTGCACTTGCTGGTGAGAGAACAAGAGGTACATCTGGAGAAACTGACTTTGGGCTGGTTGGGACAGCAGTGAAGTTGAGGGTGTCTAGATCTATCTCCAAGATTGGGAATGTTGAGACCCTTGGGATGTCCAATTCTTCCCAAGTTCCCTCATGAACAAACTCATGTTCCCTTGTGAGCTTGTCAGAGCTATCGAATCCATTGATGATTGGTCCATATATTCTGTCCCGTTCCCCTACTAGGCAGCCTCCATAGATTGGTTCTTTCTTAGAGGACTATGGGCCTGTAGGGCTGAGTTGAGCTCTGGGACTCTCTGGGATCTCCCCCCAGATACCTTTGGCAGTCCCTTTCCAAGGCTCAGTGTTTCCCAAAGTGGGCAATACCTCCCCTGGGGGACAGGCACTGGACTGGTGGGAAAAGCAATAACAAATCTGCTGCAATCGTTAGACACTGCTTTCTGTTTGTTTACAAATGGTAGGTTGTTAGGGGGCTCTGAGTGATAGTTTTTCTAAAACAGGAAGGTAGGTCAAGTAAGTTTAGGAGTCTTTGCTTTAGACCCTGAGCCCTCTGCCTGCTCTCTGTCTAGGAAGCTCTTGAAAGGGCAACAGTTCTGTGAGTCAAGCGTCTTAACTGACAATCTAACTCTTAATGGCTGTTTGGAATGAGGCCACCTGTAATTAAGATGGTGTCGACTTGTCTGGTCACTGGTCACTTGAAGTATCTCTTTTTTGTTTTTGTTTTTGCAGTACTTAGCCAGACCACAAGCAGTACATTTGCTGTTACACCCTTCCTAGCTGGGTAGCTCAGAGTAGGCAGCCTTACCTCTCCACCATTCTTTTCTGTCTGTCAACACCGGCTGGCACCTCCTCAGACAATGGACTCTATTTGGAGGTCACACAAGAGACTTGAACCAAAATGTCTGGGACAGGGTCCTAGTGCTTCAGCAGCTAACAAACTTGCTTAGGTTACTCATCCTTAAAACCAGCTCATGTAATAATAACCATTCTCAAGTGGGCTTGGGAAGAATAATTACCACTTGTGAAATGTTTTCAGGTTCTCAGAAGAAAGGTGATACATCCTGGCAGAGTATGACTGTCATATTGTGATCTTCTCATGCTGCCTCGGGGCCAACCTCTATAAAATTGCTGTTCATGAAACTCCACTATTGTAACTAAGTACAGCTATTACCCATAATGACATTAGACTAATGTCTAAGGAATTGCTGTGCTCATGGTAAATTCTTAAATCAGCTGGAAGCGAAGAAGGTGGACTAGGTCATGTGCTGTGAGCCTGTCCTTTAATCCAATTTCTAAAAGCAAACTGACTCTTTGGGAAGCTGGGTTTCTGTGAAAGCACCAGATAGCAACGTAAGGAGCACCTAAGGAGCACCAGGCAGCATGATTCCCAAGCACTCTCACAGAATCTTCCTGAGATTGGGAAAGACGTGTGCTTATTTCCATCCTAACGAGGGGAAAAACAGTGGCAGAAAGATGTTGACTTGCCCAGGACAGTCACGAGTAGAACAGCCCAGAGGGGAGGAGATCAGGTGTGAGCTGGTCATCAAGGAGTCAGTGAGCTAAGTCTGCAAAGGCTGTCGCTGCCACTGCAACTCATTACTGTCAACCCCACGGAAAAAAAAAAAAAAACTTCAGTTGTCAAGAGAGAAAGGCAAGGCAGGAGAGGGAGACAGAATTGGCGGGGGGTGGTGCGTGAGTCTTCCGCAGGCTACCCTGAGTTTGGGACAGTTTTGGGTGGGCCGTTCAGCCGCGCCCCACACGGCAGCCCTGGCCTTTGGCAAGGAAGTTGGGGACACAGACTTGGAAGCCACGGACAGCTCCGCAGGCAACGCCCGGGATGCAGAAGCCCAAGTGGCAGCCGTCCACGGGCTGCATCCCCGCCGAGCTCCGGCCTCCGGGGGGTGGGTCTTGGCAGTTTTGCCATCAAGGGCGCGGGGACGGGGGTGGGGGGGCAGAGCGACAGGTGTCAGCCATCCCTGCCCTTGGCTCCCCTCACCGCCTCGGGTCCCCGCGGGCCGCGCGCCCCTCCCCCTCCCCCCCCCCCCGGCCCCCCGCTGCGGCTTCGCGGGCACTCGCGGCGGCCGGGCGCGGGCGGGAGCGAGGCGCATGCGCAGGTGCCCTACGGAAGCCCGGGAGGCGGGGCGGGCGGCGCGCGCACGCGGGGCCGCGGGGACAGACGCGGGGCCGCGGCCGGCGCGGGCACCATGACCCGGCGCTAAGGCGCAGGCGGCCTGGGGGGGGGGGAGGGCGGGCGGGGGACGCTGCCGCCGCCGCCGCCACCGCTGCCGCCGCCGCCGCCGGGAAGTTCTCCGCCATGAACCTGAGGGGCCTCTTCCAGGATTTCAACCCGAGGTGAGGCGCCCGCGACGGGGACGCGCGCGGGACCCTCCCCGCGGCCCCCGGTCCCTGGCCGAGCCTCCGCGCCGCGCCCACGGCCACCCGCGGCCACCCGCGCCCCGCGTTCCCCCTCCTCGTGCCCGCTTCCGGGCTGGCGCGCCCCGTTCCCGCTTCGCCCCGGGCGCCGCCGGCCACGGTCCCGCTGCCAGGGCCGCCGCGTGTGCCCCTGAGCCGCTGCCCACCCACCCGCGGCCGCTGCCCCCCGGCAGCCCTCCGGCGTGCGCCCGCTACCCCCACCCGTCTGCCTCTCCGTGGTCCTGAGAACCGGGATTCCGCTCCATCCCCCCCACCCCCCATCCCCCCGAGTCGGGGGCTGGCAGCGCCTTACATAATTGCCTCCGTGGGGGAACCTGACCGTTTGCCCGCCGTCCGCCGCCCCCCCCCCCCAACCCCCCCGCCGCCTGCAAGCCACGAAGTTTCTGTGCCGGGAAGTAACGCTCCGGCGTTCGTTTCCCCGACGCCAAATGTCTCCTTGGACGTTGGAATATATTGGACGTTGGACAGGGGTGGCGAGCACCGGGTCCCGATTCCAACTGCCAGGCTCTGAGCGCCCCGAAACAGAGACCGTCTCTTGCTCCCCTTACTCCTACGTCTGCCACTTAGTTTGGGGGAACGAAACTCAGCCCAGAGAGAGCAGTTGGGTATCCAGAGAATTCTCTGCCCATCTGCGAAGCTAGGAGTTGGTCCGAGTTGGTGTGGGCAATCCGATGCTTAGAGCGCCCCGTGCCCTTATTTGAGGGTGGGAAGGTGCGTTCACTAAACCGTTTTGTTAAATCCTACTCGAGAATATTTGGGGTACTGGGAGGTCCGAGATTGGGAACGGAAATACAGGATTTTCAGTACTGGGTGGTGGGGGTCTGTTGGAGACCAGTCAGGGCTGCTTGTGAGAAGTTTAAGGAATTCTTCGGGGGCTGGGGGAAGTGCCCATATGGGAACTGCTGCTTCGACACCTCTGAGATCTGTCAAGTTTATATTCTGGAGTGCCGTTCCCCCCACAACTGTGGTCACTGTTCATAGGGTTGGTCTGGAGGGCATTCTGCCCTGGGTTGTTCGTTGAGAAGAGGTAAAGGAGAACTTTAATACCTTTATCTGCTGCCGGAGGATAGGATAAATCTGGTGTCTCTACACTGTTTGGGGAGAGTGATAAGAACGTTATGTAAAAGCTGAATTGTTTTGTGTCTTTGGGCCACTCACTTATCTGTTTGATCTGTAGAATGCGCATAATCACTTTGCAGGAGAGTAAGGCAAATTGAGGATTGTCTGCTCCTTGTTCCACAAATGTAAAGTTGCGAGGTGACAGATAATTCAGAAGCCCCCAGGAGTTGCCTCAAGCAGTCTAGCAGGGTGCAAAATTGTGCTGCCTATGCTTAACTTTTTCTCCCTTTTAGAATGGGCTCAGCCGCCAAAGTCATCAGGATGCGAAAGTGACAATGAAATGTTAGATATGTCAGATAGCTATTACTATTAGAACTATTAGATAGTTAAGCCAGTCTTCAGCATGTATAAATAAGTTCAATAAGTCGACCAACACCTTAATTTTACCAGGATTGAATGCTTTGGTGCCACAAAGGTTGAAAGCGCTGTTATAGGGCGCAGTTGGTCTGTCTTGTCGTTGAGTTTGTGGGAGTGAGCACTGCTGCCTCACAGCACAGACCTCTAGGACAGTGGCCAGACAATCTTGGTAAGGTTCAGAATTTTAGCTAGTGGGATTGGCTGTGTCATGGGGACACTGCATTTTTGACATCATTCTTTATTCTTGTTCCTATGTTGTGGATCACGTCCCACATAGTTGGAGAGAAAACGGAAAGGGATAGAGAGGAGAGCTGGTTGCACTGTGTCCCCAGACCTCTCTATGTCACCGCCCTCCCTGCCACATCAGTATTGGCCTCCCGTTCCAGGGCCTTGGCGCTTTTCTTTTGCCGGGACTGTTCCCTCTCCTCCTGACCCAATTAATTCTAATTTCTCCTGGAGCGCCCAGCTTGTTATTTGCTGCATTTGAACATTCGCTGTCCAACACTGTTCTCCGTCCTCAGCACTTCTTCATACCCTTCTGCTTATATACTGATTTGGCTAAGGCTTATTTCTCTTTTAACTAAACTTGTAAGCTCTACGGGACCAGGGCCATGACTGTTCTACATTATTGTATGGAATACAGTAATACATAATACAATAACACAATACAATGATATCATTCCTGTGGACCTGGAATAATACCCAGGTACTACTATAGCCTCTCGGTGAAAGGAATGAACGACAGTGCCTATAGGAAAACTTCTTGATCTTTTTTCCAACCGTGTCCCCCTTCCATGATTTCTTTTCCGGGCCCCCCACCCCTATTGCAGCATTTGGTTCCCTACTCTTATGCCATGACCTTTCACTTAGGTATTTGAATACCGGGGGCGGGGGGCATGCGACACCCAGTTGAGAAATTCTGCTTTATAGCTTCAGCTTTCCACTCACTGTTTTCTTTCCTGGTAATCTGCTCCCTGGCTGTCTTTGCACTCATCTCCCCTCCTTCAGAAGGCATTCACTGCTTTGAAGAGGTGGGAAAGACCATGGTGCTCAGAATGTGGCTGCCTGTATTTTATGGTTTATGGTAATGTCACAGAACCAGTCACTTGCATGATTGATGACTTCCAAGGTATGGGCTGTGTTGCCAGATGGCCTTCCGAGTCTTTCCATCCTGGTGAGTCTGAACCTGCTGCTGTATTGCCAAGGCTCTGGATAACTGCTGTGACAGAGGATGAATCACAGGTTTCAACACTTTGATGCACAAGGCTGACAGCCGACCTTCTGCCTGTTTCCATCTGGTACAGAATTGGTTGATCATGAACTTTCTAGTTACTCGATTTAAGATGTGCAGAAATAGACACTGGACCCACTGTGTCCTCCCCTGAATACCAGAAACTTCCCAACATCTAGGGAGCCCCGTTTATTGAATAGGCAAACTATTAGAACCAGACATAATTAACAAACCTCTGAGTAGTTCCTGAGGTAAGGATCTGGGAGTGAGTAGCCTTGACCCAGCACCCCACCCACACCGGGGAGTCTTGGGATTTTTCTGTGACTTTAGTGGAGTTGCTGGCCCAGAGTAGCAGGCTCTTCCGCTCTAGTGACCAGGTAATGCTATGAAAACTACCTAGGCTTCCTGAGTCAACGTACTCTGTCAGTGTGCTGAACTGGACAGAGTCTTAGTAATGCCACTGGGAGGCCAGGCAGGGGGTTCTATCTGTGGGCCTGGTGTCTTATGGAGATAGGACACATTTAGAAACTTCCTCATGTTGCAAATTCTAAAGTTGTTTTGGAGTGTATATAAATTACTTTGTCTTTTACTTTAAGTCAGGGATGGGGGGAAGTGAATGAGATTTCTGGCAGTTAAGTGAAGACAGCTACCTGGCCACTAATAGCTGTTTGCAAAGTGTTTATATTTAAGAGTGTTCATTTGACAAGCAGCATCTACTGAGTTTTTAACTGTGTTTCCAAGAAATGCTGTCCTGTGTGTGTTTCAGGTGGTCTGAGCCTAACAAATGGGGATGCAGTTCCTTTACATGCCCAAGTGCAGTGGAAGGAAAGATAATTGACATCAGCACATAATGAAACATCACAGAGACAGGGACGCATGCTGGGGGGGTGCACAAAAGTCAGAGCCTAGAATGCTCTCTCGGGTAGGCCGGCAGCTAAGATTCTAGAGCTTGATCTTGAAGGAAAACTGTGGGGATTTGTCAGAGCAGAGGACAGTAAAGACCTCTTAGAAGCACAAAGTGTTTCAAAGTCCAGCTTCATGGGAGGACCTGGACTGTCCAGACTATGGTGAAGATTCAGTGTTTGGAGGGCAGTGTAACCAAAATGAATCACACAGTTGGCAAATATCACACACGGTATTAGCAAAGACTGCCTACTGATTACTGTCCTCAGGAAAGTCCAAGCTCCACATTTGTCTGTAGTGATTGAAGGTCAGTGCAGGTAATGAACTTCCCACCCAAATATTTGTTTATTTGTTGTCCTAAAACCATCTATAAGGCCTCGTGATCATACTGACCTTACTATTAATAATAGCTGTAACTGATGGGGCATCTGCCATGTGCCAGGCACGTTGTCAGGGCCTGTTTCTACTATCTGGGATCTTTATAACCCTGCCAGGCAGATACCAGCCTTATTTTGCAGAGTCTGATAGAGCCAGTGACTTCTCTGAAATGGCACAGGCAACACAGGACCTCGGCGGGTTTCTGATACACATTGGTCTCCTTCCAAAGTTTGTTCTTTCCTGCAATCCCATGCTGTGTCTCTAGTGTAGTGATGCGGTCAGTTCAATATACTTAAGAACTCTCTGTGACTAAACAGACCAAATTAGTGCTAGCTTTCAAATAAGTTACTTAGGAAAAAGAGAAATACATATATACATACATATATATGGTGTATATATATATGTATGTCATGTATATATATATACACCATATATATGTATATACCTTTGCTCATACTCCTTGTAGCTCATCTAGAATTTTCTTTGGAGTATATTATAAATAATGATAAAATGCATCTCATATAATTCTTAATAACCATTTATTTTTAGGGATTTGGGGTCACACCTGGCGATTCTGAGGTGTGATTCCTGGCTCTGCACTCAGGAATCATTCCGGTGGTGCTCAGTTGATAATATGGGATTCTGAGGTTCGAACCCGGCTCAGCCTCAAGCAAGGAAAATGCCTTATCCGTTGTACTATCGCTCCCCCCCCCCCATTTATTATTTTGAAGCAAAGTAGTGCCAATTAGTTTGATCACTCAAATAGTTTGTGACACTTGGCTCAGGCAGACATTGGCTGTCTTCAATTTTTGATTCCACTTTGGCACCGTTGAGGCTTTTAAAAGAGTAGGATCTAGGTTCTCTAGGCAACTCCAGAAAGAATGCTCAAAAAACTGTTACAGGCAGTGAAGTGGTGCTTTGCCTGCCAGAGGGTGGGGGGGCCTGTCAGAAGGAGACGGGTCTCATTTGAACACATTTCTAGTTTTAGAAATACCATTCCCTTTCAGTATGCATCTTCCATCCTAGGAGGATCCTCCCAACACCCTTTATTTGGTGTTCCCTTCTCTATCTGAGCTGCCTTTTCCCCTAGCATGTGGGGCTGACTTCCAAGCCATGGAGTAAACCTCCTGGTACTTATCTTGGCTATTCTTGGGTGTTAGCCTATTTTGTTACTTTATGTTCCCCAGATGCATGCTGAAAGTAGACTATAGACCGAACATGATTGCCACTCAATTCCTCTTTTGCAAACCACAGCACCCGAAAGGAGAGAGAGAACAAAAGGAAATGCCCTGCTGCAAAGACAGAGTGGGATTGGGGGGATGAGGGGGTGGGTGGGATACTGGGATTAGTGGTGGTGGAGAATGGGCACTGGTGGAGGGATGGTTACTCGATCATTGCATAATTAAAACCCAAGCACAAAAATTTGTAAGTTTACAACTGTACCTCATGGTGTTTCACTAACAAAAATTAAAAAAAAATACCACTCCCATTGCTTTGTAATTATACGCATATTTTTTTTGATTGTGAGTCTTGAGGGCAGGATCCTGAGGCATTCAGTGGATTACAGGAACAGGTAGACATATCTCACTGGGAACTTTTGTCTTAGAGGAGAGGCAGTGGGTTGTTCTAGACGATTTTCAAGAACTCTGGGAGTTAAACTTCCCAATACTGAACTTGGAGCTGCTAATTACCTAGCCTGATCATAGGTCAGGCCTATGCAATGCGGCTTAGAATTGAAAATGAAAACCTTGAACTGCACTCTAGAGATAGGCTCTTTTAAACTAGTGATTCATGTTTTGGCAGCTGTGACCTAATAGTGAAAAGCATGATTGCTAAATGAGGTAGTAGAGCTTTTCTCCTTCACATATTAGCAGTAGCTAAAGAAGGCTGATCATTTGCACAAGTCGGCATCGCCTCATCTTACCGAATTGCCATGTGAGCAGCCCAGCGTGGAGGCAGGCCTAAGGCAGAGTGAGTGACCCGCCTGAGGACGTGTTTCCTTCTAGTCTCTTCTGCAAGTATGATTTGCTCTTGTCTGTCTGCCTTCCTTCCTTTCTTTCTTTCTTTCTTTCTTTCTTTCTTTCTTTCTTTCTTTCTTTCTTTCTTGTGAAGCAAGATAGTTGCATTGAAACGTATTTAGGAAGCTGTGAGGGCAAAGAGAGAGAAAATCTATGACCCAGAGAGCACACAGGCTTCTCTAGAGAGGAAATAAGCTAGCAAAGAAACATGGGCAGGAGATACATGTTCAGAGGAGGACAGGCATGAAGACTTTCTTAGGTCTGCTGCTTAAATGCTTTTTTTTGTTGTTGTTAACTTATTTATTTTTTAATTGAATCACCTTGAAATACACAGTTACAAGGTTGTTCATGATTGGCTTTCAGTCATAGAATATTTCAACCCCCGTCCCTTTACCAGTGTACATTTCCCACCACCAGTGTCCCCAGTTACTCACTCATTCCCCCACCCCCCGCCTGCCTCTGTGGTGGGCACTTTCTCTCTCACCCTCTCTCGTTCTCTCTCTCTCTCTCTTGCTCTCTCACTCTCGCTCTCCCCCCCCCCCCCGCCTTCCTTTTGAGCATTATGGCTTGCAATACAGATCCTGGAAGGTTATCATGCATATCCCTTTTCCTACTTTCAGCACTCAGTTCTTGTCCATAGTGATGATTTCAAACTATCATTGTTATAGTAGCCCCTTCTCTCTTCTAACTGCCCTCCCCACCAGCTCACTGTGCAAGCTTCCAACCACTGGCCAGTCCTCCTGACCCTTGTTTCTACTGTCCTTGGGTATTAGTCTCATACTATATATATATATATATTTTTTTTTATATATCCCACGAGTAAGTGCAGTCATTCTATGTCTGTCCCTCCCCTTCTGACTCATTTCACTCAGCATGATACTCTCCATTTCCATCCATGAGTAAACAGATTTCATTTTTCCTGTTGGAAATGTGTAGTATTCCATTGTATAGATGTACTATAGTTTCTTTATACAGTCATCAGTTCTTGGGCACTCGGATTGTTTCCACAGCCTGGCTCTTGTGAAGAGTGATGCAATGAGCATAGAAGTGCAGATTTCTGCTATGCTTTGGGGCCCTCAGGGTAGATACCCAGAAGTGGTATTGCTGGGTAAATGGGAACTCAATTTCTAGTTTTTTGAGAATTGCCCATATTGTTTTACAAAAGACTGAGCCAGTCAGCCAGTCAGCATTCCCACCAGCAATGAATAGCACTGTCCTCCCGTTATTCATTGATTTGCTCAAGCGGGTCCGAGTAACATCTCCATTGTGAGACTTGTTACTGTTTTTGGTGTATTGAATACGTCACGGGGAGCTTGCCAGGCTTTGCTGTGCGGGCACGATACTCTCGGTAGCTTGCCAGGCTCTCCGAGAGGGGCGGAAGAATCGAACCTGGGTCGGCCCAGGTTGGCTGCGAGCAAGGCAAGCACCCTACCCGCTGTGCTATTGCTCCAGCCCCAGCAATGAATGAGAGTCCCTTTCTCCTTGAGCCAACACCAGTTGTTCTTGTTCTTTTTGATATGGGTCAATCTTTGTCATGTGAGGTGATATCTCATTGTTGTTTTGATTTGCATCTCCCTGATGAGTAGCGAGGTAGAGTATTTTTCATGTGCCTTTTGGTCACTTGAAATTCTTTGTGGGGGCTGGGGCAATAGCACAGTGGGTAGGGCATTTGCCTTGTATGCGGCCAACCCGGGTTCAATTCCCAGTGTTTCATATGGTCCCCCCGAGCACCGCCACAAGTAATTCCTGAGCATGTGAGCCAGGAGTAACCCCTGTGCACCATCGGGTGTGACCTCCCAAAAAAGCAAAGAAATTTTTCTTTGAGGAAGTTTCTATTCATTTGCTCTCCCCATTTTTGATGGGGTTGGATGCCTTTTTCTTGTAAAGTTCTACCAGTGCCTTGTATATCTTTGATACTAACCCCTTACCAGATGGATTTGGGTAAATAATCTTCCCCATTCCACAGACTGTCCATGTAACTTAGATGCTTTTAAACAGTTTCCATCTTAATAAAATCAACAAAACTACCACCGAAAGTTTTTTCACTTCTGTTCCTGAGCAGCTTCTGCTCAGCAAAGAGGTGCGGTCCCTTTTCAATATTTTGAGAGGCTGTCGGCAGGTTGTGGATCGGAGCCAGTCTCTGAAGACAGAGGGGTGCTGCCTTAGCGGTTAACCTTCCAGAGACATTCCTCCCAGAATGTGCCTGTGCGCATGCATGCCTATGCACTCTTTTTGCACACAGACCCTCTGTCTCCAGACCAGCAGCTTTCACTGGAGGACGCCAATGGGTTTTGTATTTTATTTTGTATTTATATTTATATTTGTACTGGGATCAGGGCTGCAAGTGTCTGGGGTTGCTCCTGGTGGTGCTCAGAAAACTACATGGTGCGCAGGGTTTACTCCATCCTCTTGCATGCAAAGCATGTGCCTTATTGAGCTCTCTCCTTGAACCAGTGATGTGTTTTTAAAGAGTACACTTGTACAGTTGTGCAGTTGCCCTAATTTGATTTGCAGAAAGCGGATACTAGAGCTTTTACACCCACAGAATTATCCTTTTACTAGCTTTATGACTTTTTCAAGTCCCTTTGCCTCCCCAAGAGAATGTAGAGAGGGAATTTGAGCCTGGAGCAGAGAGCTCCATATAAAGTTCTGGGAACACTACTTAGTGTTCCCTAGTACTACCTAGTGTTACTTAGTACTACCTAGTACAACAGATCCTGATGGGAGTGGAGTAAGTCCATTTTAAAGGTGTAACTGAAGGAGCTGAAGATAGTAACAGGGGTTAAAGCACATGCCCTGCACAGAGCTGGCCCTGGTTCCATCACTGATAACACATGGTTCCCTGAGTTTTACTGAATGAAGTCCTTGAAGTCCCCCGAGAGGTCAGAGATTTAAACCAGGTCCACTGTGTGTGCGGCAAGCACCTTACCACCTTCCCTCCTGTACACTCCCACCTATCCTGGTTTGCTGAGACTTAGGCAGTCTGTGTATGTGGGATGAATGTCTCCTTTTTTGGATAAAGCATAATAGTTTTTATTGAAACGTATTTAGAAAGATGCGAGGGGAGAGAGAGGTAGACATATGTATTTAAGATAGAAAACAAGCTTCTCCAGAGTGGAACAGGGATGCAAAGGAGCCTAGACAAGCAAGATATGTGTTCGAAGGAGAACATGGACTTGAAGAAGAAATCTCCAGTCTGAATGCATGTTTCTTAAGAAAGTAGTTTAGGCTTTGCAGTGACTCTTTTTGAAAATGCTTTTTCTGATCACTGTGTCATAGCTTCCCATATTCTCTTGCCGGTCAAGCTTTGCACTCGCCGTGCTCTCAGATGCATGGGTTTAGTTGAGATATCATTACTTCCTTAGCCCAACTAAAGATCTGTGTGTATATTGTATCTTTGATAATTTTGCTTTGGGGGGCCACACTCAGGGGTTATCACGGCTTACTTCTGGCTTTATGTTCAGCGGTCACTCCTGAGCATAGAGCCATTACTCATATGGCATGTCAGGGATCGAACCTGGGTCAGCTGCATGCAGGGCCAGCACCTTACCTACTGTGCTATTTCTGGCTCGGATATTTTGATAATTTCTGCTTGTGTGTGTTTGGTTTATGTAGTCAACTTTGTAGTTTACTTCTCTTTTTTTTTTTTTTTTTTTTTTGCTTTTTAGGTCACACCTGGCGATGCTAAGGGTTTACTTCTGGTTCATGCACTCAGGAACTACTCCTGGCCGTGCTCAGGGGACCATATGGGATGCTGGGGATTGAACCCAGGTCGGGCCGCGTGCAAGGCAAACACCCTATGCTCTGTGCTATCACTCCAGCCCCCTGTAGTTTACTTTTATTCAAAGAGCCATCTATCGGTTTTTCTTTTTAAGTCTGATTTTGTACTGTTGTACTTCTGGTTTTATTATTTACATATTTTGCCCCCCCCCCGAATTTCTTAGTTAAGAAATCAATATGCTAGCTTTCTCTTTTCTTCTATATCCTTTCTTTTTGATTTTATTTGAACTTTTGGAGTAGACATATTTTCTGAGTTTTGCTTTGGCAGCAATCTGGCTTTTTTGATGATTTCAGTTGTTTTTCTAAATATTCTGTAGTAGTTCTGTTTTACCCTTGATTTCCTTACTATTTAAGGGAAAACTGTTAAGATTTACTGCTGGGCACTATGCTCTTTAATCCTCACCTCCACTGCTTTGAAGAGGTATGGCATCACCCATCTGTATTTTGCCTTTAAGGAATCTGAGGACCAAAGTTAAATAGTATTGCTCAGGGGTTACTCCTGGCTTTGTACTGAGGAATTACTCCTGAAGGTGCTTAGGGGACCATATTTGATGCCAGAGATTAAACCCGCTTCAACTAGTTAAAGGCAAACACTCTACCCAGTGTACTATGACTCTGGCCTCCAGGGAGGAATGTTAGTTTATAGGAAGGCATATGTCTTATTTGTTTGTTTGGGCTGTACCTGGTGATGCTCAAGACTTACTCCTGACTCTGCACTTAGGGATCACTCCTGGTAGATTTGGGGGCCCATATGGGATGCTGGGGATCAAACCCAGGTTGGCTGCATGCAAGATAAACACCCTACCTGCTGTACTATTACTTTGCCCCAAGAACATATAAATTTTATTTATTTTTTTTAAAATTTTTATTAGTGAGACATCATGAGGTACAGTTGCAGACTTACAAATTTTTGTGCTTGGGTTTCAATTATACAATGATCAACTACCCATCCCTCCACCAGTGCCCATTTCCCACCACCACGGATCCCAGTATCCCTCCCACCCCCCATTCCCCCCATCCCACCCCACCCCTGTGGCAGGGCATTCCCTTTTGTTTTCTCTCTCCTTTTGAGTGCTGTGGTTTGCAAAAGAGGCATTGAGTGGCAATCATGTTTGTTTTCAGCATGCTTCTCCCATCCTGGGAGGATCCTCCCAACACCCTTTATTTGGTGCTCCCTTCTCTATCTGAGCTCCCTTTTCCCCTAGCATGTGTGGTTGGCCTCCAAACCATAGAGTAAAATTCCTGGTACTAATCTCGCCCATTCTTGGGTGTTAGTCTCCTATTTTGTTACTTTATGTTCCCCAGATGAATGCAATCTTTCTATATCTATAAATTTTAGGGGGACACTTTCATACCTCTTGAACATTCTCACTAGTATACATTTTCTGTCAGTCTTGCTCACTGAGTCTTCAATGACTCTCTTCCCTGTTAATGAATCTCAAGGAGTATGCCTCTATTTTCACATTCCCATACCTGCTTATCAGTAACCATTGCCTTACCCACTGTTTTGATTCTAACCCCAGGAGCTATATTTTTGTACTATTTATTTGACTTCTTACTAATCATTTTCCTTTCTCATGTAATAGACCCAGATGTTTTTTGTGTTTTATTTTTGGGTCACAGCCAGCAATTATCAGGGGTTTCTTCTAGATTGGTTCTTGGGGTTGTTCTCTGAAGTGCTGAGAGTAACACATCATGTGGTGTCGTGGATCAAACACAGACCTCCTGCATGTAAAGCATGCAAGCAGCCTTTTGAGCTTTTTCAAGCCCATAGACCCAGAATTCTTTTTTTTTTTTTAATTTTTTTTTCCCTTTATTGTATTTTATTTTTTTTTAAAGTTGTAGATTTACAATTTTTTGTGCTTTGGTTTCAATTATACAATGATCAGATACCCATCCCTCCACCAGTGCCCATTTTCCACCACCAAGGATAATATCCCTCCCACCCCCATCCCCCCCTCCCCCCTGTCTCTGTGGCAGGGCAATCCCCTGTGTTCTCTCTCTCCTTTTGAGACCCAGAATTCTTAATTGACCTATAAGTCACATCAAAATCATAAAATCGCTTTTCCGCCTTCTAAAATACTTGGGATTTCCATTTTCATTATTTTCAGTATTTTATTAGGAAGACTGTCTTTTTGTTTGGTTGGTTTTGGGGTCACACCCGGTGATACTCGGGGGTTACTTCTGGCTCTGCACTCAGAAATTATTCCTGGTGGTGCTCAGGGGCCCAAATGGGATCCTCAGGCTCGAACCTGGGTTGGCCACGTGCGAGGCAAGTGCACTACCCGCTGTGCTGTATCTCTAACCCTAAAAAAGACTCTCTTAAGGAAAACGATGAATTTATCTTACGGGATTTACTCTCCTCCTGCCTCTATTTTTTTGTTTATAGTCTGAACTTCTTTTAGAAAAAATTTTCCCCTACATTTAATTTTGACTTTTGTTTATCATCATCTTTCTATTTTTTTCCTTTTTTTGCTTTTTAGGGTCACACCCGGCGATGCACAGGGGTTAATCCTGGCTCTGCACTCAGGAGTTACTCCTGGCAGTGCTCAGGGGACCACATGGGATGCTGGGAATCAAACCTGGGTTAGCCGCAAGCAAGGCAAACACTCTACCTGCTGTGCTATCTCTCCAGCCCCGTCTTTCTATTTCTTAATGTTCTTTTCTTTCTTTCTTTTTTTTTTTTTCTTTTTGGGTCACACCCGGCAATGCAGGAATTATTCCTGGCGGTGCTCAGGGGACCATATGGGATGCTGGGTATTGAACCCGGGTCAGCCCGTGCAAGGCAAACGCCCTACCCGCTCTGCTATCGCTCCAGCCCCTCTTTTCATCCTTAAAAGTCTTTTTCCTTCATGTCCTTTGTTTCTGGTATGATATTTTTGGTTGGCAGGTTGGTTCTGATTTTCTCAACTTTGTAATATTTCCTTATGCTTCCATCTCATCTTTACTTTCTTTCTGGTATCACTTATTTTTTTTAGGCTTGTGATCAGCCCCCACTCTATCATCCCTTTTCTTCTCGAAAGTGTACCACTCAGTCATTCTTGTTTTGGTATCTCTCAGGCTCACTGAACCCTTTTCTTTGTAGCAATTTGGAGCATTTTTTTTTCTTTTTGGGTCACACCTGGCGATGCACAGGGGTTATTCCTGGCTCTACACTCAGGAGTTACTCCTGGTGGTGCTCGGGGGACCATATGGGATGCTGGGAATCGAACCCAGGTCAGCTGCATGCAAGGCAAACGCCCTACCCGCTGTACTATCTCTCCAGCCCCCACAATTTGGAGCATTTTAAAGCATTCTAATCATAAAAGTATGTTGTGCAGCAGTTGGTTATCAAGTTGTTTGTTACAGGCCTCCCAGGGGTCTGAGTGCCTTTGCCCTCGGACCTGGGAAATCAAAACTATTCAGAAGAATGCTAAGTTCTCCTTTACAACTTTCTCCATGCTGATGATAGAAAATGCAGTGTTGCAGCTGCTTGGAAACTGGCCCGAAAGTAGACTTGTCACCATCAAGCCACCAAGCTGGTGTTCAGCGAAGCCAGCTACAATAAGAATTGCCTGAAGAAAGTAGCAAAGAATGGAAATCTCATTTGGTGGCAGTCCTCCTAGTGAGAACTCGAAGGAATGTATAAAGATCCCAGTCCCACATACTGAACTGTGCTGATGGGTTCAAGGAGGAAACGTCCATGCTCCTGAGTGACTCACTGCTTTTTCCATTGACCGTATTCTAAGTAGAAAGAATAACTATCAGACAAGATGTGATTATTTATACTAGTCGTCTGTGTTTGGTAGACATTTCCCTGAAAATGCATAAGAATCTGTCGCTTCCAGGAAAACTGTTGGTTGTGTTTTATAAATGGTAAATTTGAGCTCTCATGGGAAACTCTGAATTTTTGACATTTTATATTTTCCACCATAAACTCGGCAGGCTCCCTTTATGTAAAATATTTTCAGCAAAGTGTATCTTGCTAATAACTAATTGGATTTAATTTTTGCTATCGTGTGTCAATATAAGTCAGCATTGAGAGATCTCATTCATTACTTATTGATCCAATATTTTCCACTTGACCCACATGAGATTACACAATCATGCAGGGATAAAAGATTCATTCAAAGAGCAAGAGAGACCAGTGGATTTTAATGTTATAGAGTATAGAAAGTTCATTAATATTTCAGGTTGCACATCTCAGCTAATCTTCAAGAAAACTACCACTTGCTGAGTTCTGGTGTCCCCTCAGAGATGATTACATCATTCTTGGAAAAACCTATTGAAATCCTCAGTTCTTTTCTAACTGCACATCTCTGTGAATCCAGAATTTCTTCATATACTTGAACCAGAACTGTTCAAGTATATGAATTATAAACATATATGTTTTAAAACCTAGAAATATTCTATGAAGACAGGCGTTTAAAATCTGTCAAGGGGACTTAAGCAGTAGTATAGTGGGTTCGCATCCCATATAGTCTCCTGAGCACCACCAGGAGTAATTTCTAAGCACAGAACTAGGAATAATCCCTGAGTATCACCGGGTGTGACCCAAAAAGCAGCAAATAAATACATAATATACCTGCTAAACTTGCAAAAGTAATTCTGGATTTTTTTTCATAAAATCATGTTTTGATTTTAATATATAATTTTATTATTTTTAAATTAATAAATGCTTTTTTTTTGGCTTTTTGGGTAACACCCGGCAATGCACAGGGGTTACTCCTGGCTCTGCACTCAGGAACCATATGGGATGCTGGGAATTGAACCTGGGTCTGCCGCATGCAAGGCAAACACCCTGCCCGCTGTGCTATTGCTCCAGCCCCCACAGTAAATGCTTTTAAAATAGCAATTTTGCGCCAAGTAAAGTACATTTTAGATGATATAAGCTGTGACAACAACGCTCTTTGGAGTCCTTAGTCATTTTTTCTTTTTTCATTAAAAATTTTTTCCATGTTATTTAAACACCATGGCTTACAAAGTTTGTTTTGTTTTGTTTTGTTTTGTTTTTGGGTCACACTCGGTGATGCACATGGGTTACTCCTGTCTCATGCACTCAGGATTCACTCCTCGCGGTGCTCGGAGGACCATATGGGATGCTGGGAATTGAACCCGGGTCGGCTGCGTGCAAGGCAACTGCCCGACCCGCTGTGCTATCGCTCCAGCCCCCTACAAAATTGTTCGTGATGCATTTGTCACAGGCATTTAATATTCCAACACCAGTCCTACCACCAGTGTGATTTTCTCTCCACCATTGTCCCTGTTTACCCAACCACCCCCAAAGCATGCCCCTTTCGCAGGCTCAAAATAACTTATTTTATATTGCTTGTTACAACTAAATGGCTAAAGGAATTAACCAAAAATACTTCAGTAAAAAAAAATGGTGAACTTTGTTATATCTCACCATAGACCTTCTGAGGGTTTACTAAACTGTTGTTATTTGGGCCTTCTCTGGTAATGTTTTTGTTTATTGAGCTTAATTGCCTTCTATGTTACTCTCACATCTAATTTGGTGTGCTCCTGCTAGGATGTCAGTATTGCAGCGTTTGGAGGTATTGCATGGCTGCAAATGCCGCCGAATGCTTTGGAACTCCTAAATTTTTAACGGACAGTGAGCTGACAAGGCAGTGACTGCAGGGTGTGGGGGTGACTGCTGGTGCTTCCAGGGGTACTGAGTTGGGGGAGGGGAGCCTGCCTGCTCCCACTCCAAGAAGACCCCAGAGTTCTGAGCCAAAAACAGGTGAAGCAGAAATTTTTGGCAGGTTGGTGTCTTTGCAGAGCTCAGTCATGACGTGGTGGAGTCCAGCCATTGGCATGGTGGCAGCTCTTGAGCTGGGAGTGCAGCTGCCAGGGCTTTGGCAGGGACTTGGCCTGACCCCTCCCAAGAGTGTCCCAGAATATTCAGCCAGGAGACAGGTATATCCGTTAATTTTTGTGGCTAGTTGATCTCTTCTGAGATTGAATCATGAGTCTGTGAAGCTGAGTCGAGAGGTGAGCTCACATGGCGGGGGTGGGGGGGTGTGGGTATGGCTGCTGGGGCTTCTGGAAGTACGGGGGTGGGGTTGGCTTAGTCATTTATAAGAGAATAAAGGAATCCTGACACTAAAAGAATTTAAGAACCACCTGTTTAATGCCTTTTAGAAAATACTTTTTATATTCATTAACTTTAGATCCATAGCCACTCCATGAAGTATGTAATACTCTACAGATGATTATAGCAGGGAAGAAGAAAAGGATGTAGACGAGCATAGATTCTAGTAACTTCTGCAAATCTGATTCTTGCAACTTGAATTCTGACTTGAAGTTTGGAGGATGCTTCTTTTTACAACCTCCCCTATTTTTCCTAGTTGAAGTCTCTTGTTTCCCATGTTATAAAAGCTGTACATGCATCTTGCAGAAAATTATGAGCAAAAGACCCCTCTGGGGAGCGTAGTTAACCTCTCTATAAATCTAGCCAGATGCTTTTCCAAGCATACTGAGTTTCCAGTAGGAAGTCAGGATTTTCTATTACTCAATTAAAAGGACTTTAGTGTCAAATAGATCTCAGCTTGGATCCCAGTGCTGTAAATTGCTATCTGCTTGGAAAATTATTGAAATTCTAGACTGTCTCTTAAATAAATTGGGAAATAGTGACAGTTCCTCCTTCACAGGGTTTCTGTGAGGTCTGAGAGAATGCATGAATAAAAGTGCAATACCTGGAATTCTATTAACATTCAATAAACAGCCACTGGTGTCGTGTGTCAGCAGATAAGCCAGGTTTATTGAGATCTATCTTTTATTTTTTATTGAATTACTGTGAATTGCAAAGTTACTAAGGTATTTATGATTGATTTTCAGGCGTACATTGTTCCAATACTTATTCCTTCACCAGTGTCCACTATCCTCCACCAATGTCCCCAGTTTCTCTCCTGCCTCCCAGATTATATCTTTTAAATGTCCTCCTTTTTTAAGTGCACAGTCATGTGAGATTTTGAGTCCATAAAAGTAAAAAGTAAAGGCCCTCCCGTTGATCATCGATTTGCTCTAGCGGGCCCAGTAACGTCTCCATTGGAGACTTTTTTGTTACTGTGTTTGGCATATCGAATACGTCACAGGGAGCTTGCCAGGCTCTGCCGTGCGGGCGAGATACTCTCGGTAGCTTGCCGGGCTCTCCGAGAGGGGCAGAGGAATCGAACTCGGGTCGGCCATGTTGGCTGCGTGCAAGGCAAACACCCTACCGCTGTGCTATCGCTCCTACCACACGTAGATGTAGAACAGTCCACTCACCACATAAAATTTCCCCGTGCTCCTTTGTAGTCAAACTTTTCCCCATCACAAACACTACTGACCTCACTGTTTTCTGTGTCTCTACTTTTGACTTTTACAAAAGGACTGTTGTAGCATTTAACCATTTATCAGTTTGTAGACATTTGAATTGTTTCCAGTGGCTGGGTGAATAAAGTTTCTTTACTGTTTTGCATTCCCACCATGTAGTTGCTTAATTGTTTTTACATTCCCAACTATATGAGATTTCCAGTTGCTCCACATCCTTAGCAACAATTGTTATAGTTCATCATTTTAATTTTAGCCATTAGAGTGTATAGTTTTAGCTCATTATTTTAATTTGCATTTCCTTAATGAATGAAAATAATAGCGTTTCTCTTCATGAGCTTATTTGCTTCTTGTGTGACTCCTTTGATGGACTGCCTGCTCATGTTTTTGCCATTTTCAGTCAGATGTTTTTTCTTAGCTTTGAATGCAGTTACTTTTTTTGTTCTAGATTAGGTAAAATGCTTGTAAAAGTATCCAAATTTCTAGTATTGATGGATAGTTACTACATATCACCAAAATGCCTGTGATCTTTCCCCACTGTCCATATGTCACCTCTGGTTCTATCACCATAAAACTCTCCATAAAACTCTACCGTTGTTGACAGTATTGGTTCTGGTGCACACGGTTAACCAAATTTGCCAGCAGTGATGTGTTCAGGATCCTCCACCAGTGCCCTTGTCTTACCTCTGATTCACCTCATCCTTCCCTCAGCCTTCTCCCCTTCAAACTAGTAGTCTCAAGTCTATAATCAAGTGTCCAGTTTTATTTTCAATTGATATTATCTATACCCTTAAGATCATGTCCTGTATCTGGCTCACTTTACTCAGCGTGATTCCTTTTAGTTCCATCCAAGTCACCATGAACTGTATGATTTTATTTTTTATAGTGGCTGTATAGTATGTTATTTGTATATATTCCAGGATATATACCAGAAACTATCCATTCATCTGTTTTTAGACATTTGGTTTGTATACACATTTTTTTATGCTTAGTGCTGCAGTGAACATAGATGCACATAAAACTTTTTGAATTAAAGGTTTTGTGTTGGTTAGGGTGGGGACAGATGCCAAGAACAGGGATCTCTATCTCTGTATTACATGGGAGCCTCATTATTACTTTTTTGAGAAATTTCTATTATTTTTCAATAGAGCTTGAGCCAGAGATTACATTCTGACCAACTGTGAATAAGCATTTCTTTTCACCACTCTCTTGTCCACACACACACGTGTGTGTATGACATATGTGTGTATTTATACATGCCATTCTCACTGTTGTGAGATGATACCTACATGTCATTTTTTTTTTTTTGCTTTTTGGGTCACACCCGGCGATGCACAGGGGTTCTGCACTCAGGAGTTAGTCCTGGCGGTGCTCAGGGGACCAACCATATGGGATGCTGGGAATCAAACCCGGGTCGGCCGCGTGCAAGGCAAACGCCCTACCCGCTGTGCTATCTCTCCACCCCCCCTCCACATGTCATTTAATTTGCATTTCCTGACACAAAGCGATGATGAACATTTTATAAGATTATTGGCCATACATATATCCTCTTATAGGTATATGTATTCATGTCTTCTCCCCATTTTTGAGGAGGTCATTGTTTTGTTGTTGCTATTGCTGAGCTACGAGAGTGCTATAGGTAATTTGGATGTTAGTTCTCTGTCTGATTGGTGTATTGTGTGCAGATATCTTCTTCCTGAGCTCTGAGAGTACTATGTGTAATTTGAATGTTAGTTCTCTGATTGATGTATTGTGTGCAGATATCTTCTTCCAGTTGGTTTGGGTGTTTTTGTTTCAGCCACAAGTTTTTTGTAAATTATTAAAAAACCATGATTTACAAAGTTATTGATAGTTGACATTTTTTAAAATTTTCTCATAGTTTCTCTTTTAAATTTTGATTAGTGAAACACCATGAGGTACAGTTGTAGACTTACAGATTTTTGTGCTTGGGTTTCAGTTATACAATGACCGAGTACCCATTCCTCCAC
Source organism: Sorex fumeus (assembly GCF_029834395.1). Lineage (NCBI taxonomy): Eukaryota > Metazoa > Chordata > Mammalia > Eulipotyphla > Soricidae > Sorex > Sorex fumeus. Next base: position 24,093,389 of record NW_026606132.1, on the reverse strand, counting down.
CAGTATCAACTTCCCTTCAGAAGTGTTCCCAGGTTTCTTCCCACCCCAACCACATTTTAAGTCTAGTTGTTGTAGTTTAGATCTCATGTTTTCAGTGTCGTTGATTCGGTGGTTTGGATAGATAGCTCTCCCACTACACTGCACCACTCATGTACTCAAGGACCTTGACCCATGCCTCTCCCCTTGCTTCCTGTCCACATCTCTTCTTAATCTTCCCCCTCGGTTGTTTTTCTTCTCTGTTCTTCTCATCCCTATATTCTGGGATCAAGGTTGATCGAGGCACCCTCAGCCCCCCACCCAATCCCCCACAGATACGTGAGAAAATCCTGTATTTTGTTCTTCTGGCTTAATTCATATGATATCTTCCAATTCCTTCCAAGTTGCAGCTGATTGCATAATTTCATTGTTCCTTTCACCGATGTAGTATTCCATTATGTATCTGTACCACATCTTTATAATCTACTCGTCTAAGACACCTAGATTGATTCCGTATCTTGGCTATTGTACTGAGTGCTGCAGTGTATCATGGAGTGCATATGTCCTTTAGAATGACTATTTTTATGTCTTGGGGAAACCCGAACTGGAATTTCTGGATGGTATGGTAGCTCAATTCTTAGTTTACTGAGAAAATTTCTCTACTGCCTTCCATAAAGGCCGAACCAGACAACATCCCCACCAGCAATGGATGAAAATTCCCTTTTCATCATATTCCTGTGAACACAGATTGTTCCCAGTATTTTTTTCTATGTGCGGTTTTCACAGGTGTAAGATGATATCTCTTTGTCATCTTAACAATTAAGGCAATTACCTTAACCCCTGCACACTCTTAGCCCTCTCAGTTTTTTATTAGCCTGAGGATTTTTTAAATGTGCTGTTCATTTTGCAAGTATTTTGATAATTTTACAGATATTTTTCTTGTTGGTTTTTAATTTACTTTTATTGTGAATAATTTATTTTTAATGATTTCAAATGTTTCAAATTTATTGAGGTCTGTGCTATTGTTCAAACATCAGTCTATCCTGGTGATCTGTATTCTCAATAGGATTTTTCATTCTGCTTCTGTAGGGAGGAACGATTTATTAATATTAGATTGTCTTGCTAGTGTTATTATAATTTTGTGTGTGTTTAGTATTTTTGTCTATCAATTTCTGAAGGAAGACTGTAAGTTTACATTAATGACTATGGATTTTCCTGTCTCCTCTGGTTTGACATTTTCCTATATTTATTTTTACTCAGGTTCTCACATTCACTCAGGTCTACCACTGAGTCAAATTTTCAGCCCCCTACATTTATTTTTAGGCTTTGTTATAGGCATATAAACATTTTCAGTTAAATCATTTGTCAGAATTATGTCATTAGAAACTACCCATATTTGTCGTTGGTAATAGTCTTTCTTCAAAAATATACCTTATTTTATATTATTATAGGAAGAATTCCTCCCACTCCTACCCAAAATATACCCAACCTTAAACCCTAAAACCTGTGAATAAGTTCTGATGTGGTAAAGGGGATTTTGCATGTGTATCTATGGCTGTAATATTAGATTTATTGTTATTATGATATTTTGCCACCGATATAGTGTCTTAAAACTACACAAGCAAGAAAGTTTGTAAGCCTGTAACTATACCTCACGGTGATTCACTAATAAACAATAAATAAATAAAATAAAAATCAATTCATTTTAAAAAAGTAAACTACACAAATATATGCTGGCAGTAGGACAGAAGTATTGGTACAATATTGTTCAGTTGAATCTTCTATTTAGAATCTCAGAAGACTGATAGTGCCCAGCTAGATCAGATGCATGAGACTCTTAGAAACTCATAAAGCTCAAATCAATGTATATGCTGAGATGTATGCCTTTGTGGAAGCTCTTGGAGATTAACCTCCTCCCAAGCTCAGTTGAGTTGATGTCAGAATCTAGTTACTAGTGTGATAACAGCACTGAGGACCCCATTTTCTTATTGGCTGTCAACCAGAAGCCAATATTAACTTGTTAAGTTTGCCTGCATAACTTAGCTACCTTATATCATCTTCAAAATAAGCAAAGTCAGGTAAAGTCCTCAAGTGGTAGACTTCTCTCATCTCGCATCTTCTCCCAAGTCTCTTTGCCTTCCCTTTCTGCTTTTTACAGACTACTACAATGATATAAGGCCCATCTACATAATATGGGATAATTTCCCTTAAGTGACTAACCTCAGTTGTGTCTGCAAAGCTCTTTCATGGTAGTACCTGTAGTAGTGTTTAAATAACCAGGGAATAGAACATTTGGGGGGAACTTTAGAATTCTGTCACAGTGACAGACTTTAAAATAGGAATACAGCATGCTAATGTTGCTAAGAGAGAGAACACTTTGTTTGCATATATGAGGACCCGAATTCAATTCCTGACACCACACACAAAAACATACAAAAGTAAATAACATGAAATAGGAATAATCTGGATGCTCTGAATCTAATCACATGAGCTCTTAAAAACAGAACTTTCTCTTGAAGCAAGAACAATATGACAAAAGGGGAAGTCAGAAATTTCAGTTGTACAAAAGATTTGCTATGCTACCACCAGGAGTAATTCCTTAGCGCAGAGCCAGGAGTAACCAACCCCTAAGCATCACAGGGTGTCCCCCCCACCCCACCAAGAAACAAAAAAAAAGATTTACTGTGACTTGCTGACTTTGAGATTAAAGATACTTAGTGCAGAGAATGGACGAAGATCTGCATTCTAAGGGCAGCCTACACCAGACAGCCAAGCCAAGAAACTTCAAAATGGCTGCAGACAGTATGAATGAGCTTGGTTGCAGATTCTTCCCAGAGACCCCCGATAAGAGCACGGTCACGGTCACAGTCCTCCCGTTATTCATCGATTTGCTGGAGCGGGCCCAGTAACGTCTCCATCATGAGACTTGTTGTTACTGTGTTTGGCATATCGAATACGTCATGGGGGGGTGAGATACTCTCGGTAGCTTGCTGGGCTCTCCGAGAGGGGCGGAGGAATCGAACTCGGGTCAGGCTGCGTGCAAGGCAAATGCCCTACCGCTGTGCTATCGCTCCAGCCCACATGATAAGAGCACAGTCAGTTAATATCCTGAGTTTCTTAATGAGATTCTGAGAAGAGAAACCAAGCCTGTTTGAACTTCTAACAGACACACTGAAGATTATATTAAGTTCGTAAAAAAATTTTGTAGCAGTAATAGAAAATGAAAACAGACATCCCATAGCCCTTGCCATGTACATTCATACATCAGCCCAGCTTTACATATTTGTGTCGAAATCTCCAAGGAGAGCAAGCTAAGCTGCTAAAATTCACAGGTACACTGTTCTCCTGATTGAAAACTCTGGGGTGCCCTTGGGAGAGGGGCAGGCCCAGTCCCCGCCCTGCCTAAGCTCTGCAGCAGCTACAGCCACACCCTACAGCGGCCACCATGCCAATGGCCCAGCTTCACTGTTTCACAACTAATCTCTGCAGAAACGCCAAACCAATGAAAACTCAAGGTACACCAGTTTTCAGGCTGACAACCCTGGGTCTTCTCAGGAGTGGTGCAGGAAGCCTCCCCCCACACCCATACTTCCAGAAGCCCTGGAAGACACATCCATAGCCACCACCACGTAAACTCATCCACAGGCTCAGTTCTACAGATCCTGGAGTTCCTGGAGTGACACTCCAAATTACACAATACTGACATCCCAGTCTGAGCAGACCATATAAATGGGAAAGTAACAGAGGCCAACTGAGCTCAATAAACAAAAATAATAAAATGGATCAACTAGCAACACAGCTTAGTAAGCCCTCAGGGAAGGACTTAATAACCCCATGGTGACTTATAAGAATTTTCACAATTTTTTTTTACTGCCGTATTTTTCAATAATTCATTTGCCATTTCGTTGTAACAAACAATATAAAATAAATTGTTTTGTGTATGCTCAGGGGACAGGCTTGGCTGATGGAGGGTGGTTGGGAAAATGGGGACAGTAGTACAGGGAAGGTCACTATAGTGGTCGGATTTGTATCAGAACATTGAATGCCTGCAACAACTGTATTATGAACAACTTTGTAAACCCTGGTATTTAAAGTTAAAAAGGAAAATGTTGGGGCCAGAGCCATAGTACAGGGGGTACATATAGTCCCCCGATCCCCACCAGGAGTGATCCCTGAGCACAGAGCCAGGAGAGATCCCTGAACACTGTCAGTTGTGACCCCCAAACAAAAAACAAACACAAAATCAGGGTAAAGAGATAGTACAACAGGTAGAATGTTTGCCTTATACACGGCCTACCCGGGTTTGATCCCAGTATCCCATATCGTCCCCTGAGCAGTGCTTGGAGTGATTCCTGAGTGCAGCAGGAGTAACTCCTGAGCATTGCCAGGTGTGGCCCCAAATAAAAAATATATATAAAGAGATTAATATAGTCACTCCAAATTGGGGGGGGGGGCATTTTGTTTCCTTGTTTTTGACCCACACCTGGTGGTGCTCAGGGATCACTCCTGGCTCTGCACTCAGCAGTCACTCCTGAGATGCTTGGCGGACCATATGGGGCACTGGAGATCAAACCCAGGTTGACTGTGCTAGGTAAGGGCCCTACTGCTATACTAACTCCAGTCCCCACTCCAATTTTCTTTCAGTTAGTATTGTGTTGGTATTTTTTTTCTGACCTTTTATTTATTTATTTTTTACTTTTTAGGTCACACCCGGTGATGCACAGGGGTCACTCCTGGCTCTGCACGCAAAAATTATCCCTGGCGGTGCTCAGGGGATCATATGGGATGCTGGGAATTGAACCTGGGTCAGCTGCGTGCAAGGCAAACGCCCTACCCACTATGCTATCACTCCAGCCCCCTGACCTTTTACCTTTAATCTGTGAATTTATAGATTGATAATGTGGGGTCTTATCGATAACATCTAATTGTCTTGATTTTTTTAAACATCCAATTTGACAGTCTTTGTCATTCAGACATTAATATTTAATGTAATTGTCAATAGAGTTGAACTTCAGCTGGCATTTTTTCTATAACCCATAACTGCACCCAGGCATTGGAGAGGGACAATATGAAATTACTTCCTTCCTTCCTTTTCTTTCTTTCTGCCACTACCATCCTTCACTGGTTTCCCATGTCAAAAAACTGTTCTTTTAAGTGTTTTGCCTTCTTTCTTATTTAAGGTAGGGTGAAAAAAACCCATTTCACATACTACATCAAAACTGGAAGTAGAAGTCCTCGACAATGTAATTTCAGATACTATTATATTTAGGATATCTTCTTCAGAAAGTACCTTTACCCTTAAAAAAAAGTAGAATCAAATAGTGACATAACTTTACTAACCTGAGCATATCAACATTTTCCAGTATTAGTTTCTTGGTATGATTAGTTCCATTTGTATAGAATGCTTCCTCATTTCACATATTTTAATCCCTTTGAAATATTTACACATTCTTCAAAATGAACTACAGTCATCACTTCTTTGCTTAGCAGAATCCCAAAACAATTCTCATTTCCTCTTCTGGGCTCTCATCACCCATTCTCCCCAGGGTACATTATGGCACAGAGGATGCTTTATTAGAATTATGTTTCTGTGAATTCTCACAGAAGCCATGGAAAGCAGGAAGCCTTTTTTTTTAAATTTTATTGAATCACCGTGAGATAGTTACAAGCTTTCATGTTTGGGTTACAATCACACAATTATCAAACACCCATCCCTGCACCAGTGCACATTCCCCACCACCAATATCCCCAGTATAGCCCCCCTTTCCCACCCTCTCCCTGCCTCCATAGCAGACATGATTCCCCATACTCTCTCTACTTTTGGGCATTATGGTTTGCAATGCAGACCCTGAGAGGTTATCGTGTTTGGTCCTTTATCTACTTTCTGCACACATCTCCCATCCCGACCGATTCCTCCAGCCATCTTTTTCTTAGTGATCCCTTCTCTATTCCAGCTGCCTTCTCCCTTTGCTCATGAGGCAGGCTTCCAGCTATGCAGCAATCTGTCCCATGTACCAACTGTCCTTAGGAGTCAGCTTCATGTTATGTTATTTTATACTCCACAAAAGAGTGCAGTCCTTCTATGTCTGTCCCTCTCTTTCTGACTCATTTCACTTAGCATGGTACTCTCCATGTCTATCATTTTAGAAGCAAAATTCATGACTTCATCTCTCCAGACAGCTGCATAGTATTGTGTAGATGTACCAAAGATTCTTTAACCAGTCATCTGTTCTAGGGCATTTGGGTTGTTTCCAGATTTTGGCTATTGTAGTGATAGCACAGCGGTAGGGCGTTTGCCCGGCCTAGCCAGGTTCGATTCCTCTACCCCTCTCAGAGAGCCCGGCAAGCTACCCAGAGTATCTTGCCCGCCAAACACAGTAACAACAAGTCTCAAAATGCAGACGTTACTGGGCCCGCTCGAGCAAATCGACGAACAACGGGAGGACAGTGACAGTGAACAGTGCGAAAGCAGGAAACTTATTTTATCCTTTAAGTTTTTCTTATTCCGTAACACAATGTTTCTACTACATTGAATTCTTAAATGAATGTTTATTAAATAGTGGCTTATTTTGACTTGCTGAAAACAAAATAGGATCACATGCTAGTAAAAGTGAATCCTCTTAAATTATTTTTCTTTTCTTCTAGTAAATTCCTCATCTATGCCTGTCTGCTGCTGTTCTCTGTGCTGCTGGCCCTTCGTCTGGATGGCATCATTCAGTGGAGTTATTGGGCTGTCTTTGCTCCAATATGGTTGTGGAAGTTAATGGTCATAGTTGGAGCCTCGGTTGGAACTGGAGTCTGGGCACGAAATCCCCAATATCGGTAATACTGCTTTATAAAACTACTGCTTTCTTCCATAGGAAGGAATCACTGCATTTTTAACTTTGACAAAGAAAGGACTACTTTATTTCAACTTGTCTGGAGTTTTCTAAGAACTATAATAAGGCTGGCAGATAGTACTGAAGTTATTAGTACATGCCTAGCTTGTGCCTGCCTGACCTGGTTTGATTCCCATCACTACATACCCTGATGATCACTACATCACTTCATACCCAGCTGCAACCCTCTGCACCCACAGCAACCTTTGGGTGGCAAGGGTATTCCCAGAACCCTCATTGCATTCTGGGGCTCTGGCACTGAACTACTGGCTCAGTTGGTCAAGAATCACTGGTGGGTCCCTCAGACCACCACCATCACTTGGGTGCCTGTCCCCTCCCCTCAAAAAGAACTATAATATAGGCAGACTATGCCCTATGTTTTATACATTTCAGTGTTTGATATGTATTTTCTTGCAAAAACAGTGTTAGGTTCAATGATTAAGATACTGACCAACCCACACAAGCCTATGCATCTAATGGATTTTTAATCAAACTATATAGCACTCTAAAGTATACTCTACTCCATTAGGAAGTAGGAAACCATCACGATTGTAGAAGTTCTATAAACCAAATTTTTAGCTTCAGTCATTGGGAAATCGATCCTTGGCTTATTCAGACCTGGGATTGGAGCACCTTTTGGAGCTCTTAGCAGTTGGGGGCAGAGAATTTGACTAGGAGATGGGGAAAGATGAAGCCTGATGCTGCACAGGAGAGCAGAACCTTTGGAGGCCAGGAAGAGGGGACCATTACTTTCATTACCTTTGTCTTCCTTCTTGGTACTTCCTTCTTCTACTGCCCTTACTCTCATTGTTGGGTCACGCCAGTGCTGATGGGCCTGTGCAGGTCTCTTCTCCGTAAATGGGGACTTAAGTCTTGAAATGAGTCTGCTTCAACTTATTTTGTTTTTGATTATCAACTTAAAAGACAAGATGTAGACCCTACAAGTTATGTCATCACACACATTAGTACCACATATTTTATGCCATTCAAATGGTCACAGGAGCCTGGGCAGGTGGGGAGCACTCAGGTGTAGTTTTTTTTTTGGGGGGGGGGTCACACCCGACGATGCACAGGGGTTACTCCTGGCTTTGCACTCAGGAATCACTCCTGGCAGTGCTCAGGGGATCATATGGGGTGCTGGGAATTGAACCCGGGTTGGCCGCATGCAAGGTAAACGCCCTACCCGCTGTGCTATCACTCCAGCCTCTCAGGTGTAGCTGTTTTAATGTTCTGGGGGGTGAGGGGGGGTTGTTGTCTGTAAGATTCCCTGAAGTGGCTACAAAATTTTGCTTTGCTTTGAGATAAATTTATACACATACTGTTTGTACTCAAAAAAAATATTTAGATCCCACTGCTTGCTATTTCCAAAATTGTTGAACTCTTATATGTTGGTTTAAGTTTTTTTCAAGCAAGAGAAGAAATATATGCAGTTGACTGTACAGATGTGGTCATTCAGGTGTTCACAGTAAATCTCTACAGAGACAGAGCTATGAGGTTCTATAAGAATAACCCCTACTTCCTTTGCTCTGTATCCTAAACTTGGGTATATTTATCTGCAAAAGACACATCATTATAATATCCATCCGAATTTTTGAATGAAACATAATAAGTCTTCCAGGTGCATTATTAAGCATTTTCTGATTGGTGCATTATTAAGCATTTCTTATTAACAATTTTTCATTGTTTAATCTATGAAAGTCACGGTGATGCATAACCAGTTAATAAAACTGACTTTGTTTATGAACAGTTTTTAACACTTTTGCTATTCTTTCTCTTTTATTTTCAGGTGTTAATCCATCCAAACATGATAGAAAAAAATGAAAAAGCGTTGATATTTTTATTTTTAAGTTATCTATTTTATTTCCTTAAAAAACTTACTAAAGTACCATGATTTACAGTTATTCAAAGTTGAGTTTTAGGTATATAATATTCCAGCACTGATCCTTTTTAAATGATATGTAATAATAATTACTATGTATTTTGTGAAATATGAGCCATACATTTTCATAACGCACACCTATAGAGCAATTGGTGATGCGTGAAATATGATTTAATGGTTCTTAATTTGTAAAGAGATGTGGAGCATAAGGATTTAAGGGATATTTATCGTTTTTTGACAGGAAGTGCTCAGTTTGATTAATCTTGAATTTAGTTGACTTCCGAGTTCTGAATAAGAGAGTGTATACGCTGTCAGGAGATGATGACTATGACTGTTACTTCTGAAAATGTCAAACATTCAAAAGGTTAAGTCCAGTTTGCTCATAATGTTCCTTTTTTGCGAAGGTAGTAATTTGAAGCTTGGAAGATGACTCAGGCTCAGATTTCTGTGAACTTTTTACCCAGTTTTTTCTTTGCTTCTTGTTAGATTTTCAAATGAAGTTTAAACCATCTAGGCGTGTTGCCTTTATGCTTGTTAGAGAGATTCTAACCGAGGATGCTTTTCTTCTTCTGTCCCCTTTCAGAGCAGAAGGAGAGACATGTGTGGAGTTCAAAGCCATGCTAATTGCAGTGGGCATCCATCTGCTCCTGTTGATGTTCGAAGTTCTAGTGTGTGACAGGATCGAGAGGGGAAGCCACTTCTGGCTTCTGGTCTTTATGCCACTCTTCTTTGTGTCCCCTGTGTCCGTTGCAGCCTGTGTTTGGGGCTTTCGACATGACAGGTCACTGGAGGTGAGAGGTCATATATTTAAGAATTTTTTTTAAGTAAAATGTTTTGGGTAGTTACTGTAATATGGGGGGGAGGCTGTGACGGGATTGATCACTCTGGATCATGGCACAAAAAGAAACGAGGATGGGAACGATCGCGTTTCTCTTCCTTAAATTTTCAGCCAGGCCATCAGGCTTTGTCTAGTTTCCTTTCTTTCCCTTTTCACTTCTGTCAGTCAGACTGTTCCTGAGAACTGAATTCAGGAGGATAGAAATCGATTCAGATACAAGGATGTTTACTTTAAAAAATTACTCACACAGTTGTGGGACTCTGGTAGGTCTGATATGACTAAGATAGAGTGGGGAGGCCAAATTTCTTTCTCTCCACAGCATCTGATTTTGCTCTCAAGGCCTTTTAGTTACTTGAATAAACACACCCACGTTATGAAGCGGAACCTCCTGGCCTTGAAGCTGTTTCCTTTGCTGCAAAATCTAGATGAGTGCTTGACAGAGAACTGGACACATCGACATCTAAAACTCTCTGACTTGACCGATGATCCAACACTTCTCCTGCCCTCTTTTTAATTTCAAGTCCTTTTTGCCTGAACTTAGGGGCTACCCAGTGGATGAAAAAGCAGGACTCACATGGGTGATGAAAATCACTGTGGAGAATGTTTATAGAGCACTTAACTGTGTGACAGGCACTGGACTAGCTCCTGCTCCTGGATCCGCACCAGTACAGAGTGATCAGTGCTGATCCTGCAAGTGCGAGTGGTCACCATCCTCAGGTGCCACAGAGTATCAACAATTTGTTCCATGTCATTCAGCCTGAGTCCCTGCCTGGATCCAGAGGCTGATGGCCCCCTGCCTTATGGTCAGGTTGAGGGGCAGAGATGGAGAAAATGGGAGGTGGGTTTTGAGACATGGGTGAACATGGAGGAAGGAAACTGCCATTGGATTGTAGAGCACAAGGTTGACTACATGAGCCTCAAGAGGGGGAATGATGGAGCAAGGCCCTGGGAGAAGCCAAAGAGTAAGACCCTGAATGCCATGGTCTTGACCAAAGAGAACAGGTACCCTCCACTCTGGTGCTGGAAGAGGCCAGAAGTGGTCAGTCACGTCCATGTCTTCTTTCTGCATCCAGCATCTAGTCCCTAGCTGCACTGCCTTCCTCTGGCTATTTATTCCATGACTGAGAGCATCTGGGCACCTGGGTCTGTAAGGACTCTCCTAGGAACCAGTGAGATAGGAGGGAAAACCAGCTTGAGAAGCACCCAGCTAGACCCTACATAACTTCACTGTGGTGAGCAGTGAAGTGGTAACTGTGTTCTGGCTCTGTGTGGTGTCCCTCCCTTTCTTCCCGTGAGTCATTTGACACCTTTGCCCCTGTATGCTTCAGCCTCCCTGCCCATTCATCTTGTGTGCCCTCTTTGGCCCGCTGCATCTACCCTGCTTCGAGCCTCTGAGTCCCTGAAGTATTTGCTCCGTACTTTTCCACACTTGCCAGGGACTTCTGTCTTTCATTTAGCAGGGAAAACAAAAGGGAAGCAACAAAGTGCTCTCAGTCCTGCACTGTTGGGCTGTTTCCTTCCCTCCTGTCACAGAAACACAGAAAGGCTCCCTTGCATTTCCTGAAAGCAAGGGAGCAGCCCACGCCACTCCTTCCCTCCAGGGTGCCCTTCCTGCCCTCTCTTTCCTGCACCCTCTCCCAGCTACTGACACGTCTGGTGCTTTGACATGCCTGGCACTCAGCATTTGGTTCCCTTGCCAAACTACTTTCCCTCCATCGCTAGCACACAATTTCCTGTTTCTTTGAATTCTGGTCTCGGGCATTTTCCAGCCCCAATGCGTGTCCTTCGCTTTAGTTCACACTTTCTGTCTCCGCTGCCATTCTGGTGCCGTGGCCGCTTCAATTCACATTTCTCAAGTTCTATTTCTACACTAGCCTGTTTCTTGTCCAACTTTACTCCAATCTGTGTCCTCATTATCTGCTAAAGGACCATTTTCATTTCATAATCCTGGCCTTTCGACTTGCGTTCTCTGTTATTTTTCTCATTTTCAAGCAAATCAGGTAATGCCGAGCTGTGAAAGTCCTCAGAAGCATACGTGAAAAAGAAGGCCTGTAAGCGAACATTCTAGTTAGTCACCTTCCGTATATTCATGCTGCTGTTGCCATTCCTTCCTAGAAGGAAGCTCCTCGAGGGGCCCTCCTGCTCCAGGAAGAGAGGGCGTCCCAGAGAAGGGTGCTGCATTTATTTGCCCAGGGTGGCAGATCGGGAGTTGAGAAGGGGCAGAGAGGGGAGGTAGTTCTTAGGTCCGGAGAACAGCAAATCGGAGGCTAGGGGGTAGGAGAAAATCTCACAGTAAAGGGAAGCAGGTGTGTTGCAGACCTGAAAGAAGCAAGAATTCTAGAAATGGACAGGGGTCGGTCCTGGGTGCACAGCGATATCAGCATGCTTACCCGGGAACTACACATATAGATACTAAGAAGGTAAGTCTTCTAGTTTGTGTCTTTTGCCACCTTAAAATGTTAGTCTGGGCCATAAAGTGCAGCAGAGGGAATTGTGGAAGTTGGGTGGGGGGGGCATTTGGGGGGATCAGGCTGAATTTCAGTCCTTCAAGCATATGTTGAGCTGTTTCGGGGCCCATAGTGAACTCTCAGGGACATCAGGGGCCACTGAGAACTTGTTAAAGGCACGCAATGAAAACTGATATCTCTGGAGGCACCTTTCAAATTCAGCCCCTGGCGGGATAGTTTTCTGTTCGGCCCCACTGAATTCCTGGTGGTGGGTGGTTAGTAGCAGCTGTGCTGAGATCACTTGGTTCAAAGCTCCCTATGGAGAGCAGCTAATGAGGGTGGGAGTGTCTTGAGAAACTGCAACAACCAGTACACATACACAGGCACACACACACACACACACACACACACACACACACACCCATTTGGTATTAGTTCAGGTTACTGAGAATGAAAAATTACCTTTTTCTGTGCATGGCAATTTTTTGCAGATAAGCCGTAATGGTAAGTTAGATCCGAATATTGAACTTGGTGGAACTGGGGGGCTTTTTTTTGGGGGGGGGCTATGATTCTGTGAAAATCCTGACATCTCACTATATGCCCTCTCAGTGAGCTTAGAACTTAGGGGAGCCGGGGCCAGACACTTCAGTTTTGCTGGCTTTTCACTACGGCGCCACTGCAAAGCAGAGAGCAGGCCAACCTGGAAGGCCAGGGAGCGATAGAGTCCCCTGGTGGGCAGGCTAGCAAGGCCCTGCTGGAGTAGGGGCTGTTGAGGAGGCCCCGACTAAGTAGGAGACAAATCATGGCGTTGCTGACAGCACGTACTGGCTACCTGAGAGTGGGGAGATATCTGGGCACCGTCCTGCGCAGCAGATGGGGAACTAGGGTGAGTGGATCATGAATCCTCTTTGGATGTGATTATACTGGAAGTGTCCCAGCAGAACAGCTCTGCCGGCAGTGGAGACTTTGAAGACCAAATGGCAAGAGACAGCGCAAGGCAGGGTTGAGAGTGAGAATGGGTGTGTTGCTGGGGATGTCTGGGAGGGGAATGTCTGATCTGAGGAACATCTCCCAGTTAGGAGCAAGGACAGGTGCTGAGGCTCTCAGAGAAGTGCTGCATGGCCACAGAGGCTGTTTCTGCCTGGTGAAGGCACCTCCTGTGTGTCCTGGGAGGGAGGCTGGAGCCCAGTGGGTGTAACTCGGAATGGCAGAGGGGACCAGAAGGAAGTAATTCCAGTGTGCCTCATGAAGCTCCACTGAAATGAAGAGAGAGCTGGGGTTCAGAGGGGATACTGCATCGAGCTGGGGTTCAGAGGGAATACTGCATCAGGGAGGCTTCATTTGGTCTTGGGGATTGTAGTTTTGTGAAAAGGAATAAAACTCTAAGCTTCTGGGAATGACTGCTAGAATAAGTGGGCATCACGGTGCAGTAAAGGGCTTACAGTTAACGTCTTGACATCATTGGATCCCCTGGGAGCCAGAAAGGAAGGCGTGGGTGCCTATTCTGACAAGAGGAAATCATGGGCTGGTCACGGTGAAAGATATTTGAATGGGGCAGGAGGGAATCTTGAGGAGACTACAATGAACTGCCTCCGTACTTGTAAACCTGGAAGCAAGGTCACAGCCCAGATAGTCAGAAAGGGCAGGGCAGCCTCAGAGCAGAGGGAGGCAGGAGGCCACAGTAGGTTCCTCCTAGGCATGGTACAGCTTCTTTCCTCATGCTCAGAGTGAGGTGGTTCCAATGTATTTTATCAGCTCTATGTAAATGTGGTGACCTAGTAAGGACAGTATTGAATACAGTGTTGACTATGCTTAACTGATTCTTCTCTTGATTTTCAGTTAGAGATCCTGTGTTCTGTCAACATTCTCCAGTTTATATTCATTGCCTTAAGACTGGACAAGATCATCCACTGGCCCTGGCTTGTATGTAACTTTAAACGTCTTTAATGAAAAGCTTTCATCTTTTAAAAGTAAATCGTATTCATTGTAGATAACTTGGAAAATACAGACAAGAATAGGTAATAGAAAAATCATTCCAAGTCCATAGGAGATAGCTTGATTGGCGTCTTTTATTGCCTGGTGTGGGAGTTGATTGTTCCATAAAGGTAGTTGAGAGCAGACTGCATGTGTAATTTTGCATCCCACCTTTTTTTCATATATTGCATCACAAATGTTTTGTGTATCAGTTCAGGACTTTATAAATATTATCTTTAAGATTTACATGATATAAAATAATCTCCAAATGTATTTACCAAACGCTTCCCTTGCTTCCAAATATTTCTGTTGTTAGCCATGTTTTTTAGGATTATAAAGTATACTGCAGTATCTACTTTTGTACATAAAAATATTTGCCTGCATTTTTAATTGTTTTCTTAGGAAATATCCCAGAAACCCTAATAGTGAGCCAGAGGGTGGGAACTTTTATTATTTGGGGATATCTGCTGCATCGTGTACCTGATTTTCTACAAAAACAGCTGCACTGGTGTATATTCCTGCCTGAGTGAGGTTCTTATTGTGCTTTTAACCTGTGGCTTCTCTCCACGGATGCTGATTAAAATGGGCTGTGCATATGGATGGAAGGAAAGGAATAAGGGACAGATGCATGGATGGATTGATGGATAGGGAGGCAGATTCATGGCGAGCCACAAGTAAGAACACAGTATGGTTTCAGCTTTGACCACATAGAAAGAAGGTTAGAACAAAGGCAGAAAAGTTTTCACTACTGCGGGCAGGAGAGATGATGCTGATGGATGCCCCTACTGATTAATGTGTAGTTTTGTGCCCAGGACATTTTCTCTAATTAATTTTGTTTATTTCAAAAAGAAAGGTGCAGAGGTCTGGCTCAAGTAAGTGGTAGAGCACATGTCTTGCATATGTGGAGTTTTTGGTTTGATCCTAGTACCACATGACCCCTTGAACATTGTCTGATATCTTTGTAGCAGTTTAGAGATAGTTAAACATATAGAACAGGGGCCAGAGAGATAAGGGGTTAAGATGTTTCTCTTGCTTGTGGCCAACTCCAGTTTAGTACCAGCATACTCTCGTCCCTGAGTACTGGAGTAACCCCTGAGGACAGAGGCAGGATTATCCCCCAAGCACCAGCAGGTTTTTTCCAAAAACAAAACAAAAAATAAAGATCAAAAAAGTCACTCTCTGGGGTAAGGGAATAAAATAAAGGAACAACAGCTCCATAAACAGAGGTGGGGCTCGTCTTTTCCACTCATAATCTTTGCTAAAATCTTTCTAGTGAAAAAAATCATCTAGCTACCAGCAGTTGAGTTCAAGATTTTCCATGTTTTAAAATGGAGAAAACAAAACATAGGAAAAAACAAATTTTTAGAATCAGGGACAATCTGAAAAAAATACCAATTAGGAACCTATAATGTTCTATAGGTTAACAGAGAGACTTTACCAGCTGTGCCCTGTGCTGGTTGTAGCAAATGAAAGAGTCGGATTGATTTCCTGTCTCCCAAATGATCAGGAGTAAACTGGTCACGCTGCTGAGATCACGAACACTCCTGTGCCCAGGCCCACAGCTGAGTGAGAATCTGATCATAGGTACTTTACACCCCCAAGCAAAGCTGGGATCAGGCTCTTCAGCAAACTGTGACCAGGAACAGCAGGTGCTCTAGACAATTATAAGTCATAACTTGAGGTCCCAAAGCAAAGCGTAAATCAAAACACTTTTAGGAGAAACTATCAGAAAAAAATCTTTGGGCCCCGAAGTTTGGTGCAAAGTTCCAGGAAATGACACCAACAGTGTGGTGTTTGTGAAGAAACTCCAAATTAAAGTGAAATGAATGAAAAGGCTGCAGGCAGGGAGACAGTCTTTCCAAGCACATATCCTACCAGGGTGTAGTTAAAACCTAGCTGCTTACTGGAGACTGACCACAATGTGGGACTGTATAACTGGAAACACTATTTTACAGTAATTTCTTTATGATTTATTATCAGTAAGTATTTAATTTTCATACCTATATACTGGGAGACGCGTAAGCATTTCTCAGGTGAAATGGGGTTTTTGCTGGGAAACATGAGAAACCCTGATCTTAAACATCTAAAGTCTCAGAACTCAAAAATAATAAAACAACCTAATTAAAAAATTGACAAGAGATTTGAACATGGCAGTTCACACGAAAAACCTATATGTAGGGTACATGGAAAAGAGATGATTACCCATTAGGCAAACTCCAGAACCAAGATGCAGTGTCTCAGTGGCAATGAAATGACAGCAGCAGCAAGAGCTGAGTGGGGGTTGTCCGAAGGCAGGACACAAGACTCTTAGACCTGCCATGCTCTCGAGGCCCTCTCCAAATGGGCAGTTTCTTTGGAAGCCCGGTAGAAAGGGGGCACGTGAAGCAGCAGGCCCGATCCTGGCCGTTTCCCCTGGAGAGATGTAAAGCACAAGACAGAAGCCCCAGGCATGAGAGCGGCCCACGCGCCTGCAGTGGCTGTGGGGAATGAGGCCGCTGGGCTCCATCTGGTGGGGCCGCGGGAGTAGGAACAGGCTGTCCAGGCAGGCCCCGTGCATGACTGGCACAGACACTGCTGATGGATGCCGGAAGTCTAAAGTGGAAAACCCCTCAAGAGCAGAGGAGTGGCTGAGGATGTGACACCACAGAAGAGGCTTGTTGGGGGGGAGAAGCTGCCCCCTGCCTGACCTGTGCTGCGCACCAGCACTGGACACTGGGAGAAAGCAGACTTCCTGTGGTAGGATGGCTTAAGACCCAGGGATGACAGACTTAGTCCTGGGGAGTGCACAAGGGAGAAAAAAACCGAGGGCTTGTGGGAGCCTGGCCAGTTGGAGGCCCCAGGACAGGTCATGTGATTTGTGGTGGCATGGTGTGGGGTACAGGTCTTTCTAGTAAGATGGCAAGACCGGGAAGCGGGGGTGGGGGGCTTGCCTATGGCAGACCAGGGGACTGCTACCTGTGAAAGGGCACATCGGGGAGGGAGGAGCGCACTGTGGTGGTATGACAGCACAAGCCAGGGGCGGCCTCGTGGATGCTCAGCACACTGCAGAGACATGTCTCCCCTCCAGGTGGTGTGTGTCCCCCTGTGGATTCTCATGTCCTTTCTGTGCCTGGTGGTCCTCTACTACATCGTGTGGTCCGTCCTCTTCCTGCGCTCCATGGATGTGATTGCAGAGCAGCGAAGGACACACATCACCATGGCCCTGAGCTGGATGACCATTGTTGTGCCTCTCCTCACCTTCGAGGTGAGCTGGGGGCAGCCGGTCTCTCAACCCGGAAACCCACCTTCCCCCACAGCCGCGCCTGGTGGTGCTCAAGGACCACTATTCTCCGCACAGCGGGTTTCCAGAGACTGTTCTCTTTTACTGTCATCCTTTGGGGGCGGGCGGGGTCTGGATTCTGCAGAGAGGGCACAGCTCCCTAGCCATGATATATCTATATATGCCCATGCATCCACTTCTAGAAGGAGAAAGCTAGAAGGTGGAGTTGCATGCTTTAATTTAGTGGAGAATTTTCAAATATGGGCCCTCGGCACTTAGGACCAGTGTAAGCAGGTGTTTCTCAAACAGATGGTGGCTTTGGAGCTGTTCGGGGAGGGCGAGACCTCACCCTGGCCCTTCGCCCGAGACCGGTGGGGCCCGAGAGCCTGCGGAGCTGAATTTCTCTTGAGGCCCGAGGGAGGAGTGTGCACTGCAGATGTGACGTCACTTTTCACTCTTTCCTCAGATTCTGCTGGTTCACAAACTGGATGGCCACAACGCTTTCTCGTGTATCCCGATCTTTGTCCCCCTTTGGCTGTCACTGATCACTCTGATGGCAACCACCTTTGGGCAGAAAGGAGGAAACCACTGTATGTACTCAGCGTTTCTGAAGTCACTGGCCTGGGTTTCTGAGGGATGTGAGTGGCAGGGGGGGGGTGCATGTGTGTGGCAGCCCTGCCTTCCAGAAGAATAAAGCCTGCGGCCCCAGTGCCATTTTCACTGGAGCTAGGCCTGAGGTAGGTCTGGAATCGCCCAAGGAAGGGCATGTTTACGTGCTCTGCCCTCCCTTCCCTGCCCTGTACCACAGCTGCCCTTGAAGGTCTGAGTCGCACAGTGGGAGCCTCTGAGCACCCCTTCTCCCTGCCAAGGCACTGGAGGGTTAGATGGGTGTGTGCATAACCCACAGAACCTTGGGCTCTTCTTCTGGCTCTCCCCAGAGTCTACCCCAATGTTCACAAGTTGCTTGGTGGCATCTTGCTTACTTGCGGATTTTGTTCACTGCATGCTTTGATACTATCAGGAAGTTTTCTCTACAGAGGATTCCTCTCTGTTGGGGCTGAATGCCTCTCAGGCAGGCTGTGCCTGCTGTGTGGCCCCAGGAAGTCCTGCAAGGGTATAAGATACCACACAGGCAGAGCAGCTCAGAGGTGACCCATGAGCTCGGGCCAACAAGAGCCTGCTGTCTTTGCACATTTCAGAAGAGCACTGAAATTCTTCCGTGGGTACCTAGGTGCCTCCAGGGTGGGGGGCAGTGACAAGGTTCCTCATAGTACAAGACTAGGAACTTGAATCTCAGTAGAGGTGCTCTGGGCTTACACTCTTGGGGCGGGGGGCATTGCTTCCAAGACTCTGGAGACACAGATCCAGATCGTCCTGCTTGGAGAACTGGGGAGCTCCACTATTGCCTTCAGTGGGGTTAATAGGCCCAGCCACCTCTTTGTGTGGTTCAGCAGAAGGTCCCAAACTTATTTTGCTGTGGTTCCCTTTTCAGAAAAAAAATCACTCAGAGGCCCCCTGGAAATATCCCTTTTCCAAGCAAGCAACCAAAAAGTGTTCAGAGGCTGCTATCCCCATTCCACACCCCAGTTATTGCAGTGCCCCTCAGAGGGAAAGATGCAGTCCATTGGCGAGGAAGGGAAGTTGGACTGGAGAATCTCAACACGGGATTTTCTCTTTCAGGGTGGTTTGGTATTCGCAAGGACTTCTGCCAGTTTCTGCTTGAAATCTTCCCATTTTTGAGAGAGTACGGAAACATTTCCTATGACCTCCATCATGAAGATAATGAGGAAACAGAAGAGACCCCAGTTCCAGAACCTCCTAAAATCGCCCCCCTGTTTCGAAAGAAGACCAGGGTGGTCATCACACAGAGCCCTGGAAAGTATGTCCTCCCGCCCCCAAAATTAAATATCGAAATGCCGGATTAGACAATCACATGCTGGGTCTCACGTGGGTGGACTGGACGCTTATTCTCCTCTCCCTGCCTCTGCCTCTGTGTTCACCCCAGAACTGGCACTGGAGCTGGGGCTCCAGGGACCTCCATCTCATGCCTTGTTTGCAAATGCCAGCCAGTGACTTACTGCGGGGGACACAAGGGGCCATATCAGTGGATGTGAACTGATGGTGGAAGTATGGGAGGGAAGGAGGAGGCATTCTCTGCACAGTGGGCCTCGGGAGGTGGCAGGAATGTGTGCCCATTAGGATGGATAAGCCAGACGGAGCACTTCTAGGTGGCTGCTTCTAAATGCTAAAATGCTCATAACAAGTGTTGGTCCTCAGTGCCTGCTACACCGGGCCACCCGCACGTGTATAGCACAGGGTTCCCCTGGCAGGGGTGCTGGGGAGGAGCTAGAAGGTGTGGCCCAGGTACACACCAGTCATCACTGCATGTCACTGAGGCAGCAGACGGCAGCAGGTGGTCCTGGTCCCATGGCTGAGACTCCTGGAGCAGCTCCGTGCCTGTATAGTATTTATGTGACTCAGCATTGTTACATATCGTGTGCACTCCCAGCTCTGTACAGTTGATCCTGGAAAGTATTTTTTTACAAGCTTGAACTGGACACGGACATGTGGTGTAACAGAGGTTGAAATCAGTGGCATGCCTTCCCCATCCATGGCAGAGTCAGTCTTTTGGGGGACCAGGCCTTTCCTCCCACAAATTTCTCCATCTACCTAGTATTTGCAGCTGCCGGAATGGCCATAGCAAGAAAGTGCCGGGGCTCCTCCAGCACTGGGAATATGGGTTCCCGGGAACCTCGGAAGCCCAGCAGCATCTGAAGAAGCTGCTGAGACCAGAAATAGGCAGCGGGATGGGCAGAGGTTAAGGGCTGACACTTTTTTTTCCCACTTCCTTCTCAAAATCGACTGTGCCCATGTGTTTCGGGCTGCAGGGACAGCCAGGAGTCGGGAATAACCCAAACCCTAGGACAGAACTTTCTGCCCAGATGTATAGGAGGTGAGGGCACTGGCTTCTTCCCCAGGTTACTGCTCCCCTGTTTCCAACGGGCGCTCAGCTGCCCTCCGCCACACGTGTGTCCTCCTGTTCTGTTGAGGGTGGAAGAGTGGGAACTTTCGGAAGGGTGTTGTGTCGCCTTTCCTGCTTGGTGTGTAACAGATGTAGCTCCATCACCCGTTTTGATCCCTTTAGCTGTTCAATAAACCGGTTCCTTGTTTTCCATATGTGTGTGTGACTCTGGCTTAAACCTGATAGGGCACAGGAACCATCCTTAACCAGTCAGTACAAAGGGAAACCTCCCGCTGCCACAGGCAGTCTGGGCACTGTTGGGTGGACACCCTCAACAAGAACTGCAAATATAGCCCAAACACACATCTCTGGGTGGGTGGGTGAGGGTCAGGGAGCTTGTACCCTGTTAGCCACAACTGTCATTCCCTGAAAACTCCTTACTCTCATGTTCTCCAGTGCCCAGATGATCTCACAATGAAATCCACGGCTTTAAATAAATATTCACCTCAGGGGCTGGAGAGATAGCACAGCGGGTAGGGCATTTGCCTTGCACGCAGCCGACCCGAGTTCAATTCCCAGCATCCCATATGGTCCCCTGAGCACCGCCAGGGGTAACTCCTGAGTGCAGAGCCAGGAGTAACCCCTGTGCATCGCCGGGTGTGACCCATAAAGCAAAATAAATAAATATTCACCTTTCTGCCTAGTTCACCCATACATCTCTACATGTTCATGGCCATTTAACTTGGATGTTTCAGCCCATGGTTAGCTGCAGTTGACGGGATAGGCAATATGTGACAGGTGGAATGAGGCCCTGTTGGTAGCCCCAGCTCCTCCCATGTTACACATTCCATCAACTACTTCCATGTCAGCCTTGCTGTAGACCAGAGCTGTCTTTCAAGTAGTCACTGTCGCTGTGGACTGTCAAGTAACTTGCTTTTTATTCACCAGGATTCATTGAAACACCAACACCAGGTAGGATTCGTATGCTCACAAGAAAGTCAGATCCCACAGCTTAAGGTGGGTTAAGTGCAGGGAGGTTAATTCGTGATATGGGAAGTCACCGCAATGGGAAATGGCGACCTAAGCACTCGGTGAGGGCAGTCAGCACTGTAGAGCCCCGAACCTCATCCATAGTGCCAGAATATTGGGTCTCAGGCAGGTAGCCCCGTAAGTTTGAAGAATTTTCTGCCTCAGGAAACTGTCTGAAAGTGCTCTGCATTTCGTGGCCAGAATTCTGTGATCCGAGGAGGTGCACCTCCCTGAGGAATCAATGTCTGAGGTCACCGGGTTGTGGGCTGCATCTCCGGCATCACCCCACAGAGATAGCGTGGCAGAGTTCACACTTCTTGTAGACCCGCAGGGGCATTTGCTAAAAGACAGGAAGCCATTGGAGTCACACTATTCCAGAGACTTTGCCAGACATGGGGTAGGTGGGTGTGTGGCTGCCTGGTCAGGGCATAGTGTTGTGTGACTGCAGTCAGAATCTGCTCCTCCTCAGGCTGCTGAGGGTGGTGGGACACACAGATCACCCTCTGTGTGACTGGTGGCACCTCATGTTGGCGTGTAGAGGTCTCTGGAGGCTCTCACCACCTGACCTCTGAGAAGAAGTAGGATGGTGTGGCTGTACTTTTGACCCTTGTCACCTCTTCCAGATTTATGGAGGGATTCCACTGGAACATTTGGCTGGTCAAGTAAACATTACTCCCTAGAAAACACAAGGCTTCACTCTGCTGGTCTCTGCAAAGGGTTTTAGAAAGAGCCACTGACGAGCCAATGCCAATACCCTCAATTTCGAGCCTCCAGAAACCACCTGAGAATGTTCTCAGCAATGGCAAAGAAGGTGAAGGAGAACTCGATCCACAAACCAAGAGGCAAGAAGGGCACAAAGTGCTATGGTTCTGCTTTAGATGGTAGCCAAGTGCCAGGGAGGAGAACCAGGACTGTGGGGTGGTTTTAGTAACATACCCAAACATCCTTCTGCACTGCTCTTAAGTCAGAGCAATGAAAGCTTTGCCAAGACTTTTTTTTTTTAAAGAGATTGATATATTTCTTTATTTATTGCAACAAATCTTTCTTTTTTTTTCTTTTTTTTCCCCTTTATTTTATTTTATTTTTTTTAAAGTTGTAGATTTACAATTTTTTGTGCTTTGGTTTCAATTATACAACGATCAGATACCCATCCCTCCACCAGTGCCCATTTTCCACCACCATGGATAATATCCCTCCCACCCCCATCCCCCCATCCCCCCTGTCTCTGTGGCAGGGCAATCCCCTGTGTTCTCTCTCTCCTTTTGGGTGTTGTGGTCTGCAAAAGAGGCATTGAGTTTGCCAAGACTTTTGTCTCGGTTGAAAACTAGAATCACAAAATTTTCTTTCTTCCAAGAGAAAAAACAAATAAAATGCTCCTGTGTTGAGTCACTAAAAATCTTGGAGACACAGAAAAACGCTGCCAGGGACTTTTCACCTGGAGATCTTACACATTTAGGTCAATGGACATCATTTATTTCTAGTCACTAGGTCCAATTTGGTTCTGGGCTTGCTCCAGGAACTCCAGAGTGACATTCCTGGGTTGAGATGAGGTCCTGCATTCTCTCTTGGTTTTGGTGACATGAGCTTGGCACAACTGTAGGCCCAGGCACGAAAAGCTATGGATCTCTATTGAGGCTGGTCCCACCCCCACACTCCGAGCAAGTCGGAATTTTCTCCTTGGATGACAGAGTTTACTTGGATTACTAAACAAACCAAGGCAGATCCAAGTATTACATCTTCATGAAAACTCCAAACACATGCTTGATTTGAAAGTAGATGGTCAAACTATGCTTCAGTTCCCCCAAATTATCCCAGATAATTCTCCCATATTATGTCCCAAATGCTACTCCATCATTTCCCTGAGACTTAGCAATTTCCCAGCTTATGGACCCATCCATCCTGAGAGAATCATGTGACAGCTGTGGGTCACACGAGAACATATTTCCCCCTCCAGGTCAAGGGGGCAGCTTTCAGCATCTAAAGTGGCAGCACCGCAGCTAAGGCACTTGTCTCGCATCCTGGCAGCACCAAGACAAATCTCTGAGCACAGAATTAGGAGCAAATCCTGAGCACGATTGGGTGTGCCCCCAAAACCACACAAAAAAAAAAAACAAAAGAAAATGAGGGGGCTCAGAATGGAGAAATCCAGCTGAAGAGCAGCTGCTGTGATTGTCAGTTGACAGCGACAGTCCAAGCATGACCTATGAAATCTGTTCCGGGGCCCAGCGGCCTTGTTGGCCTGTCTCCCCAAGTTCTCAGAGCACCAGCAAAGGTGACCCAGGAATATAGAGCCAGGAATAGCCTCTGATCGCCGCCATGAGTGGGCACGAGAGGAGAGGAAGAGATTGAAGGTGCAGTCAGGCTCACAGAGGATGGCAGACTGGGAAGAGGAGCTGAAGGATTTCTAGGCTGCTTCTTGCCCTGTGTCTGTATCCGAAGCTACAGTTCTGAGCCAAGTTGCCATCCAGAAAGGGATGTTTCACTTGATGTCATTCTTAATTCTGAAGCCAAAGCACCGCAATTTACAAAGCTAATAATAATAGGGCTTTGGGGTTGGAGCAATAGCGCCCCGGGTAGGGCATTTGCCTTGCACGCGGACTGTCTGGGTTTGATTCCCAGTATCCCATATGGTCCCCTGAGCACCGCCAGGAGTAATTCCTGAGTGCATGAGCCAGAAGTAACCCCCGTGCATCACTGGGTGTGAAACAAAAAGAAGAAAGTAAATAATAGGGCTTCATGTGCATCCACCTTCCCAGCACCCATGGGCCCAGCAGTGTCCGATCCCGCAGAAAGGGGGGATTCATGTGCAAGACAGATGGAGCAAGACCCAACGGCACTAAAATAGTGCAGCAGGGACAAACAACGCTGTCCTGGTAACAACAGCCCATGAAGGACAATGTTGCTGCTTTTGCCACCCCTCCCCCCCCAGGCCTGGTCAGAAAAGGAAGGGTCAGAGTGGGCAGTGGCTCGCAGCCCAGAAGGAGGCCTGCCGCAGGAGGGGCATCCGAGTCCTGCACTTGGGGCTCTCACCCCACGGACCCCTGGGATTCACTCATCACCACCCGGAGATGGCAGGTGCTGTCGAGCCTGAGAGACACACAAAGCAAAGTCCTTTGCCTGGGACCTCGGCGGTGTTGAAGACCAGGGCCTGCCGTGGAGTCAGAAGTATTTACCCACGAACCCGGATTCCACCCGCAACCGGAAGCACGTGGGGCAAAGGCGGTGGAGAGGCAGCCGGGCGGAGAAAGCCAAGGAGAGGGGCAGGGTGCCCGCAGGAAGAGCGCGGGGAGCTGAGGAAGGGCTGGCGCCCAGGAGCAAGGCCTTGGCCCAAGTCCCCCGGCAGGACGGCGGCAACGGGCCGTGCTGGTGGTGGGGAGTCGGGTGGGCTCAGTGGACGTGGCCTGGCTCGGTGCCCACCCGCATGGGGCTTGTCCCCTCCCGGGGGCGGAGAGTGCCCGACGCGGGCATCGTGGTGGGGATGGGCACTGGAGGGCGGCTGGGGGACCCTGGAGGGCGCGTGTGGCTTTAAGTCCCCGTGGGTCCGGCGCCTTTAAGCTCGGAATGTCCAGGGCCGGGTTCGAACTGGACCTGCTTGCCCCATTGATGACGTCAGCCCGGGCCTGGCTTCCGACGCCATTTTGCCCGGTGCCCCCACGTCCGAGCGAGGCTTTGGCCAGTGGCCGCAGCGCACAGAGCCGAGGTCGCGTGTGTCCCCGGAGGAAGCCGCGGGGATGGGCAGCCCGGCTCCGGCCCAGGCCCCAGGCGGTTCCCCTCCGGGGTGGGCAGAGCAGGGGCCTTCAGGGCCCTTAGCGGGCGAGGAGCCGGCCTGGCAGGGCACGGCCTCCCCTCGGGGGGCCCCGGAGCTGCCGTCCAGCCCCGCCGGCCCCTGGCAGCATCCTGAAGGTGCGTCTTTGGCGCCGCCGGCAGCGGCAGCCACCCGGGGCTCCCCGGGGCAAGGGGGCTCGCTCGAGACCCCCAGGCCGCCGGCAGCGGCAGCCTGCCAGGGCTTCCCGGAGAAGGAGGGCTCGCTCGAGACCCCCAGGGTGCCCCCGAACCCCGAGCCCCGGCCCAAGCGGCGCCGGCGGCGGCGGCGGGGGCGCGAGGAGCGCCGAGACCAGCTCCTGTACTGCCACTTCCCCAAGAAGCTCTGGAGGATCGTGAGCTCTGGCAGGTTCCAGTCCATCCGCTGGAGCGAGGACGGCACGTGCATCTGCATCGACAAGCAGCTCTTCCAGCACGAGGTCCTGGACCAGCAGGGCCCCGGCCGCCTCTTCCACACGCGCAGCATGAAGAGCTTCGAGCGCCAGCTCAACCTGTACGGCTTCACCAAGGTGCGCGCCCAGACGCACCTGTACGCCTGCCTCATCACCCGCGAGGCCCTCAGGCACTACAACGTCTCCAGGGTGAGTGGCCGCGGGGTCCCGGCCCGTCCACGAGCACTGAGTCGGCCGGGTGGGGGGTTAGGGGAGGCGCGGGGAGGCGGGCTGGGCCGGCGGCGTGGGGGCTGCAGGACCGAGGCAGGTGGGGGTCGGGGTGGCCCCCGGGACAGCAGTGCCCTTGACTGCGGGGAGTGGGGGAGGGTCACCAGGTGTTGCTTCTGCGGAGTCGGCCTCCTGGGGTGCTTCCTGCTCTGGGGGGGGGCGGCTCTCCCTGGGCGCCTTCTGCTCTGGGGGTGGGACCTCCCCCGGACGCCTTCTGCTCTGGGGGTTTCGACCTTACCTTGGGTGCCTCCTGCTCTGGGTGGGGGGGCGGCTCGCCCTGGGCACGTCCTGCTCTGGGGGTTTCAACCTCACCCTGGGTGCGTCCTGCTCTGGGGGTTCGACCTAACCCCGGGTGCTTCCTGCTCTGGGGGGCGGCTTGCCCTGGGCGCCTTCTGCTCTGGGGGTGGGAGCTCCCCCCGGACGCCTTCTGCTCTGGGGGTTTCGACCTTACCTTGGGTGCCTCCTGCTCTGGGTGGGGGGGCGGCTCGCCCTGGGCACCTCCTGCTCTGGGGGTTTCAACCTCACCCTGGGTGCGTCCTGCTCTGGGGGTTCGACCTAACCCCGGGTGCTTCCTGCTCTGGGGGCGGCTTGCCCTGGGCGCTTCCTGCTCTGGGGGTTCGACCTAACCTTGGGTGCTTCCTGCTCTGGAGGGGGCTCCCCTTGGGCGCCTTCTGCTCTGGGGGTTTTGACCTCACCCTGGGCACCCTCACCCTGTTGCTTCCTGCTCTGGGGGGGTCAGGCTAGCCCTGGGGGCCTCCTGCTCTGATGGGTGGTCCTCATCCCGGGTCCCTCCTGCTCTGGGGGATTGTAGTCACCCCGGGTACCTCCTGCTTTGGGGGGTTGGGTTGGGCAGGGCGCCTTCTGCTCTGACGGTGGGGAGGCACTCACAGACCGCTGTTCCCCCCCCCGCCCCCCGCAGATTCATTTCTATGACAACCCCTCATTCAAGAGGGACAACCCGAGCCTCCTGAAGCACATGCGGAGGAGGGTGAGGAGAGGCCCCAGGCTGTGCTTGGACTCTGCCTGGAACTACCAGAGAAGTTCTCCAGCGGCTCCCCCTGCACTGGGGCCCCCAGTCTCCTGGCAGCAGCATCTGCCATCTGCCCAGCAGAGCCCCCTGGGGCCTCCCATCCGCCCCCAAGGCAGCCAAGCTGCCAGCCTGCAGGAGTCCGACTTGTGCCTGGCCGCTCCAGGTGCCGCCCAGCTGGGCATCGCACACGAGTCCAGCCTGCCCTTCGGCAGTGCTCCGGCCGAGGCCTTTGAGGCCTCCTCGCCCTGGGGCCAGTCCGTCACGCTGGTGATCCCCTATCCTGTGATAGTGAGGCGTGGCCAGGACCCCGTGTGGTCCGTCGGCCCCTTGATTTCCTGGCAGAGCCAGGCTAACGGGCCTGAGCCTGTCTTGACCATCCTGTTGCCGGTGCCCATTGTGCTGCCCCTCATGCAGCTGGACGTGCACCTGGAGCCTCCCCAGCCAGACAACAGTCCCCGCTAGCTGCCCGTGCCCGCGCCCAGCTCGCTGCCTACCGCTGCCCACTACAGCAGCACCTGTACCTTCTTCCTGCAGCGGCAGCCCCCTGCCCACTGGTGCCGGGGCAAGGCCCTCTCTGCCCTACTGGCCCAGAGGGGGCGGGTCCCAGGGCACAGCGCAAATAAAGGAGTTCTTTATTGCTGCTCATGACACAGCTTCCGTTTCTTTCTGCGCCCGCCTTTCCCGCGGCCCCTGTCTCCCCGGCAGCTTAGGCCTTCACCCCGCACCTTCCGCACCCAGTCCCCAGGTCCCTCCATTCCCGCACTTCCTCTTCCCTCCTGTCCCATCCTTCCGGACCCTCTCTCTTCCCCTGCCCTCCCCCTGCCTCCTCTCTGCTCCCCTCTCTGCCTCCCCTTCTCTTCACTCAAAGGGGTGAAGTCACGGTTTGCATGAAGGACGGCTGGACTCTGATGCTCAGCGCCACAGGACTGCTGACCCCCTTTCATTCTGGTGGTAGTAGCAGCACCACTGCCTCCTGTGGCCCTGCTGAACACAGTGACCCAGCGTCAACCACTTGGGGAAGAGTGCTCGCAGCCTCTGAGCACCAAGGGGAGAGTAGGAGAAGTGGGTGGTCTTGGAGGTCCCCAAGAACTATGGGCTACCCCTGATGACCTCAATCACATTGCCAAGAACCTTGGCAGCCACACACTTGTATACACGCACTTGTGTGCAGACAAATGTAAGTGCGCACACATACAACATGCACACATGCATGCACGCACACACACGTAACACACAGGCACATGCACACACACACTGGGGAGAGTGGTTGAAGAGGGTAGTCTTGGAGGCCCCCGAGAACTATTGGGGTGTCCTGGGGGCCTCAATCAGATTGCTAAGAACCTTGGCAGCCACACGCTTGTATACACTCACTTGTGTGCACACACATGTATGTGCACATACATATGACATGCACACACGCATGCATGCACACATGCATGCACCACACAGGCACGTGCACACACACTGGGGAGAGTGGTTGAAGTGGGTGGTGTTGGAGGCCCCGGAGAACTATTGGGGTGTCCCTGGGGGCCTCAGTCACATTAGCAAGAACCCTGACAGCTTCTGTCCAATGTGGGGCAAGGCCTTCGTGGCCCCAGCGCAGTGGACACCCCCAAGAACCACCGAGGGCAGGCCTGGTGGCCTCCAGTACAGCTTGGCTCCCTAGTGGCCCCTATCAGATCCTGTCGGGTATGGACAAGGTGAACCCCAACAGTGCTAGTCTCCTCCTGATGTGCCCAGAGTCCCAATAGAGAATGTCAACGTGACCCCTGATAATTCTTTGTGGTGGCCCCACCAATGGAGGGTGTACCCCTCTGCCCAAGAGTCTTGCCAGGTATTGCCATGGCATTCCCCAAGATCAGTTGGGAGTCGTCCTGGTGGCTGCTAGCACAGTTATTTAGGTGTAGTCGGGTGATGCCCTACAATGCATCTAGTAGCCCCTTGGGCCCCATTAGTACCCTGGAAGTCCTCCTCACACACACACACACACACACACACACACAGACACACAAACACCACTGGATTTGGACCACCTAGTTCAGTAGCCAAATACTGTGCATTCCCTGTGACCTCAATTGACAGTCTGCCCCCTTGGTGCATAGTCACTGGGAATGTGTCTGAGTCCCTGAGCACTGTTTGGGAGGCCCCCAAATGAGTGAATGGATGAATGAATTAAACGCAGACATCTGTAATACAAACCAGGATTGAGGGTAGATGGAAGATTCTAGGACTGGGACAAGAGCTCTGTAACAAATTACGTCTCACACTCTCCTATCCCTATGTCTCATCTATACCCAGTCGCCCCGTACTCACACTTCTAGCACAAAACATGTCGTTTTAGCCTACACTAAGTCATTCTGTGGCATCCACTAGGTGACCCCAAATCACACTCAGCTCTGAGACTCTCACCCAGATATTGCACACCAGCTTCCAGTGCTTAAAGGTTCACTCCCCTAACAATGTCCCATGTCTGATGCCAAACCCAAGTAGCACGTCCTCCTAAAAAGCTACCCAATTTCTGCCAACATGGCTGTAAGCCAGAGGTTTCCACAACCCCCACACTCCAGGACTGACAGAATATTTGCTACAGTGGCTCCGGGAACAGAGGGCAAAATGCCATTTAGAGTCACCTGATGTCTCTAACATCAAATTGCATCCACGTGTCCTTCCACCCCCAGGTCAGAAACTTCACAATATGGAAGCTTGGGGCCCGTAGAAATGCCCGTGACCGTATTACTTCTGCACCTAATCATGAGAAGAGAGGTCAGGATTGGTTGTTGCTGTCATTGGGGTCAAGTGACGAGAGGGGACCGCTCTGCAAGACTTGGCATTCCCAAGTCACTGCTGACTTGGAGACATGGCACCAAGAGCAGAGGTTCCCAGCAGTTATGGCAAAGTCACATCAAGGAGCAGCTTGTCACGATGTCTAATGGGCCTCGATATTCTCTCCCTTTCCAGTGTCCCTGATAGGTGAGCCGGCTGCAAGCCAGATCACAACTCAATCTGACATTGGTCCACAAGCCTCGGGACACATGCCTTTCACCCCACACACCTTTCTGCACCTCCTTGCAGAATCACCTCTAAACTCTCAGTGCCAGCTCAAAGGATGCGGCTCAACTGTAGAGAACTTACCTTGCATGAGCATGAGTGAGGCTCTGGGTTCGATTCCCAACACTGGACAATGAATCGATTAATTAGGAAACCAAGAAAATCTCAGGAAACTGACTTCTCTCCTTCATTACAGGCCATGGTGAATCATCCTGGGTCTCTGTTTCTGTCCCCATGTCTGAATGTACTGAACGTGAGGACATGACATCAGCAGGGACACAGCACAGCAGGGGGACGCATAGGCAGTGCACTTTGGAAGGACGGTGGTTTTCACCTATTATTCTTTAAATTCTCTTTGGTTTGCGGGCCAGAGTGAAGGTGATGGGGGGCTACTCATTGAACTGTATTCAGGGGTCCTTCTGGGAAAGGTGCCGAGGTTCATGAGGTACCAGGATCGCACCTAGGCCTCCTGCATGCTGAATCAGCATGTCCTAGGAGAATCCAGGACCTCGATATTTCCTCTGTGTCTATGCACAGGGACAGCGGCAGGTCAGAGCGCCCTCCATATACCACCGCCAGGGGCAAGAGAAAAGTGTACAAGTGCCAAGCCGACTCCACTCTGAAACCAGTTGTAAAAAGGGAGTGGACTGTGTAAGTCGACAGGTGACCTGATGCCAAAGGTCACTGCCCAGTTGAGCCCTTTGGTCAACGGTTAGTGTCACCAGGCTACCCAGGGTAACTTAGGTAACATCAAGGGAACATTTGCCATTAGAGACTTGTTCTCTGTCCAGACGGGAGGAGGGGAGATCACAGCTACCCTCTGGGAAGCAACAGTGGTCACTGGCCAGCTTGCCACATTCCACAAGTGGACAGGAGAGCAAGCAAGAGGAGGATGACAGACTTTGAGAGAATTCTTAGACTGAATAGTATGTCCACATGGGGCAGGCATCTCTCAGTCAGCTCGGATACTCAAGCAGGAGGATGCCGGATGAAGGAAACCTCGGGCACAGCTGAGACAGCTCAGAATTCTTTGGCCACCTTTGCTGCTTGGTTCTGTTGTCAGTACTTTGGAAAGAGTCTGGCTTTTTGGATCTCGGGCAGACGTGATTGGGAAGGGAGGAGAGAATGAAGGCACAGAAGACGGCCTGAGGCAGAGATAGTGAGAACCTAGAGAGTGCAGATGAAATGACAGCACTCTGGTCCTGTCCTAGCTCTGTGATCTCAGGAATCATACCAGATTATGACACTCAAGCTCTTCATCTGTGAAGAAGCTTTCCTGTCTGTGGGAATCTTGGTGTTGCCCTGGTCACACTGGCTCTTTGCTCTTTGTGGGACCGCAGGCGATGCACCAATAAAAATGGGTAGCAGTGGAATTAACCTGGGGGCAGAGCCCCAAGAGCCACATCCAAGGTATTCTACGGGCTGTGTCCTCCAGGTAACTGCCAGCAGCTCTCAGGGATTATGCAGTGCTAGGGATCTAACCTCAAATTGGGCTCCTGCCTGCAGAGACTCAGCTCAGTTCAGAGCTCTCTGCCTGGAAACGATTAGAGAACATTAGTGGCCAGTAGATACTCTACTATGGATAGGTCCCCAAACCCAGCACTCTGTTGGCATTGCTTTGGTCTCAAGGGCTTTGCAGTTATACAGAAATTAGACAGGAAAGTCAGGACAACTTGATCTGCATTTCTCTTCCTAAGGGATTGCTTCTCAATGTGTGTCAGAGGGTGTTCACCAATCCCAGAAGGTCCCCAAGGCAGAGACTATCTCTCCACCTTGACAGATTCTCTCTGCAGAGAACCACAATAAATCTTTTCATCCCCAGGAAAAATAAGCCACTGCTTACAATGGGTCAAGGGACACATTAGGATACCTAGTTCATTGTCATTTCTCCGGGGTCTTTCTGGTTTTGCTGGGATGGGCAAAAGAGCCTGCCCAGTCACTTGTGGCTTTCAGGTTAAGGAGTAAGGGCCTGTGTTCTTTGTAGTCCTTGCTTTGTAGGACTACGTGGGCTTGCAAACACCCACAGTTTCCGCCTTGCTGCAGGAGATTTTACTCAAGGGACTACATAATCCACAGGTATGCTCAGAACACTTGCTTATCCTCACGCCTTCAGAAGCACCTGCTCATGGCTGGCCCTGGTCAACACCCAGCTAAAAGACCACCACTAAACACTGAAAGTCCTGCATGTTTCAGGGCTAATCTAAGCTAACCTGATTCAGGCCAGCACACACCTCTCTCCTGAAGCCCAACTGCCACGCCCTCTTTCACTTGTTGGGTGGGTCCTTAAAAACTTCTCACCTCTTTGCAGGAACAAGGTCCCACACTATCACTCTTATTCTGTGTGTGGGTGCAGCCCACTCATTCTCGTGTTCCACTAGTAACTCATGGCCCTCAGAAGAGCAGAGGCTCAGTAACTATCTGGGACATGAATAAGCCAGTACGCATCAGTTCATACACACAGTTAACTTTTTTAGAGAAGCTAAGAGCAACAGAGCAAAAAATTGCTCTCTTCTGCTTTTTGGCATTGACTGGATTTAACATTTCACTTCTGTCACATTTCCATGGCAATTCCCACAACAGTGCTAAGTTATCTTTAAAAAGTCACATCCTGACAGGGAAGCATTCCCAGTCTCTAACTAAACAACAGATCTCTCCCTCCTGAACTTGGCAAATGTGCATACTTGAGAGTCATTCAGAAGCCCAGATAAAACTCACCATTATCTTCTAGTAAGCAGAACAGTATCTGAAATGATCCCAAAGAAAACCAAGATTGATGTGCAAGTCATCACAACAAAAATAAAAACCCAAGATGTTCTCCATAAGGTACCCCAGCTGCCCTGCCCTCCCCTGCTTGGAACCCTGACTGCTCTCTGTAATTCTGTTTGGGCTTCTTGCTCCTCTTTATTGCAATGCGGCTCCTCAGTAAAGACCAGGTACCTGTGATCACTGTTGCAAAACTTGAGAAAACACTCTAAATCTTTCACCTCCTGGTTTCTGTTGGAGCCCCGGGGCACCAGAGTAACTGATAGCAGGCAGGGGAACTGTCAGGCACACTCTCATAATCCAAAGACTGCTCCCCATGCACAGACACTGCTGAGGTGCTCCCTGCACTCCCCAGAGAGAAAGTGCTCCCACCCGTAGACAACGCTACCCAATGCAATGCTCAGTTGTCTTCCTCAGATGTACTGTCATCCGCGATAAGCATGAACCCCAAGATCATCACCTGCTTGAAAGTCATCATCCATCATTATATGAAAAGTCATGACAAATGTGTTGAACAAGGTAAAACAGTGGCTTGAGGGTTTATGTCCTTCACAAGAATACAAAAAGACAGCTGGGAGCACTCACACACCTGGATAAAGAGGAGAAGGTAGTGCTCCTCTTCATCTAATGATATGATCCCAATTCGGAAAGATAACAGAAATGAAAGAACCCCAAATTTTCTTTTTTAATTTATTTATTTTTATTTTTTAATTTTTATTAGTGAAACCCCATGAGGTACAGTTGTGACTTACAAATTTTTGTCCTTGGGTTTCAGTTATACAATGATCAAGTACCCATCCGTCCACTAGTGCCCATTTTCCACCCCACTAATCCCAGTATCCCTCCCACCCCCCATCCACCCCACCCCACACTGCCTCTGCGGCAGGGAATTCCCTTTGGTTCTCTCTCTCCTTTTGGGTGCTGTGGTTTGCCAAAGAGGCATTGAGTGGCTATCATGTTCGGTCTATAGTCTACTTTTAGCATGCTTCTCCCATCCTGGGAGGATACTCCCAACACCCTTTATTTGGTGCTCCCTTCTCTATCTGAGCTCCCTTTTCCCCTAGCATGTGTGGCTGGCCTCCAAGCCTGGAGCAAAATTCCTGGTACTAATCTCAGCCACTCTTGAGAACCCCAAATTTTCAAAGACACATGAAAGTCTGGCTTATAAAATGTAGTCACCCTACCAAGTGGGAGAAGATATGCACATGCAATATATCAAATAAAGGACTACTGTTCAGGATATATTCGGCACCCACCACACTCAGTGACAAAGAAGCCAGTAATGTCATATAATCTGTAGAGAGGAGATGAACAGACACTTTCACAAATAGTACATAGAGATGGACAACAGGCACATGAAAAGTGCTCCTCACCTATTACCAGGGAAAGCAAAATGACAAGTAAGCATTCATTCCCTGATACCAGATTCAATGACATATATCAAGAATATGAAGAGCAATGAGTGTTAGTGGACACGTGTTGAAATAAAAAACCCTCCTGCATCACAGGTCATTTTTCTTGTGATAACATACTGTGGTTCATTATCTATGGAAAATAGTGGAAATTTTCTGCAAAAACTAAGCTCCCGTAAGACCTTATGAGTCCAATTCTTGGCGTTCTTCCTGAAACACACCACGTAAATTCCCAAAGATGTGTGCACAACTAAGTCATCGCAGAGCTGGGTAATACAGACCATTGAAGGGCACAGCCCAAATATCCTAGGCGTTGCTACATATACCTATATATGAATATTCACAGTGCATAAGTGCACAAGCATGTTCATTGTAGCAATAATTGCATCAGCCTTGTACTGGAAATCACCCAAATGTTCAGTGACAGAGTCGTGGTATGTACACACTAAAGAATAGTAAAATGAAATAAGAAAAGTTGAATTCATGCAGATAACTGCAAGCAAGAAAAAACACTGGAGGTTATCACAGTGAATGAATAATGTCAGAAGGAGAAAAATAAAATACTGGACGTTCTTATTATCTGTGGTATATAGAGGTAAAAGGGAATGGAAGGTATCAAATGGCAACAACCCTTGGCAAGGATTACAGAAATTAGAATACGAAAGAACAATTGGGAAACAGTGAGGAGGCAGGCTGGGAATGCCATAAGGAACTTGTTCAAGAACACATGGCTTTTAGGTGGTTTAGAGGGGAGGTAACTGTGTACATGAAAACCACGAGAGAACATTATTATAAGCACGTGACCCAAACTCTAATAAGTTAATTAAAAACAGTTGTTTACTAAGAAACTTGGGTGAATCTAGCTACTGATCCTCAGTTCATTTTAATGAGTCTATGACACTGCAGGTGGTTTGGAACACTTAATGCCTGAAGTAGCAACTAAGAAAGTCATAGTGGGCACAGAAATAACTTAATTGAGGGCCCAGAGTGATAAGACAACAACAAGTAGGACACTTGCCTTGAAGGCAAGAGTCTGCTTGGATCCTGGCATCACATAAGGTCTCCAGAGCACTGACAGGACTGATTCCTGAGCACAGAGCCAGTAGTAAGCCCTGAGCATCTCCAGGTGTCAACCCCCCAAAACAAACAAATGAATAAAGTTGTGACCACCCCCCACAAACAAACATGGGCCCCCTCTTGGCATATCTGAGGCTCTGCTTCCTGATAACTACTTCCCAGTCTCTGACCATGGTGCCCTGAGTTTATACCACCTCAGGTCTTCCAGAAATGATGGAGGATGGGTCTCTGTGAGATTCAGGTGCACTGGGGACCATGCCCTTCAGACTTCAGCAGATACCCCAAGTTCAGAGGTGGAGAGTGTGAACCCCGCACCGGCACTTGGACTCCCTAGATGTTGTCATGGGGCAGAGCTCGGCCTTGTGAGTCCCTTCTGGTCTCCCTCGAGGTCCACACCCTGATGCCTGGAGTAGCTAGGCCCTTCCGCCACACTCCTGAAGCCTCTCCCCAAACTGCGCTCCTGCTCTCTGCAGGCAGTTCCCTCCAGGTGGAAATGAGGTGAAGCCACATCTGGTTGGCGCCTTTTAGAACCCCAGGGTTCCAGGGGAACAGAGGCAGGTTACAGGGACTCATTGTCCTGCCTTATGCTTCACCTTGACTCGGGCAGGGCTGCTCCTGACCCCATCCCCTCAGCCTGCACCCCTGCAACCCAGGCTCTGAATCCATGAGTTCAGAGGAGGTGGGAAAAGCGAATGTGAAAACCCAGAGGCACACCTGGGGTCCTTGGGGAAGAAGGGGCTGAAGTTGCTGCTGCAGAAAAGAAGACCAGACAACGAACTATCCTGCTTCCAGGGGGTCTCCTTAGCAGGGAACACAGACTTTGGGCACATTGTGTTCGAAGATCTGAACAATGAGCAGTGTGACATCGCTCAGCCTGACCTCCTCTAGTCCCATCCATGTTCCAGAAAATGTCACGAGTTTCTTCTTTGGTAGGGCTGCATAATAAACACCATACTTCTTCAGGTGTGACGTTGCAATCATGAATGTTAATAATGATGTATATCAAAGTATCTCAACAAAAATGGTATAATTTTTAAGTTTTCCTATATTTTGCTTAATTGTGTTGGATCAGCATTAGAATCACAGATCTAAAAGCTGCCAGGCTTAAATCGTAGAACTGCCAGAATCACATTCTGTGCACATGGCACCCGAGGGTTTGAACTCGTGGCCTTGCGCCTGCGGGTAGCAAGGCAGGCTCTTGGTGCCACTGCTGCTATCTGCACCCTCCCTGCACTCTTCATGGGGACTTCAACGCAAAGTGTTAATAATAATGCAACTTGTATTTTCCTTTGTTGGCCCCAGCGTGAGGCGAATTACAGTGGAAGAACTGGATATTGCTGAATTGCATTTTTGCTTTCTTGACTGCAGTCTCTTAGTCCATTTCACTCATTACTCTGCTAATTATTCTAAAGATTTATTGGTATATTTGTTGCTGGAATTAAAATGAGGTTTCCGGACCACTTCTTGATCCAGTTACGTATGCCAAAGCTTTTAATTGGCGAACTTGGATCATTTCATTTGGCAGTTTTTAAGACTTATGTTACCCAGCATAATTTACAACCTTCTAAATTACAAAGTTTCAGGAGCGCAAATCCTAACTCCACAGCTGTCACAAGAGTGTCCGCTTCCCCCACCAATTTCTCATGGTCTCTGCTCTCCCATCCCGCACCCCCACCTTCTTGGTTAACTCTGTTCTGTGGGCCGCCTCGCACAGCCTGATGCCATTGGCCATTTGGTAGTGTCTTACTGTGTTTCTTTATGCTGCATATGAAAGTAATACTCACAAACTCAGTCAGAAGGACGTAGAGTTGTGTGTCCACCTGAGTCTCTTCTCTCCGATTTCCCATGCTTCTTTGTGATTCTCTTTGAATTGATGTGGCAACGTGTTATGATTTTTCCCTGGGTAATTGTAATGATGTTCTTGTGACCTGTGACCATTAAATGGAATATTTTACATTTATTATGCTTTGGGCAGATTTTTGCTCTTTTCCCTGTCCATATTCGTGTACTTAAGAGGACTGATTGCCTCTCAGTCCAAAGTTTTTATTATTATTTCATTCTACAGGCATCTCTTAATTTTTCTGGCAGTCACTTTAATGGTTATGATTCTCTTTAACTTTTATTTCTTAAGGGTTTTATCTCTTCTATTCCGAATTGTAACATGGGAGGAGAAAGTGTCTCACTTGAAAATCCTTTTCATCAGCATTAATCTCGTCCTTCCCTCTGGCCTGCAAAGCTTTCACGAAAATCCCTAGAGCATAGTGTTAGGGACTCAGTACATAGGATTTGTTTCTTCGTTTTCGTTAATTAAAGAACTATGATTTACAAACCTATGATAGTTGAGTCAGATGATGTTCCTAAATTTCCTCTAGGCATGCAATATTCCAACCCTAATCCCACCACCAGAGCCAACTTCCCTCCAGCAGTGTTCGCATGCTCCCTCCTCATCTACCCCCCCCAACCCTGCCTGCCACCTTGACACGCACATTCCAAGTGCAGTGGTTATACTTTAGAACTCAAGTAAGTGATCAGTGTGGTTGAGTCTGTGCTTTGAATGTCTAGCTATAAGAATCTCCCACACCACTGGAATACCTGAGGTCATAAATTCCGTTGTATAGAATGTTTAAAATGTTAGAGTCTTTAAAATAAAGACTATTTTAAAATAATCTTTAAAATAAAGAGTCTCTTTACCTTTGCTTTTTACCGCTGTAATCGTACTGTGGATTGACCTGTGACTAAATTGAAGTCGTGTGGACATTTTTGGAGCTTCCTGGATACGATGGTTTTTGCCTCCCACAACTTTGGTCAAAACACATTCATTATTATAGAAATAACATTTCTACGAATTTCTCTTTCTTTTCCTTCTGGGGCTGGAGCGATAGCACAGCGGTAGGGCGTTTGCCTTGTGAGCAGCCAGCCCGGCCGAGCCGGGTTCGATTCCTCCGCCCCTCTTGAAGAGCCTGGCTAGCTACCGAGAGTATCTCGCCTGCACGACAAAGCTTGGCAAGCTATCCGTGACGTATTCAATATGCCAAACACAGTAACAACAAATCTCAAAATGGAGCTGTTACTGGACCTGCTCGAGCAAATCGATGAACAACGACAGGACAGTGACAGTGACATTCCTTCTGGAACCTCCATAAAGCTGTTTCTCCTCTTAATTGTAACGCATAAGACTTGTAAGTGGATTCTGTAAATTTTAGTGATTTTATATTTTTGATGTGCTCTTTGTGTGTTCTTGGCTTCCCTGGGTCTTTAAATGCTCGCCATTTTGCTGACTCTACTCGTTTGGATGATAGCCTCTGTGTGTGATTCCTGACTTAATAGTTTGTTTCATGGTGGGGACTCAGTTTGGAATTTCCATGAGGAAACATTAAGTTTGGGAAAATGTGTTGAAAAAATTCCAATAGGTTTTTATGGATTGAAAGCATTTATGGAAATGGAGTGAAGTTCTCCTTCAATATTAGCTGCAACTGGTCTCCAGAACTAATTTCCTGGCAATCTATGTGTAAGGAATTAATTGACCCACTATTTCAGAGGGTTTTTTTTGTTTTTATTTGGGGAACATTTACATGACAATTCTCAGGGTTTACTCCTGCTTCTGCTTGGTGAAAAGAGATTAGTCTTGATGGGTCACAGGGAACAATATGCGATGTCAGGATATAACATAGATTGGTCAGGGTAGAATATGAATATAACTTAGATGCCAGCATGCAACATAGGTGCCAGGTTACAACATGGATAGTTGCTGTTCTATCTCTGCATTCCTCCCACAAACAAACACACACAGACAAGCACACACACATACACATTCTAGTTTAATGAAGAATAATAGATTTTCATTTCTAGCCACCTAGCCTTTTAATTTTGAATGATAAGGTTTACTTATCACAGCAAATATAATTGTGTGTTTTAATTAGTGTCATGCACCAGGGACTTGAAGACACATTCTGCAGACCTGACGTCACCCCTTGGAAACGATCGTTCTTGATTTTTCCTAGCATTTTCTCAGTCAACACTCTGATCTGAGGCTTTGGTTTGTTTGATTTCGGGGCCACCCTGCCAATGGTCAGAGGTTACTCCTGGCACTTAGGAATCACTTCTGGTGATCTCAGGGAATCCTAGGGGATGCCAGGGATCGAACCCTGGTCGCCCACATTCAAGGCTAGTGCCTTACTCACTGTACTATGTCCCCAATCCCAGATCTGAGACACAGCATGATGCCTAGATACCAGCAGGGCTAAGCTGGGAAGAGGTAAGTTGGGTATTTTGTTATTACAATAATTTTTGTGTGACTATATTTTTGGGGGGAATTCAGCGATAACACAGCGGGTAGGGCGTTCGCCTTACACGCGGCCAACATGGCCGACCCGAGTTCGATTCCTCCGCCCCTCTCGGAGAGCCCGGCAAGCTACCGAGAGTATTCGATATGCCAGACACAGTAACAACAAAGTCTCCAATGGAGACGTTACTGGGCCCGCTCGAGCAAATCGACGATCAACGGGAGGGCCTTTACCTTTACCTAATCCTTGAAAGCAAAGCAGGTTGATTACTTTCATAGAGTTTGATTTATTGTTTTAATTTCTTTTCTTTTCTTGAAAGCAATGCTCAGGGTTACCCCTGGCTTCAGGAATTACTCCTGGCGGTGACTGGAGGACCATATGGGTGCCAAGGTTTGAACCCGGGTAGGCTGGGTGAAAGGCAAATGCCCTACCCGCTGTACTATCGCTCCTGCCCTCATAGAGTATGACTGAAACCAGCAAATCAAGTACTGAGTTTTGATTGGAAGCATCTCTTCTGGAAGAGTCCCTCTGGTGGCCACTTTCTAGAATGCATGAGCAGAAATTCCAATATACTAGTATACTAGTTTGCGGGGGGGGGGGGGGGGGGGGGGGGGGGGGGCGATGAGAAACCCTAGTCTGTGTTACACCTTAACACCTTTGTGTAAGCAAGAATGGTTTCATAAGTCAGCCCATGGTGGATCCCAAATGAATGGCCTGACATAAAGGGGGCATCTGTGTCTAGGTGGGAAACAGGCAAAGCACATAACCAGGATTCCCCTCAAGAATGCTAAACAAGAGTGGCCAGCAGGCAGAGTGCTTTGAGGAAATTCTTGGGCTCTATAGAAATGCCGACACAGAGCAGTCAGCCACCATGAAGCTATGGCTTGGGGAACCAACCACAGGCATGAGCACAATTGGTTCTATATTCTTGTCACCTTGTGCTTCCTTATGTTTTACTACTTTGGAAAGAGTCTCACTGTTTGACTCAGAGAACATGTTTGAGTGGGGAGGAGAGAGAAGAATGAAGGCACAGAAGATGTTCTGGCAGGACCGGTGAGAACGTGGATAGTGCAGATTAGCTCTCAGCGGTCTGTTTCCATCCTCATGCTCTAGTCTCAGGACTCCCGCTAGCCCATGAGCCTCAGGTTCTTTATCTGTGAAGCAGCTTTGATGCTTATGGAACTGTAGGCGACGCACTGACAAAGGTGGCAGAGTTCAAGGGTGAAACTGTGTTGGGTGACACATATGGTTTCTCTAAGGGGCTACTCCAAGCCCATGGGGACTTGGCGGTGCCAGAGTTCAGACATGGGAATCTAGTCTGTCAAGCTAATAATTAATAGCTAATAAATTCAGGAAGTCACACTCAATTTCTCTCTCGTGAATCCCCACTGCCCATGCACTCTTTCACTTGTTGCATGGCGCTCAGAGACCTCTCCACTTCCTTCTCTGAGGAGGACTGACAGATGGCCAAGAGAAAAATGAAAAAAATAAGTTCATCAGCAATTACGATTAGG
The DNA here is from genome assembly GCF_029834395.1 of Sorex fumeus. Classification (NCBI taxonomy): domain Eukaryota; kingdom Metazoa; phylum Chordata; class Mammalia; order Eulipotyphla; family Soricidae; genus Sorex; species Sorex fumeus. The sequence continues at coordinate 24,052,539 of NW_026606132.1, read as the reverse complement.
GAAATACTAATCAAGATGATGATGAGATATCATCTCACACCTGTGAAAATGGTAAAGCTACAGGGAACAAACTGTGCTAGCAGGGATGTGCAAAAGAGACACCCACTGCTGGTGGGAATGCGGTCTGGCTCAACCGCTATGGATAACGCTATTGAAATTTCTCATTAAGAACCGAGCTAACGTATGACCCAGAAACCCCACTTCTGAGTATCCGCAGCCCACAAAAACATCCATTCAAAGGAATATATGCACATGATTATTCGGTGCAGTATCTAGTACAATAGCTAACATGTGAAATCAACCTACGTGTCTTAGAATATCATGATGTGGTATATATACACAACGGGGAATACTGCACAGATGTAAGGAATAATGACATCATAAAATTCACTGCAAAATGGATGGATCTGCAATACACCATGCTAAATGAAGTAATTCAGAAGGACAAACACAGTATAATCTCACCTACCTACAGTATAGAATAGCTGAACAAAGAAATTCCTTGTATAGAAAGGGGTGGCTTAGATCACGCATGACCCAGAATATACCAAGGAGAAGGACAAAGGATTAAAACTGAGGGGCATAAAATAAACCGATGGGAAGGTATGGGGGGATAGGGGTCAAGGGCCTTGGATGCTTCATAGATGCAGACAAGTGGTATATCTATATACACAAAACACAAAAGCAACATTACTGGAAACATGGGACTCAAACTGCAACTACCAAACCTAAATATGTACCTACCAACGCGGCAGGCTGGGGGTGGGAGGGAACATGAGGAAAGTGGTGGAAGGACATTGAAGGGGGTGCTGTGTTCCGTGCCAGAACTCGTGAGTCTAAAACTGCAGCATGAATAACCTTGTAAAGCATGGTGTTTCACTGAAATTTAAATTAGGACATAATGAAAAATTTCTCATCTCTTATCTTAAATGGACAGGGTTCCAGATTAGTTTTGAGTGTGGGTGCATCCCACTCACTCTTGTGTCCCCGATAATGACCCATAGCTCTCAAAAGAGCAGAGAAACAGTGAGCATCTAGAAAATGAGGCACAATTATAAACACTGTTCAAATCCAGGTAACACACACACATTTTACTTTTTAGAAAACTTCAGAGCAACAGAGCACAATTGCTTTCTTCTGCTTTTATCCATTGACTGGGTTTGACTTGTAGCTTCTGTCGCATTTCCATGGCACCTTATGCTGCAATGCATAGTTATGTGTTACAGGGAATTTCTCCCAGGTTTAAAGAAAAGAGATAACAGAATTCCCATCCCGTTGCCAAGTGCATATACTTGAGAGATCAAAGTCACTCACAAACAAATTCAACATTTTCTTCTAGAAAACAGAAAATAACATTTACAATGACATTAAAGAAAACCAAACACATTTGATAAATCACCACAGAGAACTCTATCGCAAGCTGCTTTCCCTGGGTGTCCTGTTTGCCCTAGTCTCCACCCCTTGGAACTCTGACTGCTCTCCACAAATTCTGTTACACCTGATCAGGACTATACCTCCTCTTCTTACTAGAGGGCTCTTGAATTACAAACTGGAGGGACTTTTGTTCGTTAATATAGATTTTGAGCAAAAAATCCAGGACATCCATCTTGGTGGTTTCAGCATGGGCCCTGGGGCCCCAGAGAAACTGGTAGCGGGCAGGGATACTTCCGGGCACCTGCTGATACTTAAGATACTGCTCCTGCACCCACACATTGGTGAGGAGTTTACTGGGCTCCCCATAGATAAAGTGCTTCCTCCCTGGATGAACCCCCATGAAACCTAATTGCCCCCAGATAGCCTCTTCAGAGGCACAATCATCCTCGAGAACGATGAGCCCCAGGACCGTCACCAGCAGACCTGTATTGGACATGCTTTGCTGAGGGCCCACCATCCCATCATAAGTGAGGCCCAAGGTGGTGACTAAGGCATAGCTGTGGGTCTGGGGGTCTTCCTTCACATCAATGCCAAAGACTAGCTTCAAGCACTCAGACGCATGGCTTAGGATGACAGAGAAGTTCTCCTCTTCATTGTTGAGGATGGTTCTCAGCATCGCTTCCTTGGTGGTCAGCTGCGTAGTGCGGTACTTGAAGAGCAAGAACCCCACCAGATCAGATATCTTGTCATCCAATGCCTCCTGGAGGCAGGCCCCAGCCTGTGCTGGCTCATTGCTACTATGGAGCCTTTTCTCTTGCCTGCTGCTGGCAATGCCCTTTAAGGGATGGCTCTCTGGAGTGGCAGCCATGGTCCCCTGGAAATGACTGGCCCTGAGTGAACTCTGGTGGGGACCTTTGGGAACACTACACACTCCAGCAGCCGCTGCATCCCCTGTGGTGTCCTCAAGGAGGACAGAGGCAGTGGTGGATGAGGGAAAGTTCTTCTTCTTCCCCTCCACCTGGGACTCTTGACCATTCTTCAGATGCTGGTCCTCTTGTAAGTCCTGATTTTCATCCTTAAGCGTGAAAGCCATAAACTTATCACAGAGAGACATCATGGCACGTGCCATACAGCTGTCAGGTTTGTCCATAGCTGGTGGTTGAGGGGCTTCAGTCCTGAAAGAGAGAGGCAGTGTGAGAGGCCATGCTGTGATGTGCAACTTTGCAGTTCTCACAAAGATCTCTTATCTCAAGGAGAAAGAAAAGCCTCAGGGGATCACACTCACATGTGGGCTTCAGAAGAGAAAAGCTCAGCAACAGACAAAACTAACTGCAAATACAGTGGATACAAAAACACAGAGCTGGCGCCAGAGAGAGTACAGTGAGTAGGCAGTTTGCCTTGCACATGGTTGTCCTGGGTTCGATTCTCGGCAGGCCATATGGTCCTTTGAACACTAGCAGGAGTAATTCCTGAGTGCAGAGCCAGGAATATCCCCTGAGAGCCACCGGGTGTCGCCCCAAAACAAAACAGGGGAAAAACCCAAAGCAAACAAACACACAGCTGTGGTTCCCAGAGGGGGCGTTGAGCAGGAATCAAGAGGGAGCAGAGTGGGGCGGAGTGGACACTGTTCTCTGGTGCAGGATATCGAGGCTCTGGTGTTGGGCTTGGTTGGCACCACAAACAGTTTGAGGTATGAATCTTACATCAGAAGGTGACAGGAGAGAGATGCCTCAAGACCCTGTACCAGGCTGAGTCACATCCAGGACCTCGGAGTGCCACCACCCAGTGAAACAGAGTGCCACAAGCCAAAAACCTCCATAACCAATCGCCACCATGCTCACGGCCAGACTCCACAGGCTCAGAATGAGCCGCATCCTGGAATGAATCTGTTGAAAAACTCAAGATATGCGGATTTTGTGACCAAAATCTCCAGGCTCTCATGGAGTCTGCAGTGGGCAACCTCCCCCGATGTCTCTGTTCTTTCAGGAGCCTGGCAGTTATGCCCAAGAAGTGCCTCTGGTGCCATATAAGCACATTAACCAGTCACAATGCAGAGGCTCTTAAATAAATCTTGGAAGAGATCAACAAGCTAAAGAGATCCTTCTGGACCCTAAAGGTGACCAACCAGTTAAAACTTAATTCCAGCTGTACCAGCCCCATCAAAATTTTAGAATTCCTGGAGCGACATATCATACTTTACATCATTGATATTCCAGGAGTAGCACACCACATTGGATGGGATATAAAGTAGAAGGCAACCATTCTCAATGTAGAAAATATTAGAACACCAGGCCTCACTGTAACAAGATTTTAGTAATTTCTTATACAAGAGCTTAATGGCTCCCGCATGAGATACAAAAATCTTCACACACTTTCTTCTAAGGAAATCTTTTTTGATGATTTTAGCCTATTATTCATAACAAGCAATACAAATAAACGATTTAGGGTCTGCTATTGGGTTCTGGATTGGGTGGTAGTTGGGAAAATTGGAAATAATGGTGGGAAGCTGTAATGCTGGTGGAATCCGTTTTGGAATATTGAATGTAATGAGTCATTGTGAACATCTTTATAAAAATAAAGTTTTTTAAAAAGAAGGGGGAAGAAAAATTAACAATTTTCTCACCACGCTGAGAACTCAGAGAAAATCTTATTCTTGAGGGCACTTACCTGGGTCAAATGAAGAAGTGCACAGGCTCACAGGCTCTGTCTTTCTGGGAAGATGAAACCTAAGATGGTAAGGAAAGAATTATATAATAATTATATCCCGAGGCACAGGTTTCAAAGCCTTGGTCATTGGGATGGGTGTGCTTTGAGGGTACTGACCAGATCTCCTGTGTTCTTGTAAGGTTTACCTCTATGCTCATAGTCTATCCAGGATATTCCAAGGTCCTGGATGGGAAATTGGTGACTCCCCCCTTGGGACTCTGCCATCCTCAGGGGTCCCCACAAGCTGACCTGAGTCCAGATGCTCAGAACAAAGCTCTCCTATCCTAAGACCTACATCTGACATCGAGTAGATGCTCAGCCTGACAGCAGGGGCAGATTAGGTTTCCATGGGGTCCCTTTAACTTCTGGGTATGGAGTTCGACTCACTCCTCTCTCAGTTCTTCACCTAGAGTTGGCATAGACTCTACTGAGTGGAAGTGATTCCCTCAATTGTTAGATCTCTGAGTACCAGCTGAAGTTCTTCCTATGTTCCAGAGAGACACAAAAGGATGTTTCACAGCACTCCCCCAACACACACACACACACACACACACACACACACACACACACATACACACAAAAACACCCATGTTGTACCTTTTGTGAGTAACAAGGCTGTAGGGTCTTCCATCTCTAGGTGAATTCCCTACAGTCCCCTGTAAGTTTTCCTCTTCACTCCTGCCACTCATCCCTTCCTCCAAATCTTAGAATTAGAATCCACACCCTGAGGATTCCACGTGTCCATTTCTATAATGCCTTGCAGATATATGTAAGTGTATCACTCAGATTCACTGCAGTCTGGGGCTTTTATGGCTGAGAAGGAATAATATCTGACACTATGGAGTCCTGTTTTCTTATGTGGAAGTACATTCAGTCCACAGGAATTCCCTAAACGGTCATATGGACAGATTCTCATGCACCGTTCACTCCTCACCAAATTTATTACCTACCCTTTGCTGACCAAACATCATTCCTTAGACAATTTCTTCCAAATACCAGGGTCCAAGTAGCAATCTTCTACCACTAGCCATACCCACCTGGGAGCTTCAGACATGACTTCACAGGTGGCATCCAGCCAGATTGCTAAGAGATCCCTGTGTGAGCGTTGGTGTCCCTCCAGTATCCCACAATGAACTCTCTGTCAATCCTGATGACCAATGACTTAACCCAATTCCTAGCCTCTCATATAACTAGATACAGGGCTACTGTAATGAAGATGTCACACAAAATATCAGACGGGAGGGAAATAGGGGCCACATTCAGCGGAGTTTACTTAAGGCTTGGTCCTCTGGGTGAGTGGCAGGATTCAAACCTCAAAAATATGAAACTATTAGTGGTTTTACAAATAGATATAGTGCACATACCTGGTAAATTCAGAAGAAATGGTTCGATTCTCCACCCCTCTCGAAGAGCGTGGCAAGCTACCGAGAGTATCTCGCCCACGTGGCCAAGTCTGGCAAGCTACCCATGATGTATTCGATATGCCAAAAACAATAACAACAGTGGATGAATTATTAACACTTCTCACAATGTTCTCACAACTCAGTGACAAGGAAATAAAAGAGATAAATCATGAGGGAAAATTAAAACAGTAATTAAAATCATCGCATGGGAAAACACACTGATACACATGGGCTCACAGTTGAATTCTATCAAGCATTCAAAGGTGACTTAGCATCTATAATCTTCAAGCATCACCTGGAATAAAAGAAACAGGACTCATTCCTAACAGTTTCCTTGAAGCCGGTACCTCACCAGTAACAAGAACAGGTAGACATGAATTTTCCAAGGAAAATGTCAGAGGTCACAAACATAGTCCAGGGGTTAAGGCATTTTGTCTTATGTGTGGACAAGCTTGCTTTAATCTGCCACACCTCATGTGGCCCCATGGCACTGACAGAAGTTGTCCGTGAGTATAGAGTCAGGAGAAAGGGACATAGCTGGATGTGGGAAAAGGGGGTAATCAAAGACCAAGGTCTCTGAGGAAATTCAATGGAAGAACCGGTAAGCCTAAAAATTGAATCCTACAACATATCAAAAAATCATGCAACATGATGAAATAACATTCATTCATAACATCTAAGCATGCTTCTACTTAGGCAAACAACCTAACATATAACATGTTGATATGTTATCCAGCATATCAACAACGGGATGAAATCATCCATATGATCTGGCCAGAGACTTAGTACACCACCTATGGGTTTTGTCTTAACTCTTGCCAACCCACGTTCAATCTGGGCACTGCCTATGGATCCCTGAAATCTGCCAGGAGGGGTTCCTGAGGACAGAGACAGGAGTAAGGCCTGAGAACATCTGGGAGTGTGCCACCCCCAAACTCAAAGTATCATATCAGTCAATACAAAGATTTTGAAAACTCCAGCACCTATTCAAGATGAACATTTCACCAAGACATGAATAGGAGGAATCAGCATCAACATAGTCAAGGTCGTTAATAACAAACTAATAGCCAGAATTATACACGAGGGTGGAAAATTGATAGTCTTCCCTTTCAGAGTAGGAAGAGCCACGGATGTCCACTTTCTCCATTATTATTCCCTATAATCCCCGAAGTCCTCATCACAAGAAAAAGGCAAGAAAAATAAGTCAAGCAGATCCAAACTGGAAAAGATTTAATGTGTCATTATTTGAAGATGGATTGAAAACAGACATGGAAGACCCTGAAAAATTTCACTAAGAACACTCTTAGAAACAACAAACAGGGTTGGAACGATAGTATAGCGGGTAGGGCATTTCCCTTGTACATGGCCAACCCAGATTCTATTCCCAGCATCACATATGGTTCCCCGAGCTCTGCCAGGAGTAATTCCTGAGTGCATGAGCCAGGACTAAGTCCTGTGTATTGCCGGGTGTCGCCCATAAAGCAAAAAAACAAACAAACAAACAAAAACAAAAAAAAACAACAACCTGATGCAGAAAGAGCAGGCTATACAACCAAGACACGGAAGTATGATGTATTTCTATATTCAAATTATTAACTGGATGCCAAAGAGATTAAAAAAGACTACCCCAGGGGGCCTGAGCAATAGCACAGCGGGTAGGGCATTTGCCATGCATGAGGTTGACCTGGGTTCGATTCCCAGCATCACATATGGTCCCCTGATCTCTGCCAGGAGTAATTCCTGAGTGCATGAGCCAGGAGTAACTCCTGTATATCACCGGATGTGACCCAAATAGAGAAAAAGACTATCCCAGGGCCAGAGCGATAGTACAGCAATTAGGGCATTTGCTTTGCATGTGTCTGACCAGGTTTTGATCCCGGGCATCCCGGATGGTCTCCCAAGCACCGTCAGGGGTGATTCCCGAGTATAGAGCCAGGAGTGAACCCTAGGCATCGCTGGGTGTGATCCAAAAAGCAAAAATTAAAAAATACAAAAACCAAATGACTACCCTGTTCAAAAAGAGCAAGTACCTACAAATTCACTTAATAATAATTATGAAAGACCAGACAAAAGATGAGGCACTTAGATGTAAAATATATAAGAAGACACAAGGAAATAGAAAAACATTCCAAAGATGTGGGTTGGTAGACACCATCACTGAGATGACCATCCTACTCCAAGTATTATACCAATTCAATGCTATAACCAGAATAATCCCCGTGAAATTCATCAAGGACTTAGAGTGAACAGGGAAAAATGTGGATGGAAGCATGAAACTCTCTTGAGTAGAGGAAGCTATTCTGAGAAAAATATAGGTATTTTATATAATACTGAATTTATTGGATTTATATAAAATTTATATAATACTCTGAAGGAATAGTAACCAAAGAAAGCATAGCACTGCGGTAAGGCTAGACAATCTGGCCAGTGGATTAGAACTGAGAACCCAGAGACAAATCCTCATTTCCATGGACAGTTAAAGAAGCTAGGTGCATGACGTGGAGCAGAGAAAGCTCTTCAGTAAAGGGCGCTAGGAAAAATGGGCACCACACACAATAAATGAAAGTGGATATGTATCTCAACCAGTACACAACAGTTCATTCATAGTATTTTAAGAAACTATTAGAACAGAGGACAAAACTGATAGTTTGGGGAAAATGGCAGAATAATCAGGATGTAGGCATCAAAATTCTTTTCAATATGCTCCCACTGGCAAAGGTGAAATATACGAAAGTAAGCAGGTGCGACAACATGAAAACAAATTGTTTTGGTTACAGAGAAATCGTACAACGGGGAAAGTGTTTTCCTTGCACGTGGCTAACCCATGGTGGATCCCAACGGTCCCTTGAGCCCAGCCAGGAGTGATCCCTAAATGCAGAGCTTGGAGAAATCCCTGAGCACCACTGCGTGTGGCCCTAAAATAACAAAGAGTAGGAAAAATAGTTTTTCATGGCCAGAGGTTTAAACTCAGGTCAAAAAGAAAAGACAGCCTAGTGAGTAGAAGAGGAGAGTTACACAAAAGTCATGGAATAAAAGAATAAACACTGGAAATACAGAGCACTCAGAACACTCAGCAACAAGTAAATGAGTAACTCTAAGGAGAGCTCTAAGGGAGCTGGAGTGATAGCACAGCGGTAGGGCGTTTGCCTTGCACGCAGCCAACATAGCCCGAGTTCGATTCCTCCGCCCCTTTCGGAGAGCCCGGCAAGCTACCGAGAGTATCTCACCCGCATGGCAGAGCCTGGCAAGCTCCCCGTGACGTATTCGTATGCCAGACACAGTAACAACAAAGTCTCCAATGGAGACGTTACTGGGCCCGCTTGAGCAAATCGATGATCAACGGGAGGGCCTTTACCTTTTAAGGAGAAAAAAGCAAAAAGCAAAGGGAAACACAGACATGGTAGAGGAGCTTGCCTTTATGTGGCCAATCTAGGGTTGATTCCTAGCACCATTCATGGTCCTTAGAGCACAGCCAGTAGTGATCACCAGCACAGCGCTAGGATTTGGTGCTGAGCACGGAGTCAAGTGTAGCCTCATGACAAAACTTTTAAAAAAGGACAGGGAACTTGGAGAGATGAACTGACACTATCACAAAGACAGACAAATAGCACAAATATAAGAAAAAGGGCTTGCTGTCACCTGAAACCAAAGCAAAATGATGATGGCACATCATTCACACTGCGAGAATGGCATATACCAAGAACACGGGGGGAAAAAACGTGCCAGTGGGGATGTGTGATGTGAGAAAAAAATATACAAAAAATCAAAAGACAAATCACTCACCTCCACCAGGAATATAGTTTGGTTCAGACCCTGTCGAAAACTGTTGTCGGTTCTCCAAACACTAAGATAGGGGTACAGGGAGATAGAGCAGGAGTTAAGACATACTTAGTTCCACATGAATCAAAGACCAAAACCCAAACTTTGAAAAGATAAATGCACAATATTGTTTGTTTCAGGATTTAGTATAGATGCCAAGTTCTAGAATTAATCGAAAGGGCAGCTGACAGAGAAGTGTCATAAAATGGGATCCCATGCGTTTTTAAGCAAAAACGAACTCATGCAGTGAAATCCAACCTGGACAGAATGCGAGGCTGCTAAGTAAAAGTAGTCAGAGGTAGAAGGACAAATACCAGAATTCTCACTTATCTGCATTATAAGCAGAAGCATGATAATGGAAGGTATAAAATAACAGGAAACCCTTGCTCATCGGTAACAGAAATGCAAAAGCCAAGCAAGGAGAATTGGGGCGGGGTGATGAGGAAGACTAATAATATAAATTATTATAAATATATTTTGCAAGGATACTTGTAATTGAAAATAATGTTTTAGTTATCATAGTATCATAAGGTCGACGTTAATTGGTCCCAGTCTTTAGTAGTTCAGAGGTAACTGCAGGCATCAGGAGTATAGGCATGTAGCCCCAACTCTACTAAGTTAATTAAAGCTGATTTTTTTGTTTTTTTTTGGGGGGGGGGTCACAACGGGCGATGCTCAGGAGTTACTTCTGGCTTTGCACTCAGGACTCACTCCTGGCAGTGCTCAGGGGACCATATGGGATGCAGGGAATCAAACCCGGGTTGGCCGCGTGCAAGGCAAATGCTCTACCCGCTGTCTTATCGCTCCAGCCCCAAAGCCGTTTTTTTTTTAAAAAATAAGGAAGGAGGGGGTATGGATAGAGGCAGGGCATAATGAATTATTGGCTAAATACCACACTGACGCGACTGGTGAGTTTGGAAAGGGAACACTGAATGCCCAAAACTTTAATGAAAGGTTGTGAAAATCGCGGCTAAGAAATACATAAAATTCACTAAGACCAACCCAGGGAAATAGAAATGAGTCTCCTCCTGGCAGACAAGCAACGCTGCTCCTTGGTCCCTAGTGAATGGACTCAGAGCACGAATCTCGAGTCTGTACAACCTCGGGGTTTTCCAGCGCCGACAGCGGGTCGGTGTGTGGGATCCACGTTACCTCAGTCTTTAGGGCCCCCGCCTGATCCTTATAGGTCCGGTCCCCGCCACAGTGGACCTCAGGCCCTTCCCCGAGCACTGAGCCCGGGAGCCACACCCTCTGATGAAATGACCCGGAGTCTTCCCTCGGGTGGGGCCCGCAGGGCGCCTTCTGAGGTGGGCTCAAGAGCGCGCTTCTCCGGAGACTCTCAGGAGCGTCTGCTCGGAGTCTGAGAATGATGGCGACGCCCAGAACCCGGACCCCTCACTCCTCAGCGGTTTCCCGAGGCCTGAGGACCGGGGAGGGAATTCGCACCCCACACCCCGCCAGGTCACCCTCGCAGGTGATGATGGTTACCTTTTGTCCTCCCTCGGGGTCCTCACCTTGACTCCTGTCTGAGCTGGGCCGTCCTGCCCCACTCCCGACGGCGCTCTCCTCACGGAGCGCGTGGCCTCTGCAGGCCGCCCCCTGCAGCCGGAAGTGAGGCGAAAGTCACTTCCGCTTGGGACCCCAGCGCTTCCTGGCAAATACAGATGGTTTCCGAAGGTCCTCCCTGCCCTCTCTTGCCTTTACCTGGACCTCGGCAGGGCTGCTCCTGCCTGCTGCCACTCAGCCTGCTCCTCTCGGACCCGGGCTCTGAATCCCCGAGTTCAGAGGAGGTGGGGGAAGGGAATGCAAACCCCCAGAACCGTACCTGGGCCCTTCTGGGAGCAGCTGGGCTCAGTGATTCCCGTGTCAATGGGACAGGTGCCCGTCACCTTCCGACACAGGAGACTCCCCTGCAACTCTCCCAGGAAGGGCTGAGTCCGAGGAGGAGACCTGAAAGAGCTGCTGCACCAAAGACAAAGGGAGCTCAGAGAAAAAAAACTATCATCTTTCGGACAGGGGAGGGGGGATGCGGCCAAACTTGCTTTTATCACGGAACACAGAGTTTGGACACATCCTGTTCCGAGGATCTGAAGAAGGAACCGTCTGATCTCATTAATCCTTATATCTTCTTGTCCATCCATGTTCTGGCCAATTTCATGATTTTTTTCTTAGAGCTGCATCATATGTACCAGGTCTTCTTATGGGTGTGTTGTTGAAATTATGTATGTGGAAATTCATCATTAGCAATATGGCAAATGACAATCCACAAAAATTGTGAAACTCAAAAGATTTTATTGTGCTTAATGGTCTTTGGTGGGTCCTAGAATCACAGATATCAAGACTGGCAAGCCCAAACAGCAGAACTGACAGAATCACATTCTTTGCACAGGTGAGCCCAGCAGTTTGAATTCAGGACCATAAGTCTGCAGGGTAGCAAGGCAGGCTCTCTTATACCACTGCTCTGTTTCTCTGGACCTATATTGTATTCTTAATGAAATTTCAAAGCAAAGTGTTTAATAATGCAAACTTTACTTCCTTTTGTATATTCAAAATTATTTATTGAGGGTATATATCGCTAGAATTAAAATGACATTTCTTTTTTCCAGATAATTAGTTTTATTTTATTTTGATTTACTTTAAATTTTTAACTTATTTTTTAATTGAATCACAGTGAGATACACAGTTACAAAGTTTTTCATGGCTGAGTTCCTGTCTTATAATGTTCCAACACCCGTCCCTTTGCCAGTGTACATTTCCCACCACCACTGTCCAAGGACTCCCTCCCACCCCCGCCCCCAACCCTGCTGCCTTCATGGCAGTTACTTTTCTTTTCTCTCTCCTTTTGGACATCATGGTTTGCAATATAGATTGCCAAAGGTTATCAGATATTGCCCTTTACCTACTGTCAATATTCAGCAGTTCCTGTCCAACGTGATCATTTCCAGCTTAAAATGAGATTTCTATGGGCAGAGAAATTTGATCCCTTCATGATCACAAAAGCACACCAAACCTTTCACAAAATCACAAATCATCCTGTTATTCGTCGATTGCCTCGAGCAGGCCCCAGTAACGTCTCCTTCATCCTAGCCCTGAGATTATATTCAAGGCTCTTTAGGAGAATGAGACCCATCATTGTTACTGGTATTTGGCATATTGGATACGACACGGGGAGTTTGCCAGACCCTGCCGTGTGGGCAGGCTACATTCGGTAGCCTGCCAGTTTGTCAAAAGTAGGAATGAGATACTAAGATGTCATAATAAGATGTCGCGCAGCCGAACCTTTAAACTTGTGAATTTGGATCACCCCAATTTAGGACCATTATTGAAATATCCATTTTTTAAAAGTTTTTCAAAGTTTGTTATTTCAGCACCATGGTTTGCAAAACTCTTAATAAGCTTTTAGGCATACAGTGTTCCAACACTGCACCCCCTAGCAGAGTGCCAGCTTCCCTCCACCAATATCTCAGTTCGTTTTTATTCCATTCTGTCTAAATCCCTTCGGAGTGGCGCCATAAGTCCCCATCCAGTGGGGGCTGGCCACAGAGAATGAGACACATCATAAGGAGACAGGCAAACACACATATGCTATCCAAGTTTTCAGTTGCCTGGGCATCCTTGAGTGGTCTCACAGTATATGCCTTTTGTACAAGACTATACTGTTCACCCTCCCAACTGACATAGTAAGTTGACAGAGACATTAATATACAATAGGTGCATGAAGAGCAGAGACTGGGGTATTTCACTTGGCTAATGAGCACGAACCTTTAAAGTATAAAATCGGGCCAATTTCCTCTTCTGTGTTTCCTTTGAAATGTCTACATCCAGACGACTCTAAACACTCTTATTCTATACTTGTCTGGCAAGGATTTTTTTCTTTTTTGTAGGCAGGTTCTTTAACCTATTCTCTTTTTCCTGCTCTGTTATTCTTTCCATTTTTGCAACCTTTTCTCATTCTGATACCTAAACTATCCTAAAGGCATATCCTAACCTTGGGAGTTTTTGTTAGGGGGACAAATTCCCACACCATCCTACACCCCTCTCACTTTCAGGGTGTAATGGCATTGACAATTTGTTATTCCCTTACTATTCTTGCTATTGATTGATTCTTGCTATTCCAGGAGAGACAAAGTTCTCTCAATCACTTTCAGTCAGAATCAGTGGGACAAATACTGCAATATCAGTTTTTGAAGGCAAACCCCTCAATATCCCAGTCTCTTTCCACTATGTCCCTGTGTTACTCCAAGACTTCTGACACGTTGGTCTGATAAACTCCCACATTTTTGCAGAAAAGATAGGGAGTATTAAACATTCCTCCTCCATTCATATTCTCTGCACTGTAATGGTGAAATATATATATTTATGTATATATATGTATATATAATCCCCCCTGCTATTTCTTGCTACTGTTACAAACAGTAGTACCAGATCAAACACGCTCCACCTGCCAGGGATCTCATCTTCGCATTTTTAGTTATTGGTGTTTATTGTATTTGTTGTGTGTTTCATATTTGATAGAATTATTTGTTTCCCAGAACATTGTAGAAGGTCCACAGGTTGCCCATCTAACTCCCGCCCCCACCTATTACTGTCGCCTATTGTGAACAAGCTCTGTCATAGTGGTGCTTTGTTTACAAAGTACTCTACATTGCCACATCATACCCTTTTAAATGTCATACTCTATTTTAATCTGGGTCTTGCTTTTGATTCTGTTTTTTTCTTTTGGTCCATAGCTGGTGGTGTTTTTGCCTGAGTCCTGGCACTGCATTCAGGGATTGCTCTGCTGGTGCACAGTGAACCCTATGATTTTTTAAAAAATTTTTATTAGTGAGATACCATTGGGTACAGTTGTAGACTTACAAATTTTGTGCCCATTTCCCACCACCACGGATCCCAGTATCCCTCCCACCCCGCATCCCCCCAATTCCACCCTGCCTCTGTGGCAGGGCATTCCCCTTTGTTCTCTCTCTCCTTTTGGGTGTTGTGTTTTGCAAAAGAGGCATTGAATGGCAATCATGTTTGGTCTATAGTCTACTTTCAGCATGCTTCTCCCGTCCTGGAAGGATTGAACCCTATGATTTTATGAGCATCAAGACAGGGTGGGCCACATGAAAGCAAGTGCTTTAACATTTGTATTAGTTCTCTGACCCACAGTATGAATTAACGCATTAATACAAATATACTAGTGCATTCATACAAATTAATACTTTTTTATCAATTGTTTGGCCCTCAAGTCTATACTAGTTTTTTAGGGATCATACTCCATGCTGTGCATTTTATTAGTTTTGACTAATGTAGTATGACATGAACCCATCCGTGTAGATTGTATGGACTATTTTCATTGCACTAAGAATCCTGTCCTTTGCCTATCTTCTCTCTGCCCACAGTTCCTGCCAGCCATTAAACATCTTACAGTGGACATGGTTTAGCCTTTAATACTCTTATGATTTCATGATCCTGCAGTAAGCATATATTTAGTTTTATGGGAAACTGGAAAACTGCTTTGCAAAGTGGCCATACTTTCAGGCTGTCCCACCAATAGTGAGGGAGATTTCTAGAGTTCCATGACAGCTTCTGGTGTTGTCACTAGACCTGACTTTGGCCTTTTACAGAAGGGGGTCGTTATGTGTGTTTGCATTTAATTTTGCTCTCAATTTTCTAATTTTACAATGTTGAATGTATAATAGTGGAAGGCTGAAAATCCAGGTTTCAACGCCACTAGGTAGCTCCGGGAAAGAGTGAACTCCATGAGGTGCATTCTTTAGGATCTTGTAGAGTTTGGTCTGCTTCTTCTATGTTGACATTTTGAGTTTCTTAGGGAAATTTATTAATTTGTAAGATTTTGGCTTTGTTTGTAAAGTCTCTTTATTTTATTCTGGTACTCTTCGATGTTTCATATTTTTAAAAAATAATTGAGGTTGTGGAATTAACAATACTGATATTGCATACAATTCCTGCACCTTAGCCATAACTAGTAATGATCTTCTAGGATCATACTTGGGTTATACGGTACATGGGGGATTTAAATTTATGGCTCTGTGCTTAGAAAGTTGCAAGACTGCAGGAACTCTAGACCTGACCTATTCTTCTGGGTCCTCAGGGGATACTTAATGAGGTCATTACAACAACAAGTTATATGGGGACCGGAACAATAGTACAGTCCATAAGGTGATTGCCTTGCATGTTGCCAAACCTGGTTCTAGCACCGCAAACAGTCTCCCAAGTAAGTCTAGGAGTAATTCCTGACTGCAGAGCCAGGAGTGTGGCCCCCAATTTTTTTTCTCATTTTCGGGTCACACTGACCATGCTCAGAGGTTACTCCTGGCTTTGCACTCAGGAATCACTCCTGGCGGTGCTCGGAGGGGGGCACCATATGGGATGCTGGGAATCGAACCCAGGTCAGCCACATGCAAGGCAAACGCCCTACCCGCTGTGCTGTTGCTCCAGCCCCCCCTCCAATTTTTTTAACTGTTCTATAAAGCTAAGTTGTATTTCCTTGTTTTGACCAAACCCTGTTCACTTTATTCAGTATGCTGTTGAACTTTTGTCATTTACTTAAAATATTTGATGGCAGAATAATTAAAATGAGGCTTCTGAGGAACACAGAAAATTGAATCTCTTTAGTATCAACTCACAAACGCCAAATATTTTTTCATAGTTGAATTTTGACCCGTCCCAGCTTTCTCTCTGGTGGTCCCCTGATTCAATAGCATGCTCAAAGCAAATGCCTATTATAGAACTTCCCCTCAGAAACACTCATGACTTACTCTAAATCCTTCCAGTCAATAATTACCAATCACTGAAAATGTGGAAGAGTCCAGGGTCCCCAACTAACCCGACACAGGCATTTAAATCCATTTTGCTCATGGAACCCCTGCTTTTTCCACTTATTTCATTTGCTGTGTGGGTCTAAGGGAACTGCTAATCATCTCCGTTGAAATGATAGGCCTCTGCACTGTTGCTGAGTGTCCTGGAGTGCATCATATTCATCCTAATATTACTGCAAGTAGCCCAGGGCCTTCCAAAGAAGAGATCAATGATGTCTGAAAAATGAGTACTTCATTGGAAATTTATTCCTTGAGATCGAATTGCTCTGTCCTTATGTGCATGAGAAACCAGTATTAGTAGTATTGCAAACTAGAGTGTCTCAATCAATGACAAGTTATTTAAAAGAAAAATAAATTTATCCTTTTAAAATAATACAAGCATGACCCGGAGTGCACACACACAGTACTTTTATTAAAGGGCACAAGAAGTGAAAATGATGACATAGCTTACTTCTATTTTTCCATTTCTGACTCCATCCACTGGAATGCTCACTTCCATTACATTGTCAAGAAAATTTCTATTGAAAAACCATGTTGTCTAATTCTGTGTCACCAACCAAGATAGACTTTATCAGAATCGATTAAACAAAGTTTCCAAAAATCTCCTCTTGCATTTCAAAAGTACAAACACAGGTGTGAACAGGGTCATAAAATCTTCAAAGGCTACAGTCATTTGAGCTTCTACTAACAGGGAGAAATGCAAAACCCTGGAAATCAAGAGCAAAGCCCAAGGCATCACAGAGAAGAGGAAGCCTAGGACACCCTGGGTGGGAAACCTGCTCCCCAGGCATCAGCAGTTAATCCTGCCCTGCTCTCTCACCACTCTGGGATCCCAGCTCAGACCCCTCCTCCTGCTCAGTCTCAGTTTGCAGGTGGAAGGAGTCCTGAGCCCTGCTCCTGCCACTGAGCCAGAACTCCAGGACTCTCACCTGGCACATGGCAGCATGGGCACTGGGGCCCCACCGAAACACAGAGCGTGGGGGATCACTGCCCAGCACCTGCCTGCACTCCAGGTACTGCTCCTGCACCCACACTTGGCTGAGGAGCTCCCCGGGATCCCCGAAGATGGCGTGCTGCTCCCCAGCCTGCAAGCCAATCATACTGAGCGCACCCCAGATGGCCTCCTCCGTGGCGCAGTCGCCCTCCCGGACAATGATGCCCAAGATGAAGAGCAGCACGCAGCTCTGCAGCAAGCCGGAGTCGGGGCCCACAGCCTCGGCGTGGCAGAAGCCCAGGGAAGTGACCAGGACATAGGTGTGCTGCTGGGGATCCACTTCCACCACCTCAATGCCAAAGGTGAGCTGCAAACACTCACGGGCCCGTGGGAAGAGGACGGGCAAGAGCTCGGGCTCATCAGGGCACACTACACTCAGAATCTCGGCCTCGGGGAGGAGCTCTCCAGTGACATACTTGAGCAGCAGGAACCCCACCATCTCGGCCATCTTCCCATCCAACACCTCTAGGCCGCACAGCTCAGCGACTGCTGCCCCCTGCACGCTACCCGGCCCCTCTTCAGCGTGGCTGGAACTCTCCCCCTGGGCCTGCATCTCGGCAGCGCCCTCCCCACAGCAAGGAGAGAGGACAGGACTGGGGATGTTTGGGGGAAAAATGGGTTCCCCAGCAAGCTCCTCTTCAGTATCTTCCAGATCGGGGAGAGAGGAAGAAGAGAGGGAGGAATAAGACAGAGAGAAGTAAGAGGCGGAGGAAGACAATGCATCCGATGAGGTAAAAGAGGAGCACAAAGAGCAGGAGCAGGACGACGAGGAGGAGCTGGTGTCTTCTTCATCACTCCAGTTCAGGTGTTCGAATTCCAGGTCAGGTTCATCCTCTGGGTTCTGATGTTCTTCCTCAGGATTCATCAAGTCACGGGTGTGATAGCCAGGCATGATGACACGTTTCACAGGAAACAGGTGAGTGGACTGCAGACCTCGGGGAGAGAGGAAGTGTAAATGGCCTCAGTGGACAGAGGTGCCCTTGGGGACAATGACCACGACTCACCTGGATCCTCGAAAGGGGTGCTATTACTCTCACAAGCTCTGTCCTCCTGGGCAGACTTGTCCTGCGAAAACCTGAAGGAAGAAATAAGATCATTGTCAAAGTAGCAGCCACACAGCAAATTTGAGTCCTAGCAGCCTGTTGGACACCATTGGTGCTCTGAGGGTACCTATGTCCTCTGGTGGAAGACTCCTGGCTGTGCATTCAGGTGGCCCCCTCATTTTAACCACCTGTGTCATCGTACTGGGCAACCTAAACTCTCACCTGATATGGGGCTTAGAGTAGTTGTCACCATGAAGTTCCCAGAGTCGCTGTACCAGAAAAGCACACCAAGCACCTCTGCACTGCTGATGCCGCAAGGCTGTGCTGACCCATTCATTCACCCCCAGGTGATCGCAGTGCAGACCAGGGCTCCATGCAGACACACTGTGTGCTCTAGCAATCTCATCTGCCCTCAAGCCACCATACTTGGTCCCATCAGGGAATGTTTCCAGGCCTATGTACTCCCCAGAGGGAGGATCCTAAGAGCAAGGCCACTGCTGTAGTTATCTTAGGAGGCAGGGAGGCCTCCCTTCCTGACAGCTCGCTTAGCCTCCAGGAGTTCATGCGTGGGTTTTTCTGGCAGCACTTCTGTCAGGGCTCAAGACCTGAGGTCAATGTCCCCATAACTTCACCCTCTGCTGGGCTGGGCAACGTTCCTCACGGAAGGACCCTCACCACTCCATGACCCCCCAGAAGTTGGGATACACTTCACCTCACCCTGCATGGAGCTCCAAAGACACAACACGGTGGCAGCACGGGTCCCACCATTGCAGAGCTCAAAATCCGAGTCTCTGAGTGCCCCCCGTATGTACCACAGGGTCCGTGTTATAAATGGAACCCCAGCTCCCCAAGATTCTCCAGGCCCAGATCATGATTTGTCTCCTGGGAACTGCTGTCCACTGTCTCTAGGTCTGTGTCCTGGGGTCCGGGATGCCTCTGCTCTGCCTCACAGCCTCACTTGTTTGCCAGCATGACCTGGGCCCTGCCTCTGCAGATCTCAGCCAGGCTCCTGGAGTATGTTTCCAGTCTCTGGCAAAAACAGAGCTACCATCGGACGTTGTCCTTTTATGTTCCCTCCATTGATCTGAGGCCCTAGATGCTTGGAGTTTCCTCAGTTGCTCTCTGCGTCCTTTCCGAGCTCCTCTACAAGCAGTGTCCTCCCTCTGCTGACCTGGCTCCCTCGTCCTCACACCCACTGCATCTCTGCGGAGTACAGGATGTAGGAATAAGGACCCCACGTGGTCTGGCACTGCCTCTGGGTCCCGCAGCATCAGCAAGCTGTGATCCTGCTCCTGCCTTGGGGTCAGGCTGAGTTCTTCCTCCCTCAGCCCCCACCTTTTTACTTCCTCCCTCAGCCCCCACCTTTTAACTTCAGGGAGGCTTGCACATCCCTCTCTGCTCCTCTGAGTTCCTTCTCCTTGCAGTGAATCTCGACACTCATCTCTGAATGCAAAAAAATGTTCCCTGAGCTCATCTCCAACTGGGGTCTCCCAGAACTGAAAGCAAGGGTAGGTTTCGGGACTTTGCAAGTCTCTGGGGCTTCGGGGACCGTCTAATCTGCCTCTGAGTCTTCAATCTGCTGCTCCCAGCCTCTGAGTTCTCCCCACGCCGACCTGGAGACCTGATCGCATGCTCACCCCTTCTCATAGTGGGGTGCAGAAGGCAGGACACCTTGGGGGATCAGCACGTTTGGGCGCCGCCCACACACCAGACTGCACTGGCTGTGTTCCCTGGGGCATCTCGGTGCCCCTCTGGAATTCCCTTGGCTCAGGAGAGACTGCGGTCACCCTCTGGCCTCTGCCCTGCTCCAGGAGGACCCGGCTTCGCCACCAGAGTGCCTTGCCTTCGCCGCCGGAGGCAAGGAGGGAAGCATGCAACCCTCCCCCTCAAAGCACTTCCCGGGTTCCTTGGCCGTCTCAGCAAGACACAGCTGCATCCTGTGGGTCCCGTCCGGCCTCCCTCGGGGTCCTCTGCCTTTGCCCAGGTGTGGCTGCGCCCACCCCCTGCCCGCCTGAGCCTCCCCCCTACCCCCAGAGCTCTGCCTCCTGGTCTCAGGGAGGTGTGGAGCTGGACACTCACAGTCCCGCAGGACCCCGCCTCGGGGTGTCGTCGGTGCCCCACTGGCCTCTGAGGGTCCCCTCTGGTGGGACAGGAGCCCCTCGTGGTCTCTGGCAACGGCTTCCCCTCCAGCCCTTGACGAAATGGCTGAGCCTCAGGAGAAGGGGCGGATGGGAGCTGCGTCCCGGTGTCTGATGGGAGGCCAGAAATGAAACTGTGTTTCCAGGGCCGGATCTTTCCGGACAACTGAGACTGCAGGCACGTCGTGTTCTCAGGATGTTGCGGATGAAGAGTTTGGGCCACAGCTGGGGGTGGGCAGGCCCTGTTGGCTGCAATCGGGGATGAGCTGCTAATGCATCCTGGTGTGGAGAGCATTGTACTCTCTACCTTCCTTCCAGCCAAAACACCTCAGGCCCAGCCAGAAGCACACCTGAGCCTGGGGTGTTTTGCGCTGATACACGTGCATAACCCGTCCACGTATATAGATAATGTGTGAGCACAGATAGTGGATTTGAGCATGCTTTTATGACTGTCTCTCACAAAAATACCACTTCCTTTTTTAAGCATGTTTAGGAGTTTTTAATTTGTTTGAAAAATTACCTTCCTATCATCTTATAGTGAATGTTTCTCAAAGGTTTTTGGTCTGGACCCAAAATCAGATAAGGTGTTTTCACTGTAGTCTTCGTCTTTTGGAATATATTTTGTTCAGTTTTCTTTCATTTCTCTTTATTTTGTTGGTGGCTTGAGTCACCCACAGCAGGGCTGACAGGCTCAAACAGCAGTGCTCCCAGGAACACTAGAAACACCAGGGACTCAGGAGACTTGAACTCATGGCCATATGCTTGCAAATTTGCAAGGCTGGAACTCTGGGTCACTGCTGTATTTCTCTGCACCATCATGGCATTCTCAACTGGAGAACTGTCGTGGAAATTACTGTATAATGCCAAATTGTATTTCCTTGTTTTTTTCTTTGAGCTTAGTGAATTTATACACAATTCAGTTGAAAATTATTTTTTTCCTTTTCTTTTTTTTATTAGTGAAACACCATGAGGTATATATAGTTGTAGATTTACAAATTTTTGTACTTGGGTTTCAATTATACAATGATCAAATACCCATCCCTCCACCAGTGCCCATTTTCCACTACCATGGATCCCAGTATCCCTCCCACACCCATCCCCCCCATCCCACCCTGCCATTGTGGCAGGGCATTCCCTTTTGTTCTCTCTCTCCTTTTGGGTGTTGTGGTCTGCAAAAGAGGCATTGAGTGGCAATCATGTTCATTCCATAGTCTACTTTCAACATGCATCTCCCCTCCTGGGAGGATCCTCCCAACACCCTTTATTTGGTGCTCCCTTCTCTATCTGAGCTGCCCTTTTCCCTAGAATGCCCGGCTGACCTCTAAGCTATGGAGTAATCCTCCTGGTACTGATCTCGGCTATTGTTGGGTGTTAGTCTCCTATTTTGTTGCTTTATGTTCCCCAGATGAATGCAATCTTTCTATGTCTATCCCTCTCTTTCTGATTCATTTCGCTTAGCATGATACTTTCCATGTGGTACCGCTTGTATGTAAATTTCATGACTTCATCTTTTCTAAGAGCTACATAGTACTCCATTGTGTATAAGTACCAACGTTTCTTTAACCAGTCATCTGTTCTTGGGCACTCAGGTTTTTCAGTTGAAAATTCTTAAGGCTGTTTTTTGTTTCATTTTAATAAAGTAGTTGACAGCAATTTACTACATTCAGTATTCCAACACCAATCCCAGCACCATAACACTTTCCCTTGTAATGTCTTGAAAAGGGAGTTTTGCTCACACGTTGACCAGACCAGATGTGAGGTTGCAAATGCAAGGCCCCTTTATCCCTAGCTCGAGCTAGGGTCCAAGTCTCATCCAACCCAGCGGAGTCTTGACAAAGACCCTGACTCTGAATTCTAAGCAGTTTAGATAGGGTTTGGTTACATAACAGCATTTTTATCTAGGAACTGGCAATATGTTTCCAGTTCTGGTCTCTGTTCCTGTCCATGACTTCAGGGATCAGCATTATGTTTCCAATTTTTGTTCCCTGTCCGGTCCAGTGACTCCACTCCCTAGGCCCTCTCTGCTAGGCTGGGCGCCACCGCCCATGCCCCCTACTCTGATAGGCTGTTCCCATGGTCGGTTTATCTGTCTTCAGTGATATTGTTTTCTGAGAATTCGGGACCTCCTGATGGAGGAAACCAAAACTTAGGCCTGCTGAGTTTTGGTCTTAAAGTGGAAGCAGTCATGGCTTCACTTCAGCCTCACAGCACAGCAGGTTGGGCGTTTGCCTTGCATGCGGCCCACTGGAATTCGATTCCTCTGTCCCTTTCAGAGAGCCCGCAAGCTACCAAGAGTATCCTCCCCGCAAGGCAGTGCATGGCAAGCTCCCTGTGGCGTATTCGATATGCCAAAAACAGTAACAGAAGTCTCACAATGGAGATGTTACTGGTGCCCGCTTGAGCAAATTGATGAACAATAGGTGGATGGTGCTACAGTGCTACTTACCCCACCACCACCCAAGTCTGTTGTGTGAAGCAGAGTATAAAAACGCAGAAAATTGGATTTCTTCATGACCCCACAAAACACGCCAACGTTTTATTTATTTATTTATTTATTTATTTTTAACCTAGGAGTACTGCTGTTGTCTTCTAAGCTTTTCTTGCATAGTTTCAGGCCACATGTATAATCAATATGTCAATTTCAATCTATCTTGAAAAAGATTTTTTCTTTCTGTATCTTAATTTACAGTACTGTTAATAGTAGAGTTTCAGGCAAGCTCTTTTCAAATACCATACCCAAAACCAGAGTGTCAGCTTCCCACCATCAATGTCTCATGGCTGTCTCTCTCCCATCCCACACAACACCATCTTGGTCAACTCATATTTCTGGGCTGAGTGTCAGTGCTGAAGCCATTGTCTGTTTGGTATTCCATTCAGTGCTTCTTCGTATTCCTCAGGAGAGGAGTCTTTTAAAAATTTTCTCCTTCATATTTTAAATTTATTTTTTTATTGAGTCACTGTGAGATACTGTTACAAAGCTGTTCAAGATTGGGTTTCGGTCATAAAACGTTCCAACACCCAACCCTCCGCTAGTATACATTCCTGCCACCAATGACTCCAGTATCCCTACAGCCAACACTTCCCACCCCAGCCTTATGAGAGGAATCTTCTCAAACACTGTCATTCAGAAGGAGATACATACAAGTACAGAAATACCGGGTTTTATTGACATTTTCTTTAGTTTAGGAGTGGCTGTGATTGTTTTTCTTTTGTTTTTCATTTTTATTATTCTTTTTTCCCCCATTTAAAATCTTTGTTTAAATGTTATTTAGTTTAGTGTTATATTTAAATTCCTGGGAATTTTCTTCAAGGATTGTTGTTTTAAAGTTCTTATTATCTTTATATTAAGATTTCATACTTATATCCCTTTTGTCAGATTGTTTTCAAGCTCTTTCTAATAAGTCACAATTTTACTTTTTCCAACATCCATGTTGGTGCAATTTTAGTATGTTACTGGTGGTAGGTTGAGTTCTTTTTTTTTACTATCTCTTCTTGACCACATTTATCTATGCTGAGGGATTACTCCTGACTCTGCATTCAGGAATTACTCCTGGCCGTACTCAGGAAACCATCTGGGATGCCAGGGATCAAACCCAGATTGGCTAAATGCAAGACAAGCATTATACTTACTATAGTATCTCTCTGGCCCACAGACTGACTTTTTTTTGAAAAAAAAATCCTTCATTACATAAATGTCCCTTTATATTTACAGTAATGCTTTTTAAATGGTGATAATTACATTTAATTTTTATTTTGTAGACTTTATCTCCCCATTCTGAATGATAACCTAGTAAGTTAAAGAACCTGACTTAAAAATCTTTTTTTATCAGCACTTCACGTTTATTGTGCCACTCCTTCCGGCCTTCAATGTTTTCACAGAGAATTACCTACATTACTCTTGAGGGGATCACAGTATATTATTTGGTTATCCCTAGCCTCTTTTTAAATAGTCTATTCTTATATTTTCTTTTTACATCTTTGATCACACTATATCTTTGCTAGTCACTGGATTAATTTATTATGGGCATTTCAGAGATTATTGAAGAAAATATCTATTTTCTCGCAAAACATTTTTGTCATATATTTTTTCATCAAATAATATTCCAATGCCTTCTCTTTCACTCTTCTCCTTTTAGGAGACTTATTAAACTGTTTTTCCTCATGTTAATATGCTAAAGAACTTCTGGTATCTGTGCACGGAGACTAATCTCAGCATCTGAGCTATCTTTCTTATAAAGAAGAAGATACTCAATGATTAGTTTATACCCTGATACCAGTATTATATTTTCATTGCTTTAGTTTCTGAGATATTTGAAGAATGTGCAGCATGTGGGAACTGACAGGAATATCAGGGAAATTTAGTTCTGTACTGATCAACTAGAGAACAATGTATTCAATATGACAGTGGGAATCCAATGACCAAGAGAGGTCAGAGAACAAACTATCTTGTTTCCAGGGATTCTCCTTAGCAGGGAACATAGACTTAGGACATATTGTGTTTTAAGGACCTGAAGAAGGAACTGTCTGAGCAGTAGGGGGGAGAGGGGCTGGGCAAGAGTTGGGATTGGAGCTAACATTCTACTGAGCCGTGGAAAGCACTGATTCTACCTTCTTCACCTGCCATCTGAGTCAGAAACTTATCCCACACCTCTATCTGCTGTTAGTGTGGATACCGTAAGGTGATTATATGTGCAAAGATGCACATGCATATATATGCCGCATAGGTAGACCCAAGTAT